>NC_141386.1:30431255-30858755 GCF_017979445.1 Akebia trifoliata
TTTCTTTAACAAGTTTATATATTTCAAAATTTTCTTCGTTCCTAGTTTCAAGCAGTCCTTCTTTATTACTGCTAAAAATCATCAATATTGTCTATTTAAACACCTGGTAGTATTACACATATAAATGAACTGTCGAATCAGCGGCCTTGCAGAGTTAGAATAGAGCTTGAAGTGCTTCTTCTGAAATATTTGTCCCCTTAGGGTTACCCCTTGAAGGGTTGGAGAAAACTCAACCTAAATGCATATGGAAATTACATCAAGATTCGCACAGAATCACAATTTTCAAAAATAGATGGAGACAAATTAGTATTGCTAGGTCTATTTTAATAGAATAGTCAATATACGAAGATAATGCAAGACAATCACTTCAAATGAGGTAAACAACCTTAATATGGCTTTCAGCCAAGAAAGTTTAACTGAAGAGTTTGTGGAATGTTGGAGCTAGTGGTGTCACACCCTTATGTCAACTTTCATAATGCACTAGTTGATTCACACATTAATGAAAACAATTTATTTACCACAAATTTTAAGCTATCTTTAAAAGATTTGAAAGGCTATAATTAGTTTTTAAAAACTAGTATTAATAGTATTTCATAATACATTCTATCAGCTTCTCTAATGTATAATATTAATCATGTTCCATTGAATTTGTCAAGAGAATTTTTATATCACTAACACAAAAGATTAACCAATACAAGTCAGAAATTTTTTAATAATAATATTTGATAAATGCATGATTCCATTAGAAGATTCTTCTCAGTGTCTTTTAAGTAGACAAGAGCCAAAAACTCAATTATGCCTGGAAAATCAGATAAGCACAAGAAGGGCCAAAGAGTCCACCACTTACAAGAAAGCAAACAAAGGAATAGAGAACAAGTTGTCTACCAAAGTCAGTAAGTTTTCGGAATTGCTAAACCAAGTTCCAATCAACTTTTAAATGCAAAACTCAAATTGAAAGAAAAATATTTACCTCCAAAGATGTATCTTTGAGCTCCTCAAAAGAATTTGATACCTGAAATTTAGGAGCATAACCATATACAAACATTTAGAAGTTAAACTTTTTGTTCTTAATGATATGAAATTAAGACATAATCTTTACTATTATAATGAGAGAAGGTGGAGTAGAAGTGGTTTGACATCAAAATTTGGATCTCACAAATGCACCCACCTTTACATTTAAACTTAATATAATTAGGGTCATTTTGGTAAAAAACCACGAAAATTTCAACCCAAATCACGGCAGTCAGTTTTCAAAATTATAAAAATATCCTTTTTACAATGCAACCATAGAGCAACTCCAATGGACAAGTTAGTGGACGTGTTTGCATTAGAGGCTAAAATTCAGCCAGCAAAATTGCTCCAATGGACAAGTTAAGGTATGTATTAAGTGAATCAGATGCTGATGTGAGTGTTAACTGTGGCTAGCGGTTTGGCTAGCCATATCAGCTTGCTAGAGTGTTTGGTTTAGAAAACAGTGACTATTTTATTAGTTTAAATTAAAAAAAAAAAAAAAAAAAAACCAGCAGTTATAAAAAGGTGCCTATGTGGCACCTTTAACATGTAGATTTCAAGATGTCCACTGGAGATGCTCTTAGTATTTTAAATTATGGTATATTATTAAAAGAGGGTTACATATTTTAATATTTACAAAAAAAATCTATTTTATCAAAAATTACCAAAAACAAATTAAGTCGTTGGACATTCCAGCATTTTAGTGACTGTCCAGCGTTTTAAATGGAGGCTAAATTGTTGGGGTGTTAAAGTAAGCTATTAAAACACTGGACGGTCTAGTGTTTTAATCATTCCGAGGGCATTTTTGATAAAGTAAAGTATTTTAACACATTAAAACGCTGGACTGTCTAACGAGTTAACTAAAACGCTGGACTGTCCAACGAGTTACTAAAATGCTAGACTGACCAGCAACTTAATTCATTTTTGATAATTTTTTTAAAAATAGATTATTTTTAGTAAATTTTAAAATATTTAACCCTCTTATTGTAATTTTCCCTTTAAATTACAAATAAGCCCTTTTGATAGATGTGCGTTTGCACATGCCAACTTCTAGTTATATATAAAAGGGGAAGTCAGATATAGCTCCCGATGTACATGGTTTCCATATAAACTTCTTCAAAATCACTCAGCAGTTTCATTTGCATTTATATATAGGGAAATGTTCAGCACCCTACGCTTTACCCTACATGTTTTGTCCTACATGGGTTAGAAGTTTTGGAATGAGCTGATTTTTGGTGAAGATGATCTCTACGGTTAGAAGATCCTCCTCACCAAAAATCAGCCCATTCTGAAATTTCTAGCCCCATGTTTACAAGTTGAAAAATCATGGACCGTCCATTTTTTGTAAACCATTTTTGATGGAGTTCTAAGTTTTGGAATAGGCTGATTTTTGGCGAGGATGATCTCCTCACCATAGAGATCATCCTCACCAAAAATCAGCCTATTCCAAAACTTCTAAACCATGTAGGAAAAAACACGGAGTAAAGCGTAGGGTGCCGAACAGGACCCATATATATATATGACCAAACAAATATATTATGTTAACTTTTCAAAGTAGGAATGTAGAATATACACCAATTTCTTCTAAATGGGAAAATATCATCATCATCAACAACAAACACTTACAGTGTCAAACAATGGAGCACCTACATTCCCATTATCTAAAACAGATGCTCTAGGAGAAGACCCTTCTTCCGACCCTTCAGGGACTGGTGAGGGGGGATTAGCAGGAACATAAACCACCCTCAATTTGAACTCCTCAACAACCTTCCCATCTTCTTTATTGAACTATGAAATCAATCCAAGCAACACGTCGGTTTAAATCAACAAAAACCTGTAATATTTTACATGCACACAAGCACAACCCGGATTACCATTTCGGCGGTTATGTCCTTTGTGGTTATACCATGAGGTGCAGTAACACTTTGAAGAAGAAACTTATCCTTGCAATTCAAATCAGGTGGGGGCTCCCTTTGAGCTTGCATTGTAACTAAATGGGGACCCAAGAAAAAATGCAAAAAATTAATGGCTAAAAAGCAAATTAATGGGCACCACAATTGAAAAGTTAAAGATCGGATTTTTACCTATAACAGAGCATGTTGTCCCAGGTAAAACGATTCCTGTGTTGGGACGAACGCAGTATTTCTTCGGATTGGTAGTTTTAACCTTTAATTTACAAATTAAATCAAACAAAATGCTAAAGAGAGAGCTAGATTATCACCAAAAAAAAATAATGTTAAAAAGAATTTCAATTAATTACTTTGAAGGCTACGAATTCATCCGTCTTGTTAGTTAGTTGCAGAGAACATGAGCTCTGCTTCTTCAATTCGACTTCTCAAGACAGAAAACATGTCAGAGAATGAAAATTCATAAAATAATGAAAGAAATCTAGGGAAAATGAATTGGAGAGGTAATCAAAAGGGTGAGAATTGAGAAAATCTTAGATGAACGAATCAAAGAATTAATTATTAAAACAAATGGGGGAAAAGGAAAGAATCGAAGAACAAAAGCAACTTACATGGAAATTTGAGTTCCGTGGGTTGAATTTTGAGAAGATCTCTGCTACTCATGCTTGATTCAAGAGCTTTACAGACGAAAATTCGAGTTCTGGTTGTGCTTTGTTCTAATCGAAATGATTTGAAGAGAGAGACCTCAGTCTCACTGTGCGTTTAACTTTTAAGTGAATATTTGAGATGCCCCCCTTGATTTTGGTCTTCTCTAGTAGACTAAACAGTTGGTCTTAGTCTTTATTACGACTTGTGGGTCCACGTGGACTGCCATATTGTCCAAATAACACCTCACTGTCCGTTCATGGTTTTTAGTTGGGTGATTTAGACATGCCCTCTATATTTTTGCCGAACATTAAAGATACTATTTTATGTAATTATTCTAAGTAAATTAAAGGAAAAAAGACTCAATTGCCCTCATCTTCAACCTCTATTCAAAATTCAGATTTTTCTTCTCAAAACCATTAACCGGCTTTTCCCCAAAATAATCTACAATAAATGGAAAAATCATCAATTTTTTTTTTTTTTTTGCAAAGAAGCTACTCATTGCTAATTTTGTCAGCACAACCCATTCTCAATAATATTTTCTCCAAAATATTATAAAAATTTGACGAATTTTGCAACTAAGCTTCCCGTCTTTCATTCTTCTTCTTATTATTTTTGTCATTTTTTAAGAATATTACGACGGGGAGATCCAGGAGACCCAGACAAAGGAGAGTTTGGTCGGGTTGCGGGTGAGTATATACTACCACCCCTCAACATGAGTCCTCATCCTTATTATTTTGATAATAAATTTATGAGAGATGCTATTGGCACTCCAATGTTACTTATTACTCTCCAATTAAAAATAAAGAAAAAATTTAATGAATGATTGAAAATAAGGAAAAGTCAGAGTGCCAATGGAATCTCTCTCTTTTTTGTTTTTGTGCTACAGAGTTCTATATTTTGGCTATAGGATTTTATTAGAGACTAATCATAACATTTGCCATAGTTCTATATTATAATGTTGAGATTATAATCTGACTCAAACCGTAACATTTTAAAAAGTGTGTTTTAATCATTAATTGGTGTGTGATAAATATAATTTAAGAAGTTGAATTGTAATAAGTAGAAGTTAGGGTGCCAATAGCAGCTTTCTAATTCACGAAAACAGCTACTTGCAGATCACATGTAGCCCATCGAATCTCACCTATTTTTAGTTATGAGTCGTGCTGCAGTGACCTTAAGATTGTACCTCATATGGCACATCCTGACTTTGAAAGTGTGTAGGAAGCATAGATGCTTCTTGACTCGTACATCAATGAAAAGCACATATGGTTCCAACTCATTTTCATATGAGGTACGATCTTAGCATTATTTTTTAGTTATTTTTGTTAGATGCGAAGGTAACCTGTAGTGTTGATCTACAACCACTTACTCCAAAGTCCAATCGACACACACAGAGCAGACTTCCTTGCTCAGTGCAACTTTTTTTTTTCCTGTCATGTTAATTTGACTTTGTAAATTACATATAATCATTCACTTTTCGTTTCAACTTTTGAATAAAATTCATTAGAGTTTGTATTAATGACTTTAGAGGATATTAATAAGATATTAAGGATAAAGTTTCAGGAGAGGAATTCCATCATAATGACAAGAATTTGACTTTTGACAATGTTGAATCAAGATCCCATCAAAGGAATCAACTTTTTTCTTTTTTTTGTTTTCCTTCTAATTATTGAAATCACGGGATAATAATCTAAGATCACATCAAACATATAGTGTATGCACAATTACACAATTAGATACATGCTGGCAAGCCAGCATCAAAGGATGATGATACCCATAAGGTTTGACAAATCCCCACACATAGCAAAATATAGTCAGCCACCAGCTATGACCGACAACCGACCACTCTACAATAAAATCTTCTCTCTCTCTTTCGATGGATCATATCTCCCCAAAAAACACTTTCTATCAGACGATCCTTAGCCAATCTAACTAATTGCTCGTATCGTGCTGTTCTGAATGTAAAAAACAAAGTCTACCAGTAGACGAGAGAGTAGAGTCCCGAGCTTCATTATTTCAACAAGCAGGATCTGCAATTAGATTTTCATCAATAAATAATTTTGTAAGAGGTCAAAAATCTAAGTATATAATTTATACAAAAATACATAGATTCAGGAAATAGACTAGCAACAACTACCATACACGGTTAACGAACCATGCTAAATAGAATACTTGGCACTCAAAGAGAGAATATTAATAATATGAGCAAACCTTAATCTCCCAGTAATCTTCGAAGCATTTATTACCCTGTACATTATCTGCATAGCAATGTAGAAGACTTCATCAGTACAACATTCCAAAGAGCAAAGGATAGATAATCTGAGAAAATTAATATTTATAAACAATATCAGTAAATCTGAGTTTGATACCAGCCATACCAAGAGTTTACTGATATTACTTTTGTAAGACCTTAAACGCATACTGGAATAAAAAATATGCCCATCAAACGTGGTTTTTAAAAAAAGTTTGGCTATCTTGTTGTCCATTGAACGCAATCCTATATATATGTGGGTCGCATTGGGGGGGGGAGGGGGCATCTACAGTTGACAACTATATTTACATCTCTCAAATGCCATCCATTATATATATATATAAACAATGTAAAACAGTAAAAGTGGCAGCAAGATTTATGCACCTGTGTTACAAGGCAGACCCTTCACATGAATTACCAACCAAGTCATCCTTGAATTCACCGAATATCTGCGGGCATCCATCCCATTTTCTCTGTTCTCTTGCTTCCCAGTACCCACCTACATAGCGGAAGGACCCATTCTCACTGTCCTGCTCAAACCATCTCGGCTTCCATCCATTTTCTTGTAATTTTCTTGACTGAACAAAGATAAAAGCCACAGGTGAACATCTTGTGACAATAATCTAAATAATCACATATAACAACTATATGACAGAGATACAGATGTTGAGAAATATAGTAAGTTGCTCATCCCCTTTTTTTTGGCATTTGATCACCATTTCAGAGGTTACACCACTAGCTTTAGGTTTTTGTAAGGGTACAATATCACATGTGTTTCAGACAATCAGTTTTGAAATCTATCTTCTCCATATAATTTTAGCAATACTGATGACAACTTTATTTCCTATCTCATATAGCAAGAAAATTAAAGACCTAATTAATGGGTCAGGATCCATAGACTCATAAAGAAACACAAAATCCTAACTGCATGTAAACAAGAAATTCAATGGTCATGACAAAATACATACTCCGAGGATACATCTTGCATCTCTAAGATGAACCCCCGGCAATTGGATTTCAAGTTTGAATGGCCAGGGTTTTGTGTTTCTTTATACTCCTTTTTCACGAATCTACATATCATAACCCCTAGTTAATTAGCTAAGACATAATTCTAAATGAGACCCAATTACATTGTACATTCCTGCAGGCTGAATTTCCTTCTTTCTACAGGTTGGTGGTTTAATTAAAACAAAATAACACGAAAGCAAGAGAAGCACTCTTTACAGGAAATTCATAAATTATAGTCCAAAATATAACCCCCTATACATACACCATAATTAGTGATTTTTTCCTTTCCTTGGTAAACAGAAACCTCATGGTGTGAATTGACACCCCATGGAGGCCCATCTTAATCTGTCTATCATTATTTTCAACAATTATTTTCAGAATATTCACATGTAGATGAAACCAGAAAATGATGCACATAACAAGATAATACACAAAATAGTGCTATAACATACCATCCTTTGCCTTCTTTCTAACCGCAGCTTCTCAGCATTTGCCTTCTCGTATTCCCCATTCTCTAGATGCCGCTGATCTGGTCGAAGTCTTGAATCCGTGGGTGGGAGCATCTCCTTAATCCGTGATCAAAAACTCGGGATCAGATAGAGCTAGAACAAACAATTAGAGATGGATAAGAGAAAAAACAAAGGGAAATATGGAAAAAATGATTCAATACATCATCTCTACCTGCAATCCTGATGTTAGCTCGTTTAGGGTAATTGCAAACGATGTTAAGTTATACCGAGTAAGATTAGGAGGAGGCCCATTCCTTTTCCACAGCAATTTGGCATTCGATAATGGATTATAACCCTTGGTCTTGGTGGTACCATCTCCATCTATGTAATACATGCTGTCATCCCACTTCCCAAGTAAAGTGGCTACTTTATTTCCCATCACATCTTCGACGGACCCTTGAACCTACATAGCAAAACCAACTTCAAGTAGGTATGTTTAATTGGCTTTCAGCCCTTATGCTAGTAAATACTTGTGAGAGTGGATACTATAAGTGGTGTTTGATAATGTGGTACAACATGAAACCTCATGTTACCTCACCTATCCATGTGACAGAAGAATGTGTGTGGAGGTACCAATCATTCCATTGGCATGAACAGGAGGCAAGTGAACCTTTATTTCAAATTGTTGGAGTCATTTGCCAGCTAATTTAGGGTTGATGGACAACCCATCTAGCAAGCATAGATAGATCACCCAATGGAATGGTTCTGAGCACCATGCATGTACATGACAAAGTTGATGTGTGTGAGTGTGAGAGGAAGCATAAAGTTTTATTCAGCCATACAATTTCATAAACTGCATCTTGGATATTAGACCTAATACCTAATTACCTGGCGAGGGTTACGGTCAAGGATGGACTGCTCTTTGAACTTAAGTTTGCACGAATATTGACGGTTTCCCCTTATGTCCATTGTCCCGTGGTGATCACAGTATATCTTACCAAGAATAAGATTATATATAGTTGTTGTAACCTGAGGTTAAGATGATGAACATGCTCAGAATACTTGAATTATATAGATGAATGTAAAACACTTGACCAGTCAAAGACCTGTATATGCAGATGCAGGATGCACCATGCTTACCTTGCTCCACTTGAAGATCTCTCCATCATCGAATTCTACAGTCAGAACCCCAACAGGGTCAAGTTGAATGGATCGTCCCCAAAATTTGGTCCGTAGATTGCTGTCACCCGAGAATTTCCACCCTCTACCTTCACAATGACAGGCAATGAGTGTGGGGTGGTGACTCACCTATTTTTGGGTACAAAGGAGAAAAGTTAGGAAATAAAATAATTTAAAAGTCAACATAAATAATCTCGTACTCAATAGATAATCCAAGAGATACCTAGTACTGAATGATGTAGGAAAGAAACAAATATAAAATGTTATGAAATCAGATTTGAAAAGAGTAATTCTTGATATTATACTGACCATGAGTTGCATGAATTGAAAAAAAAGAAAAACAATATCAATAAATACTATGCTTGTTAATATTTTACAATATGTAAAAGCTAAAATTTGAGTTGCCAAACCCCAAGTACAATGTAAATGGTTGACAAGGAATATTGTTGCAAAGCCAAATAGTTAATAACAGAACGATGAGTCAATGACAATGATGACAAAGAATGTCCCACACAAGACACCAAAATTAACCAAAATATCAGCAATCTCCTGACCTTCTCAGAGAAGAAGCGAACCCCTTTATCAGGGTAGTCAGCTTCATAAGTTTCCCCTAACAAAGGATTGAAGGGTTTACAGTGCCGTCCTTCAGAGGATGCATATCCAGAGACCGCAAAGGCAGCTACATTAAGAATTCTTAGGAGATTGTTCCCCTAAAAACACAATATGAGCACAAGGTGAACAAAATAGTGTGAGATGTCAGTATAACCATGCAGAAACATTCTTTGAAATATCAGAGAAAGAAGCACTACAGTATCCATGATAACAAAATTATTTACAATAATAATAAAAACAAACCACTTGTTAAATCTTTTAATTGTGCATAAAAAGTCCCGTAGATGAAAACATAAATTCTGGTCAGCAAGTAAGCTCATCAAATGGTGACCAAACAATTAAGTTAACCAAACCAAAAAATGATGGATATCAATCCATTCACATTCAATGCAATCTCGAGACTTAAAGAACCAAAATTGAATGAAAATTGAATAAGGATTACTTATCCACAATGAAATTCATGCCAATCAGATTATCAGATGCGTTTTCAGAAAGTTGATTTCACATATAAGTACAAACTATGGCAATGATTCAAGTAGTTTGAAGTACAGTAATTGATGAAGGTCCACTCTTATGGTCACATTTGTAAATGTAGCAACCCTGTCAGGCAAGTGAAATCATTTATTTTCAAAAAAAGAAACATTTAAAAAATTAGTATTTCAAATTATTAAATGCTTGGGAGAAAAAGAGTATTGAGGTGCCACAAATCCAAGAAACATTAAGAAAATTAGTATATCAATTGCTTAGATGATTAGGAAAAGTATGAGGTACAACAAATCCAATCCGATAATTTCAGAAATAATTACGATTTTGAGTAAGGAACACATTGAAACAAAAGGCATCAAAAAATTTTACATTGTACAATCAAAGCTCCCACAGAAGACCCTAAGAATTAATGAATAGCATCAACAGAATGTTACATCACATGTTATTTCCTCATTGTGATATTGAAGCATATAATGTTTCCTAACCACGGAATAGAAAACTTTTGAATATAGAAGTGAGGAATGATGAAACATCCAGTAAATGCAACTCACCCTTTTTCCACATTCATATGCTCGGTCCAAAAGATATGAGTACTCCAAATCCTCAAAGCACTTCTGAAGGGATGATATTGGTTCATTAAAGTAAACTGGGAGACACACTCGGGTAAGATCCTTTCCAACATTGTCTTTAATCATTGACCAAAGGCTCACACCTTTCTCTTTCTCAATAGGATCAGGAAGTTTCGTGCGCCTCTCAATGCGTGGATAACTAAAATGAACAAATTCAGTTTCAATGAGCATCTTGTCCATAGTATCAAAGCAGTTTCCAGGTTCCACACACTTATGCATATGGTCTGCTGCACCACTTGCTATAGAACCAAAATTAACAGGGAAATCACTAAAATGTTCTTTTGTATCATAGAACGAAGTTTCATCTTCATCTGACACTTCCTCAAGCTCTTGCTTTTCAATGTCATCAGATGATTCAGTCAAGCTCCACTCTGCACACCCAAAAATGATGTCAGCGAAAAATTATATGCTAAATGAATAAGAAAATATTCTTGTGCCACTACTTAGAAAGAGCCAAAAGCTGCTCAGCCAACACCAGCATTAAGGAATAGGAATGGAACCAAATTAACCACTTAATTACCTATTAAAGACTAAGTTGAGAAAATCCTAGAAGCTAACAAGAAATTTTTTGACCTAGGGAGTAAGGAACGACAATTTACAAAAGCATTATTAAAGTTGGAACTGCAGAGAAATCAAAGAAAATAAGGACATTGTCTTTGGGTTGCTTAAACCTCAGCACACCTGCTTTTTTTTTTATACTAGTGTTTCAAGTATTAAGGAGCAACTCAAAAGCATAAGCTAGATTTCAGGACTAATAACAAGAGAATTCATTTGACCATCTACTCAGGAAAAAACCTTCCAAAATAAAAATACTCAAGTAGTGAAAAACTAAGTGAAAGAAGAATAATCAAAAAAGAAATAACAAATAAAAACTAGAGGTAAGAACACAGTTCTAGAAATTCACAAGGCGCCAGTAATCCAATCACAACATAGAACAAATTAAAAAAACTTTTCAAGTTTCATTGTAGAACTTAATAGAAAATCACTTAGAAAAAAAAATTCAAAAAAAAAAAAAAAAACTTAAAGAAAATTAACATATAACTTCAGAGTTCAGATTGAACACAAACATAGTTCAACTTGCATTCATACGTATAATATAATTGATGGAATCTCCAGTTCCAAATTTACTAAACCAAAACATGCATTCATAAAGATTATAATATTAGCAACCTCATGTTGAAAGTGTAAACTGCTTTTGCCTTGGTAATGTGAAAATACATGTGGGTATAAGTTATCTCTAAAGTTTGGGCCAGGCTTATTGTCTGCCTTAGTTCAGGTAAACAAAAAAGTATGCAGAAAAAAATATAATTCAAATTTTTTTTAAATCATAGAATTTTAGGTATGTGAATCAAAGTTCAATGGAAATGAAGACACAGGAACAAGGATAAACAATTTATCAATACCACCATATTTTCCATGTCCAGAGCCAGTAAAGCCATGCTTTGTCAACTGGAATTGGCCGTCATGTATTCCAGAGGCTTCAACTTCAACATTAGCTGCCTGCACATGCAATGGTGAAATTGTTCAATATTCAAAGCAAACATATGTAAGTGTCCCAAAAGTTTAACACAAAATAAAAATAAACATCACAATAAAAAAAGTAAAACAATATAGTCAAACTAGAAAAATGCAATAACCGCATCATTAACCTTCAAAAAACACTAGTATACCTAATTAAAATACTATATTTAGAAAATACCACTACAAATTCATTGGATATTTTAAGATTCATTTTTTGGGGGGGCGAGATTAGCAAGCAAGTTAGTGGTTAGTAATTGGGGATGAAGGGCAGGTTTTGAACCCAGGTCATGGTATCAACACTCAAATACTTTAACCAACTTAGCAAAGCTGGCACTCACAGAATCTAAATGTATACTGCAGTTAATCCATAAAAGACATATATAGAATAATATTGGAAGCCAAGAAATACCTCAGCTTATGGTGCAATACCGAAAAGCGTCATCTTCTATTATGAAAATGAGTGGCTTGAGTATGGGAACAAAATCATTTGAAATTATGAGCTCATCAAGACTGCTAGTATTATATGTGATTCTGCCTAATAGAGATTAACTACATTTTATGGTCAAGGTGATGTCAATACTGCTGTGTATTAGATGTCTTGTATTCTGTTGGTGCATTTTAGCAACTCCCAGTTTTATAAATAGAGATCTCTAGGGGTGTAAAACTTTGAGAGAAAATAGTGATAGTTCTCGTTCTAATCCGTGGACGTAGGCACACTGCCAAATCCCGTAAATCCTTGCGTTTGTGCAATTTTTTTCGTCTTTGCTGTTTCAATTTTTCACAAACACAGCACCTTGTAATTCATAATTTAATGTGTTTCACAGCATGTATGCTACTACATAGGCAAACATATTTTTCTTAAAGAAAACTAGTTTGCAGTTCTTTTCTTAATCTATTTCATTATCCAATGTTTGTTAATAGGTTAGTGTGGAAAAAACCCAGTGCTCATTATTTACTCATTACCGTATGTTTCAAGATAACAAAAGAACGTGGTGGTACATCAAATATATGTGCAGTCTATAATAGTTATCTAATCCACATTCAGGTTCAATCCACCCTGGTTTGTTTCGATTTCTACGGAAATTGCGAGTAAATTTCCTAAGTGATCAATCCACATGACCCTTACAAAATTCATGGGTCCTCCAGCAAACCAGAGAACTATGTTTTGCACTGTTAAGATCTTCATTGAAAACTAATATGAAAAACCAGAAGCCTGGTTTTGCACTGTTAAGATCTTTCGTAGAAAACTAATATAAAAAACCAGAAGCCTGGTTTTGCACTATTTATATAGATGACATGCAGACCAGGCCGAGTTGACCTAACCAACTAAATATTCTGCAGAAGATAGATAACAGCACAAGTGCTCAAGTTTATTAAGATATGCCTATTTCTTGGACCTTCTCATTTTCATAGAGCAGATATGTGACAGTAAAAGAAAAGCTTCACCTGTCAGGGTTGCAATGACACCTTATCTCGTTATACAATTATAGACCAATCATCTAAAATATGCAATATGATATCTCATTCTACTGAGTTTCGGCATCCAATGTTTTTGCATGTTTGCGTCATCCCCCTACGTTGGATTGTTGCCACTTGCCAGTCTACAACAAGTCCTTTAATTCCCTATTTCCATGTTTCAAAGGTAAAAACTCTTACCATGTCCACAAATTTAGGTTTGTATTTGGAGACACTATTCTGTGCAATTAAAAAAGTACAGAATTCAAGGCAGATAAATTTTCAGGACCTTAGGAAACAGGAAAGCAATACTTAACAAAGTATATTAATGGAGGATTGTTCATTTACAGTCTGATATAATCTACATGGATAAAAATGTGTCTTTATCTTATGGTGCAAGAACATAATTTAGATTCTCTTACTCTAATAATAAGATAAGTCTGTAATATAATTTTTTCTTAAAAAATCTTCTGTACAGCACTTGACAATGAGCACTGTGATGTGGAACAAAAAGAACAGATGTTCCTTTCAGAGAAACATAATTATTTCAATGGTTTTTCTCTCGAAAGGTATGTGAGGAAAAAAATAATTTAATTTAGCCAGATGAAACTTTTAACTAAATTATGATCAACAGACTTATAAGAAATATCCACTCTCAGATATATTAATAAAGACCATGCTAATAAGAAAGTGGTTTCATTTTAATTAACATAGTGGAGCTATGCAATAATTTAATCTCACTTCAGAACTCCTACATTTTATCAGGCAGAAAATACCTCCAACTGCCTTAATGTGTCGAGCAAATTGGATCGCTCTTCACAAAGAACTTTCAGTTGTCCTTGTGCCACAGAAAATTCTGTCAGCATGATCTGCTCACAGTCCTTGATAAGTGCTTCACTGACTCCCTCTTCAAGCAAGCGTCTCCGGAGATGTTCAGTTGATATAGACATATCATATGGGGCAAGGGAAAGCTTATCATCATTTAACGGTCTAAGGGAAAATAGGCCTCGTGTAGTGATTAAAGCATTTATCCAAGCCACCCGATCTTTCTTTGAATCTGTTCTCAAATGAAGCGTCTTTGTAGCAGTAAATATGTAAAATCGTCTGTCGTCGGATTTGCTCTCACGAAATGAAGATATCTGAGAGTGGGGTGAACAGACCTATTTAACTTTCCAAACCCATTAAAGGCTAAGAAATCAATGAAAATTAATAATATCACAACAAATTCTTAAAAAAAAGTTCAAATTGTTTTAACCCATGTATAAAATCCAGAAGCATTCTGTTCCATTATTTCAGTGTCTAAACTGAATTATGCCTCGGAAATAATTTGAAATGCTCCAAAGCAAACAAAGTACCTTGAAACATTGTATTTAATGTATAGATAGTGTTGGTCTTTTTTATTTGATTAAATGAATCTTAGATATTATAAATTTTGTTTAATGCTTACTTTTTTTAATATGTACCTGTAAGTTTCATAAAACGTTTAAATCTCCGTAGAAGATTTCTTTCTGTTTGTACCAATATGTTCCATTGTAATACATTCGAAATCATATAGCAATGTTTCCTTCCCATATGTCAAAAAACTGAATGTGTCAACTGAAACATCAAATCATGATTGCAACCTCATTTGAATGCTTAAAAAAAATGATATCCTGGCATTAAATACAAACTGAGGTTGATAATCACCTTCTGTATTGTTCCAAGATAATTATTAAAATAATGAATTATGCACGGTCAAGATCTATAGATGCCTACAAAATGATTAAAAAAATAAAAAAAATTAAAGGGGCAGTATAATTGCACAAATTAAGCACCAACATTCAACCCCCAAAAAAAAAACTCTAAAATGACAATTACAGTTTATCCTAAATATTAGGGTTAGCAACATTAACACCTTTCCCCAATTGTATGTACAAGTGAAATAAATTAATAAATATCAAAATTAGTAAAACAACTAGCCAAGATAATCTCCTGATAAAACGTATATAAATTAAGATTCATAAATTAAAGTAAGAATGGCCCCAAAAACTGGATATAGAACAACCCTTATTAGGTTGAGCTCCTTCCACCACAAATACGATAGAAAAACCCAGAACTTCAACAAAATAATGAAACATATACATCCCGCAAAACTATAAAACCACAATTGAGGTCCGATAATCAAAGAGAGAGACGAAAAAACTTACAACGTCTCAGGAAAAGTCTTCTTTCCCCATCACCAAACAGTTGTAGTGGAGGTGAAACGAAAACAGAAACAACTAAGGGAGGACTAAAAAATCATTTAAGCTTGTTTCACAGCTAAATATCCCAATAAACGCATCAATAATAATTTATAGGTGAAAACCCATATTCAACCGTTTCAAGTCCCAAGATTTTACTTCAATACGAAAGTTATCGCAACTTAAACCAAATAGACATGATGGGTAAAAAAGTAAAACCCCCGATTTAACCCCCATTCAAATCAAACTATAGAACACAGTAAGATAACAACAACAACAAAAAACTGGAAAACGCTTCAAGTACAAACAACAATGGCGCAACCTGACGAAACAAATCACAGATCGATATCACAGAGATTAGAACTTTACCAATTCGTCGACCTCAAAGTTTCAAATTGAAGGAAAAAAAAAACTCGAACCCTATAGCAGTAAAAACTGAGGTTGACGGGAAGGCCAGAGAGCATGAAAAGCCACGAAGAAACGGAACTGTGATGTGACCTACAGCTTAAAAAAAGCTTAAAACCCTAGGTCCTACTTTGTAGCTAATTGGGGCCTAGAGCCCACCTGTAGATGTGACCCACTTACTGATCAACAAGCAGTCAAACTGTAAAAAATGATTAAAAAAAGTAAAAAATTTAGAACATTAACCATGAGATGAAAAAAAGACTAAAAGAGAGAGAATAAACAGGAAAATGTTTGGGGGATCGTACCCTCAAAAGCACAGCTTTTGATTTGCAGATTACAGAGGAATGGCGAAAGAACGACGCGAGGATCTATGGTTTATAGACTTTTGCTCAGTTTATCTGAGCTTTTGTGGCAGAGAGAGAAAAGCAAACACACAGGAGCGAACGCGATCATAATTCATAAATAAACGACGGAATTGGTAAGATTTTGAGTAAATTTTTGAATTCGAATTTTGCCTATAATGGAAATTGTTCTCGTTTAGCGCCAAAGAAACAACGAAAGCAGAGATTTTTTTCAATCCTTAAGTTAGATCTATTATCTGCAAACGTATCTTAATCTCTCTAAATTTCTCGATCTTTCTTAGTTCTCGTAATCGTACCTGGAGATGAACGAAACCAAGTGTTTTCTGTTGCTTTCGTCTCCCTCCACTGTCGAGACGCGAGAGCCGATCTGACGAAACGCTTCCAATCACTTGAACCTCATCGCTCTTCGTTAACAGTTTGAGATTCTCTGATCTTCGAATCTTCGAGTAAGATATAATCCCGTTTCTCAACAGAAACCACCGAGATCTCCATCCTTTCCCGTAATTCGTCCATTTGTACAGAACTCCAGCGACATTGACGTCAGATCCAGTCTCTTTTCCGGCATTGCCGTCAGATCCACGGGAAATCGCAGTAGGAAATCCGTTTCTCGTCGATGAAATTTCCGGTGATTGATCTTCAATCCCTGGACTCTCGAGAGAGATGCAACACAATGGATGCATTTCCTTTACTCGCATTCCGATCCACTGTTTGAATTAGAGAACCGGATCGGATTCGATCTATCAAATCTCCATTAAAGCTCTCTCTGCAACAAAGAAACAAAATTAAAACTGAATAAAATAGAAAAAGATTCAGATATTCAACGATTTTACAGTAAAAAAAACAACGAAACTTCAAGGAAGAAACCTGAGATTGAGAGAACTTCAGAGAGAGAAGATGAAGATGATATTCGGATGAAATTGTGGAAAGAATAATGGGTTTTTATTAATTTATATACAAGTATAGGGTGGTCGCTGAAGGATTAAATTATCAACAAAATGAAGATTTCAACCCTCCATGGCCATTAAAGGATTTAAGAGTGGGAGAGAGAGACAAGTCTAGTCTGTTAGAGCACGATACATTGGTGTAAATATCACGATATTTTCTGAAATTATCGAGAGAAGAGATATTCTCGTTAGGGCTTTAAAGACTCTTACAACGACTGCGGAGAGACTTAATTGAAAGATTTTAATAGCATTTACTGCGTAATCATGTTTTTTTAGTTGGGCGGGAAATATTGTATCTCGAGTTCTTGTTTTCATATCTTGTCATTAGAGTTTCTACTTTCTACAAGTTTCGAAATAACGAAACTACCCTTGACGAATGATGATGATTTGTCAGTTTGGCGTAAGATAGCAGAAGTGGAGAGGAGATGGAAAAAAAACTTTGAAGCGAGCAGCCCGCTTCAAAATTTTGAAGCAACCATTTCCATTGTATTACACGTGGCATTTTAAAAAAGATGTATTTAATTTTAAAAGAAATGTAGTGGCTGAAGGTATTCAAAATGCCACGTGTCTTATAACAAAAAGGGTTTCTTCAAAGGAGATGGTGCAAGGAAGTGTGGCAGTGTAAATATCTCGGTGTTGTGTGGAAAGATGATGGTCGAAAGGAAATACGTTCATTTACTGCCACGTGGAAGAGACAATGGGATCAGAAAATAGCTGTGCCGCACATGTCGCACATATATCGACTACCCACGCTTCGGAGATCCTTTTGTAGTTTAATTATCATTTATTTTAATAATATTTTGTTTTTAATTTTACTTTTGTGGAGGGAATACGTGCTATCTGCATTCTGCGATTCGAGCTCTGACTGTTACGCAAAAGTGATTTTACTTAAATGCCCTTCAGATGTTATAGATTGCCAAGCACGTGTTCTCAGGAATACCAGTAGCATATCAACGATAAATTCTATTGGCACCCCCAACTTTTATTTATTACATCATAATTATTTATTACATCATAATCAACATCTCTGCATCAAAATTCTCTTCATAATGCTATAAAAATAAATCACCAATGGCAACTACTGACAATAAACCATCAAGAGAATAAAATAGAAAAAATTACTTGAAAGAGTTTTGGAGAGAAATTTCTTTCTAGTTAGTATCTGAGTTGTGAACGATTTCTTGATAGTTCATTTAGTAAAAAAAAAAAAAAAAAAATTCTAAATGATCCATCAACCTCATCTTAGGTTTTAATATTTTTTGAAATATCTAAATTATCATTTTTTTCATCTTCTTCAGGTAAGTTTTTCAACCGTGATTACAATCATTTATGACAATTTTTTTATTTTAATCATGAATAACGAATGGAAATGATATACTTTAATTTTGAACATTTATATGTATTTTTTTTTTAATCTATTTTGACAATTTGAAAAAAAAAAAATGAAGAAGGAAGTTGAGATTCAAAAAAAATTACAATGTTGAGGTCACCACTTTTTCTTGTCAAGCTCACCAATTTTATTACTTGCCAAACTCACCAAATTTTATTGTTGAAATTGACAACTTCTAAAAAAAATGTCAAACTTGACAATAAAAATGTCAAACCCAAAAATAAAAAGTGATAAGCTCGATGATGGTAAAATTCTCTCATTTTCATTCTACAAATTTTTTCGACTAAACCACATGGAAAAAAATCAACTAAAAACTCTACATAACGACTTGTATAGATTATTTCTGGTCAAAAGAATCATCCTTGATCGATTCTTATCAAAAAATAAAGTAAAAAAATTAAATATCCTAACTTCTTACGTACATCTTCAAAATGACTTATTCTTCTTCTCAAATTCTTTCCATCGGAATGGAATCTCTGAAACACGATTAGGATGCCAGAAATTCAATTTCTTTAGAAAGAAATGGTAAGTTTGAATAATAAGGGTTGTTTCAATATTTCAATTGTAAAAGATGTGTGGAGTGCAGTTGAATGACTAATAAGAAATAAAAACTTTAATAAATAGACTATTAAGAGAAGTCCTAAAATTTATGGACTAATTTGAAAAAACCACTTTCATCAAAGTCTTTAAGTAATTTTCCCAATAAAATATCCATACCAAAATTTCTTTCACAAAAATGGCATACTCATCATTTTTATCTTTTAATATTAAATTTAGTTGGTGTGTAATAATATTAAGTTTTCAAATATTGTGGAGAATACTAACTTTCTAAAAGTAATTATTATGTTTTCACTTCTATAAGCAACCTAAAGTAGTAGAAAGAATATATCCAATTATAAAATTTTATTTTATATAACCTACCAATATTTTAATTAATAAAATTTAATTACTTTGTAAATACAAAACATAAATATTGGATGAATTATCACTCATGACTCTCTTATTGTTTACCTCTTTGACCAAAAGATGGAATTAAATGAAATTGAAGCTACGATTTTGAATTCCACTCACTAAGGGGTTGGTGAGAAGGCCAAAACTACACCTCAAGAAGCAGAAGTCTTTGTTTTAAATCCCACTTAAGGACTCCCTCAAGGATTTATCCCAGAAATTACATGGTGCATATGAGGGGAGGTGATTACACATGCCACAACGATTAATTGGGTGCTCTAAGAGGCATATATATTGTTTCAACGACTGAGTCAAAGTTATGACGTCTATTTAAGTTTTATGACCCTTTCATCTTGATTTTGATTTCCATCTATCTTGGAACTCAAGATATTATCACATGGCCTATTTTAAATAAATTTGACTTAGGAACTTAGACAACCCAACCTCTATCTATATAGTTAATTTTTAAAAACACATATTAACTAAAGAATGGAATAGGTGTGGTTCAAAATAGCAAGGCCCCAATTATACGTCTAGCTATCATACTCTAAATTTTCACAAACCTATTAATCCAAAAGCAAATATCAATTCTATAGTTTTTGGGGTTCATTTGTTATATCTACTAAACGACATTAAATTCGGCACAAAGATCCATCGAATTTAATAGAATTTGCCTAAATTCGACGGACCTTGACGTCAAATGTACCTTTTTTTCGTGTAGTATTCTTGTATAATTTAAAACTTATAATATGTCAAATAGAGTAAATTTATTTATTTAATTAAATTGCGTCTTGAAAAGGATAATTATAATTCTATTTTATGACTCAACTGCATTTCTACTCATCCCATGATTGCATTTTTGGCTCACAAGTGCTACAGTTATATAAGTTAACTCAAACACAAATCTCTACCTTTTGTCTCGATCGTGACATCTTCTATAATTTTAGAGAAGATGCTCTCCTCCAAATCAAATTGAATTCTAATGCATACCACCATCTAAATCATTATTCATGTCTCTAATTCATTGTTCACATAATTAAAAAATAATAAAATTGCTATTGGCAATCCAACTTTACTTGTTACACTGCAATTTAAATATAAAATAAATAATCAATCATTTAAAATAATTAAAAATTAAATTTTTTTCATTTGTTTTGATATTTATTGATTGAATTTGTTTATAAATTAAAATATTAAATAATAATATTTAAAAATAAGTAAGCGAACAAAAATTATACTTAAAACATATCTTACTAAAAAATTGAAGTCAAAAATGACATTTATGTAAAAAAGTGGGGACACAATTAGTATTTATATATGATAAATGGTGAAATGGAGACCTTCTCTAAATTTTTGCTTTGTCACCAAATATAGGAATGTGAATAGTGAAACAGAAGGTTTGTCAGAAATATAAAAGATCGATTGGAGTTAGGTTTGAAGGTCTCTATCTCTAAATTTAGAGATATAAAGCCCGGTTGGAGTTGCTCTAAGAGGCTAATATCTACCGTGTCAATGATTGAGTAAAAAGTTATGACATCTATTTGAAGTTTTATGACCCTTTCACCTTGATTTTGATTTCCTTCTATCTTGGCACTTGAGATATTATCACTGGCCTATTTTACATAAATTGGATTTACGTGGGAACTTTGGCAACCCAACCTCTATTAATATAATTACTTTTAATAAACACATATTAGCTAGAGAATGGAATGGGTGTGGCTCCAAATAGAAGGGCCCCAAATTATATATATGCACCATTTTTTCACAAGTCTATTGATACAAAGTCAAATATCAATTTTATAATTGTTGGTGGTCCATTTGTTATAACTACTAAACAACATTAAATTCAAAGTCAAGGTCTATTGAGTTTAGTAGACTTTGGCTAAATTCGACAGACCTTGGTGTCAAATGTACCCTTTTTTTTTCACTTAGTGACTCTTATATAATTTAAAACTTATAGTGTGTCAAATTTATTTATTAATTAAATTGTGTCTTAAAAAGGATAATTATAATTCCATTTTATGACTCAACTACTTTTCTACTCATCCCATGTTTGTAACATGATTGTATTTTTGGCTCACAATTGCCATAGTTATATTACCAGTGTTATTATTCTACTAATTTTTTTTTATATAAGTATACGATTTTATAAATACCTACAAGAGAAAAATAATACAAAGGAGGCCGAGAAAACCCCCAAGCTGAAAAGTCAAAAAAAACGTAGAAGAATACATAAAGAGATCCTACTAGTTACAGAGACTATCCCATCTAAAAACAAAATCCTCAAAAGAAATCCCATAGAAATCCTTGCTTAATATAAGTCCAAAAAAATTAGTAACCCAAAAATATCTATGTACACCCTCTGCAAATTTCTCTCATTGCTCTGGAACATCTTGTTGTTTCTTTCTTTTCAAAGATCTCAAGTTATGGTCACTGGAAGAATAGTCAAAATGTGTATTTCTATTAGAGAAGATGTTGTAAGCCTATCCTTTAAGCATGAAAAGGAAATTCTTAGAAAGAACCCAATACATATGAAACAAAAACTAAACGAACAACAAATGCTCCTGAAAAAAGAGCACTGAAGAAGAGTGTGGTCCATCGATTCGTCATCACTCATACAAAGGAGATAAAAATTTAGAGTGATCCACTTACAAGATATCAAATTGTCCAAAGTAAGAATCCTTCCTAAGGAAGCAAGCAAACATAGTCATCAGTTGATGTAATTAATTAATGATAGTTAATATTTAATTTGATTTCTTCTGTAGTAGAAAGATTTTATGAATTCTTTAATTACATGAACATTTTAGTGTCATATAATCTCTAGTACTTTGCTATAGCCATTGTTTCTTCACCAATATGGGATCAGGTTTCTTGGTCATTTATTAGGAATACTAGTTAATGGAATATTTGATCAACATATATAAGTGGATTTCAACATTTTGGGGGCAATTAGATACCAAATTGTCCCAATGAGTTTTGAAAAGCAAGAGAAGCATCCTGAACAAATGGTTCGAATCAATATGAGAAAAATCGAAATGTGATACCAAGATATTTTGAATTATTCCAAAAAAATCTAAAATATTTTCAAGATCTTGACCAAGTCCATAATGTTCCATCGAAATATTCCAAAACCACGAAAAACTTGGAACTGTAGACAGGCCAGCTAATATCTTTAATGGGAAACATTACACAATAGTGTCATATGTACTTATATCTCGCCAAATGGTGGATAAAGCACTATTTGCTAAAGTGGATTTTCTAACTAGTGAACAAATAATAACAAAAGCAAACAGCTTGATTGAATGAAATCAAACCATTAAAAAAGTTAGCTTTTCTTGGCTTGACTCCTTTTGCATACTTGACTGTCCTTTGAGAATACTATTATTGCATGACTAGGATCATCCCAAGATGTTGAATTTAGGTACCAGAAAACTTTTAACAGCTAGGTTAGGACACCACATATTTATGAGAATAGTATTAAAAAGTTGTTGGTGGGTATTGTCAAAGAATCAATAAATGAAAGGTTGAATACTAATCAAAGTACCTTGATCCCCATTTGTCTTTAAGGATTTACAAGTGATCATTAGAATATTTGATAATAAGGTACATTAAAGTATATTTGAACATAGATACAACTTCTTGTTATTTCTTTGTTTATTTTTATCCTAATCGTAAGATGAGATCTCAATCTAGAAGTTATGATAAGTTCTTTTGTCGGAAGTTTATAAATAGAATAACGATGAATGCACACGGTTGATATGTGGATGATGTGGTAAAGGCACAGAATCGTAAATCTTTTTCTTATGTATCCTGAAGAAAAAGATCTATAGTTCTGTGTCTTTACCACGTTAGTGACGTACTAAAAATCACGAGCATTCATCACAAGTCTTATAAATATGGGATGATTTTCATTATCAAATAATTTTCTTACAGGTTTTCTGGGATATAAGAGTTTCAGGACTTGGGTTTAAAAAGAACCATAGACGTTTTTTCACTCGATATCCCGCACAACTCTTTCTTTTATTATTTTCTTTAGATTCTCATAACGAAGAAGATTGGATTTCTTATGGATGTATAGACATCACATCACTACTGAATTGGTTAAATCTTGTATTTTGTTCAATTTTTGCTAATTTTTTTTTACAACTTTGATCATAATCATGTTAAATAAGTATCGTCAAAATTGTAACACTCTCACTATTACATAAATCAACAAAATGGATGGAAAAAAATTACTAAGTTATGAACACATATCTTGTGTGTTTCGAACATTATTTTCGTAGTCGTAGATTGAATAACAAAGGTTTTTATTTATTTATTTTAAATGTCATTGTAGAATTCCGAGTTTATACACCTTGACCCATCCCAAAGCTGGGCTATCTTTTTTGAACTTTAAAGCACCCCTTGATTGACTTAAAAATTAACCCTTGGCTTTCGTAATCTAGGCCTTAATCCATTCAATTAATGATTATCAAGCAATGATGAAAATGAAGTGACACCTTTTCGTAATGAGCACCGATGCCACGATTAGCATGGATGGCTACAGCATTTTCCCATCATTAGTGGGCATCATAGAGGGTCACAAACCTTTCCCATCACCAATGGACAAATAGTTGATTGATTGGTCAACGATTAGAGGATTAAGTAATATTTTTCTAATAATAGGTTGATCTTAGCATTTGGATTACCCCATGTGTTCTCCTATATTATATTATATATAGAAAAAAGTTACTTTATTAAAAACATTTTACTCATATTTACTGGGGTGAATTATTTAATGTAGAGGGATTTTTTTTCTAAACATCCTCTAATCTTTTCTCGAGAATTTGATAGTCCATTTGGTGAACTTTTTCTTCCTTAAAGCCCCTCACCTTCTTTCAAGTGGTGATATGGAATTATTGAGATCGACATTTGTTCCAATCATAGAAATTAATGATTTGAATGATTGATTGATTGAGCATGAATCAATAAGATTGATGATTTGAATGATGGATCTCAATGATTTGACTAATAAGTCTATATTTTTGAAGTCATTTATTTTATAAAGGTCAGAGGGCATTAAGAAGGAAAAATTACTTAAAAGGATTCTTACGAATGAATTTCTTTCTAAATAGTCTATAAGTTTTGCACAATAATTTGATAAGACATTTCGTAAATTTTTTTTTTCTTAATGGTCACTTGTTATTGTTGAGTTCACAATTTTTATAGTAGAACTCACCACTATTTATTGTCAAGTTCACTACTTTTTAAATAAAAAGTGGTGAACTCAACACTGGTAAAACCCACTCATTTACAATTTTTGAGTGTTTTTTTTAATACCAAAATACATGGAAAGATATCAATTAAAAATTTGAGATAATGACTTGTTTAGATGATTTCAACCCAAAAAAATCATTCTTGATCTATTTTCATAAAAAATCTAAGAAAAAAAAAAAAGTAAAAATCACCAAGTTTATATATATCTACAAATTATCTGAAAAACCCTTGAAAATGATTTTTTCTTTTTCAAATTCTCTCTGATGGAATGGAGTCTCTGAAACTTGATTGAGATGTCAAAAATTCAATTTTTGGATGAAAACGATAAATTTGAACGATTAGAACATTCAATCATGAGAAATGTGGGTGATGAGTTCTAGGGATCATTTAGAAAGAAATTTTTTACTAAATATCTTGCCCAACTATTGTTGAAAACTTAGGAACTATTTAGAAAGAAACCCTTTCATGAAAGTCCTTTAAGTAATTTTTCCCATTAAGAAAGAAAGATTTTACTGAAAGTTGTTAAGATACCACGCCAAAACTTGGGGTGCATTTAGAAAGACATTCGTACTAGGGTCTATTAAGTAACTTTTCCCATTTATTATTGGGTTGGGATCCCTTGACTCTTAGGAATGACTCAAGAAAAAAACACATGATCCCACTCCTTTGAACACAAGATCCAATGGTTGAGATTTATGAGTATCTTGATAACACAAATCTCAGAGATACTTATCCCTAAGATAAATCTCAACCATTAGATTTTGCATGTAAAGGATTGAGATCATGCGTTTTTTTCATGAGTCAAGGGATCCTGACCATTTATTTTTATCTATATATCTTTATCATCATCATCAAAGCCTTATCCCAAGGATTTGGACGTGACTAAATGATTCTTGTTCTATCATTCCACTTTGTCCACATATATAAAAAGTATATTCACTTCCACTTTTATGAATAGAGATTTGCTTTTTTGAAATTTATGTGCTAAGATGATGAACGAATTACATGCCGCCGTGTGTATTGAAAAATTACTAAACTAAGGCAGTTAATATGCTCCAAAATTTTCTCCCGAAATTTACTCTCTACCAACCATTCACTTTTGCTCATTTAACACACATGGTGTCATGCCATTGGTTCATCAGCTTAGCTTAGCACATAAATTTCTAGAGTGCAAATATTTGTTCCATTTTTACTATCTCAATCCATGTCTTAGCATTTATAGTAGTCGTTATTATGAATATGTTTCTTATATATCAACAAATTCTGATTCCAACTATGCTGTGGCATTATAAATGTGAAGTACTAAATAAAACAAGAAGAATAATTTTTAAGACTTGCGATCTAGAGCGATGTCCTAGAATAGGATGGTGGCACGTTTTGGTTGGAGGTTAAACACGTTGGACTGCATGCTTTATAGAAAACGACTTGATTAGGAGTCCGATATGTTTTAAACTCCTACAAAAATGTGCCATCGTTCCTATTCTATAGGATGAGGACACTGCTATGGATCTTGATTCAATTTTTAATTGAGTTGTGATCGAGAACAGTGTCTTGTTCCTATAACAACATATGGTGTCTACTTGGCACATTTTGGTTGGATATTAAACACATTGGGCTGCATGCCATAAGGAAAATGGCTTAGGAGATGAATGTGTTTTAAACTCCAAACAAAATGTGCCATGTATAAGAACGGGACAACTTACCTAGTCCAGCTCGACTTCATATCATTTCCTCGTTGTTTGGGTATATGGTTCATTTAGTGAAAGTGCCAGCTTCTCTATTAGACGTGTTTCTATTGCAATTGCAATTGTTCAATGAGTCGTGATTTAGAACGGTGTCTTTGTGGCATGTTTGGATCGGAGAATATACACTTTGGGCTGTGGCTTAGTTAGGAGCCCAAGGTGTTTTAAACTCCAACTGAAGTGTGCCACATATACACCATTCCTATTTTATAGGTCTGAGCTATTTCTTACTTCTATTCATTTTCAATTTCTCTACTTCACTGGAAATTAAGTGCTTTTTAGATTTTATTAAACATTAATTTGAACTCCAAAAGCAAATTTTAACTGCTAGAAAAAAAAAGAAGTCGCCTTAGAAATGTGATCCCAATGACCCAAAAAAAATTTACTTGTACAAATCTTTAGGTTTATGTCCTGAAGTGATGTCGAATCAAACCTGATTCATGAACCCTCTCTCACCCACACATACTGCGGCTGGTCAGTGACTAACCAAAGTGACTCACCACCAACACTGAATCATTGATCAAAGTCCCTTTTTTTGACTTCTACAAGGAATCAAATCAACCCAACACACACATTCCAATAGAAGAAGAAGAAGAAACTTTACTTATAAAGAAAAATTAGATTCTATAAGAAACTAACAAAAGCTGATTTGGTTGGTACCCAATTACCACATAAAAGGGTCTCACTTAACTAAATCGGTGGTCTGATAAACGCTTAGATGACATGATCTAACGGTATGTATATATGCTATTTTCTTCATTTATTTGTTATAGTATACATAATCATTTCTTCTATTTTTATAATTTAAATATCTTATTTGGGTAAGACAACCACAAACAATCACTCCCATATATTATGGTGTCAACCCTTTGTGAGACCATAATGTCTTGGTTCTCTCTAAACCATGTGTTGATACCCTATCTCATGGACCCATCTAAGCTAAATATACTGTCACATGTGACTTTCTATTGTGGTCTTAAAAAGCCAAAACTTCTTCCAAGTCTTGCACAAACGACTCTAAATCCCACTTACAAACATAAACAAATCAAATCCTTTTTAACTCTTCTTTTATTCTTCAAACACACTTTATATTGGTCTTTTCTTCCATCTTTTTGCATGGTTGGATATAGAGTTTTCAAGGCTTTATAAAGAAAGGGTTTGAAGGTGAGAGTGGTGAGGATCACAGGCCCATGTGTTAAAGAGTAAAGAAGGACTATTACACACAAGGAAGTGATGTCACCGACACACCCATATCTCTTTCTTCTTGAGTTTTTAGAGTTTACCTTATTGTAAATAAGCTTTGTTAACACTCAGCTCTCACAACTTTTGAAAAAGTACATGGGGACAACTTCTTTATGGGTGTCTCGGTATCAACTAAATTGATTCATTTTTGCTGGTTTTTGTAGCTTAGAGAGCCTTACAGTATGGGGAGCATCATTTCCAAGGGATATGGCATATTATATATATTATACAAGTTGTTTATTTATTTATTTATGTATGATTATTTGGTGGGCATCAACTGATGTGAGCAACTGATGTGCATCACGTGGGTTTCATTCTAGCAAATGCTAACATGCGCTAGGGATGTCTGTATGTAGCATGGTTGGTGGCATCATTAGTTTTAAAACTCAGTGAGTTGCCTTGGAGCTTGATCGAGTCTATTCAATGGGATCGAGTCTATAAACTCGGAAAGAATGCATTTTCGGTGTGGACCACAAAATCTCGTCTAGTGGGCTTGGAAATTATGTCGTGTTTTATATGTTATTCCTATAATATATAATATTGGCTTATCAAATCTTTTCTTACTCTTCAAATTATGATTTTCTTGAAGAAATTTATTGAACAAACCTAGAGATGAATGAATATATATATATATATATTTTCATGTGATCTCTTCAATTGTTTGGGCCTGTTATGTGAAATATTCCATATCTACAAGAATAAAATTGTTGGGTTAGATCAGGGATGTGTTCATTTAAGGTTCCCATGGATATTGTTAATCAAACGCGCAATCCCGGACTCACAAGTTTTGGGAGAGTTGGTTAGAGGTTGGGAGACAACTATCAGTTAGAAATGTAATTGTGTGGATCGGTTAAAAATCCTGATCTTAAGAGGTCAATAATGTAGCTTTTGCTCCTTCGAAGTCTGTTGTGCTACACACAGTAATTATGATGAATAATATAAAAAGAGAAAACCAAGAAAGAAGTAAAAACACACAGATTTAACGTGGTTCAATAGTGTGCTTACATCCACAAGAACGAAGGGTTGAATTTTCATTATATGTCAAATTAGGATAACATCATATGAATTTATAGTAAACCCTACCTATACAATAGGTATTAGAAAATTTCAATAATACCCCTGTACCGTACCGCGGGAATGTTGTCCCCGCACCCTCAACCTATTAATTGTCCCTAACAATCTAAAAAACAAATGCCATCATTTCGTTCTGTTCCGAGCGGAGTTCTAAATGCAACACTCCTCTCTCTCCACTCCGTCATCTGCCTACTTTCTCTATATACATATTCCACTCAATATGAGCCACACAGTACAACAACATCTCTAATTAATTTTTTTAAAAAACACTTCAACAATCAATTTAGTAAGAATTTTGACAAAATTTTTTACTTCAGAAACAAATGATTAGAGTGTTTACAGGAGGACATCCCCCAATGAATTCAAACGACAATGGGCCACTTGCATTGTTGACCTTCCATTCCAAGATAAGATTTTTACCCACAAAATAATCATTGTCAAAATAAGTGAAACTTTTTCATCTCTCATCCATAAAAGTAGAATTGACCGAATCATATGGGTTTCCTTAATTTATATTTCTTGATTGCTTTTCATAGCCTTTAATGCTAGATTTGAAGATCAGACCTCACATATAAACAATGTTAATTATTAAACGTCCACTACGCATTATTCAGTAAAATGCCCTTAAATCAATATTACTTGAGACTAAAATCATGGATGTGCATACTTTTCCATTTGATTTATTTTCAGTTCTAGAATTTTGAAGAAAATAAGAAAAACAAAACCCATAAAAATTACTGATATATGATAGAAAAACTGTAACATCAACTAGAATAATTAACAATATTGGCCATCAAATCTATGTTGCTGAAGTACAGAACAATGAACATTGGCTACTTCAGTGGCAAGAACTCACGCCAGTGGAAGGGGACACCACCTTACAGAGGAGAGACAACTCATGTTAATAGTACCTCAGGGCCCAAAAAGTCTCAAGTGTCCTCCATACTATGGGCAATGTTTCTAGTCTCCCTACCCTAAACATCAGATCAATTGTGTCTCACCACGTCTGCTTGTCATGCACAATTCTATTTACTTTTTGGTTTCTTAGCTGGGAATTTGCAATTCTTGGTGTTTCTTGGTTTTCTGTGTACGGCTGGATCAAATTAAATACCTACAAGAGCTGATATTTAAATTTCCGTAGTTTGGAATATATACATTATTGACTAATGATAAATTGACGCTTTTTCTTTTTCTTCGAACACCCCCTGACCTGGCAATTACAGAATTATAAATTTTTTCTTGTGTATCCCGAAGCAATGGATCTACGATTCTGTGATGAGAACGTCAGATTTTTGTTTTGAGTCATGCTGGATAGTCGATGAAAAGCATCTATGATTCCTATACACTTCCATATGAGGTACTATGCTGAGGTCACTTTAGTATTATTCTTTTTTTTTTTTTTTTTTGTTTATCATGGGTATACCCACTCTTTGGGTGATACTAATCCCCGTGGTCACACGCACCCATCCTCTCGAAAAGTCCTATGTGCAACTGATTGAGTCAAGGGTCAACCAAACCTTAGAGAGGGGCCCCAAGGAATTCATTGCTTTGTGGGGGTACTGAACAGTTGACCTACCCTTTGTGACGAGCTTATCGAGGTTAGACTTGCCACAAGGCCAACCCCTTGGGACTGTAGTTTGGAATATATGATGAATGTAAATTATATTAAATCTTTTGTCTAAATATATATGGTATGTGTCTATGTTTCTATATTAGGAAATTACCAATGGAGCTATGTATTTTGTCAAAATTTATTTTTTAATATTTGTGAAAATAGATATATATATAAAACATGATTTAATTTTATGAAAATGTTTATTTGATTTAAAGTCATTGTAAAGAGATGAAATTACCTTTATGCCCATGAGTTGAATTCAAGTTCATAGGAAAGGTACTTCAGTAGATAGAATATGTGACCATATAATATATAAACATTTTGATTAAATAAATAATTACACAGTCGGATATATGACCATTTTCATAATTGTCAAAAAAATGGCTAAATCAATATTTTTTTTTGCAAGATATCAGGTTATTTTTATAAAATCATGTTTATCGTATTAGAAAATGCTTGACAGCTTGTGTTGGACACTGGGTTCAACATTAAACTGAGCTGGCAATGCATAGAAAACCATTGATTTTCTAACTTATATCTCGAGGAAATAAATTTATGGTTATCTGTGCATTGCCAGGTCAGTTCAGTGTTAAACCTAGTGTCCAACGCTAACAATGTGGCATGACTCTTTCGTATTAGATTAGGTCTAATAAGAATTACCACACTCAACACACTAAGTTTTCCACCCTTTAATGACTTACAATTTCAACTTATATCTCCAATTAAGCACATATTTCTAAGGTGAGAATCATTCCTTAAAAGTATAAGATGTCCCTCTCTTGTTAATGTCTCTTTCTTAACCTAAATTCAATGAACCCAAATTTCTCTCTTGAAGAAGACTTTTATCTATACTACTTGTTGACAAAATCCTTAGAATTGTAGATATTGAGTGCTTTATTTTCATTTATATTATATGAACTCTAGTTAGTTTAAAATTAATTTTTATCTTACTTTTTGAACAATTTTCTATACTTTTTATTATTAATCTCTATTTGCAATCCACCAGTGGGACCTACATAGATATCAAGTAAGAAAATCAAACTCACATTGAGTTATCATCAACTTGATGATCATTGTGACAAAAAGTAGTAGATCCTGATGTTACCGATCAATCATTTGACAAGTTGACCACAAGTAAATATTTAATTCAAATGGCTTGATTTTCTAATTCAAGTCAATGATTTCGGTATGAATTATTCTTTTATTTTTCCCCATTAAATGGACAATTTATGTATGATTGGGGTAAATAGGGAATAAGAACAAGAATCCCACGTGGTAAACTAAATCGATTACCCTGACGTAACAAGTTTGAGAACCGTAGATCTGTGCTCCTCGCGATACACGGTTATACTTCCCTATAAAAAATGTATCTTGAGATAACCGTGTATCCTGAGGAGCAAAGATCTACGATTCTCGAACTTGTCACGTCAGGGTAGTCGATTGAGTATGCCATGTGAGATATTCAGATTATCACGATTCTAAGAACAATGATTAAGTTTATGTGACTTTGTGGAGAAAGTGGATAGGACAACATTTTTTCTTGAAAAAATATAAAGTTCAAGCATATGATTGTGCATTTTTCCCAACCAAATTGATTCTCTTTGGTGGGAAATTTTTTTCACCAACCCTCTCCCCCTAAATAAAAATGATTTGATCCCATCGTAACATTATTCTTTCATTATTACCATTATTGAAATTGATACAATTCTATATTTCAAAGCTTCTTAATTTGCCATCGATTTAAAAGACAAGCAGACACAATTATTAATTAAAGGCGATCCAAAATTCAATTTCGATTAAATAGAAAAATATAAACAATCTTTTGACTACACTTGTTATCGATTCATAACTGATCTGACCAAAGTAGAACTAGTAAATAGAAAATATATATGTTTTTGCTTAATCGGAGACCATCTATATAGAAGACTTTAATTAGTTTATGTAAAAGAAAATACAAGCTTATGTGACTATCGAATACATGTTTTTAAGAGGTTTACAAATTCTTTAATAGCAGATGAGGGAAAGGATAACTGTTTTCATTGTAAAGATTTTCTTTAATACATTAATGAATAGATTCAAGGGTATTTTTGTAATTTAAAAAAATTATTTAACGTGAATTTAATCAGAATACTTCTGTAATTATAATTGTACAAATTCGAGTAGGATACTACAGGCTAGGACTGTCAATGGATTGCGTCTGGATCGAATCAGGGTCAATTAGGTATTGATCATCGAATCAATTAAATTTTTACCAGATCTCAATATTAAGATCCAAATCCGATCCATTAACAATCGGATAGGGTCTAGATCAGAGAAACCTGATTTTATATTCAAAGTTTAAATAAACTCCATACATCTCAACAAATACAGAATATAATTTATGTGTTTTCTAACATATTATCGAATTTGGAGGATCGAGACATGGTTGATCTAGATCCGATCCAATAAGATATCTGGATCAAGTCAAAATCTTATCGGATCAGATCCTTATTGAAATTCAAAATATTGATTTAGACCAGAAGTATTGGATCGGAAACGGATCAGATTTCAAGTTTGATCTGATCCGATCCATTGGCAGCCCTACCACGGGCACAAATGATCATGAAAACCTAAAAATCAAATACCATTATAATTTATAACAAAATCTCAAATTCTCATTAATAACACTTTAAAGGATCCACCGACCTTCGTACCTTCACAAATTTTCTTTAGAAAAAGAATATTATTTAAATTAGTTACTAAATTTGAAAGTATTAGGACTTAAATTGGATATTTTTATTATGTCCCTTATGGGAACATCTTGCAATATTGGGCCCTAATGCCCATGGAAAAGAGAAAAAGTTTGGAAGAAAATCACAACTTTCATGCCACAGAATCTCAACAAGTTTGGCCACTTTCAACTTTTTCTTTATGGACTCTTGGGGACTTGGCCTTGGAGTGTCTCAGAAACAAATCAAGTGACTGATTGATTGGATATAAGGGTAAAAACAAGGTTCTATTGGATTATCTTTGGCATGCAATTTAGACAAGTTGGGCTAGGTGAGGGACAATCATAGTTTTAAAACTCGTTTTGACGTCTCGCCTCAGCCATGAATGAGATCAAGTCGTCTCAAACTAAAATATCCGATTTAATTGAGTTGTCTAGAACGAGATTTAAAATAAAATAAAAAAAAATGCCTTTAGAATTAGAACAAACCATGTCTTTGAGATAACTTGTCAACTGATCTCGTTAGTGGACGATACCGAGACAACTCGATTTGGTTTGGACTGCAAAACCCAAATCCATGGCTATCAACGGGTCGACTTGGGTTAGCGATGAAGATAAAATTAGAGATAGATTAAGTTAGATGCATTAAAAACAAAAAATAGAAAAATCTTGGTATGTGAGGAAGAAATTTAGAAATGGTTTAAAGAATTTTTTCAAGAGAAAATTATAAATGAAGATCATGTAGAGCACTTAAAGACTAAAAGGAAATGTTAAACCTAGTGGAACAATTGTTCATTTAAATTATTATGGATTAGGGTTAAGTAAGTGAAAGATTTTTTAGCTTAGATAAAGACAGAAAAATGTTTTAGGTTTAGATGTTATTTCAATAGAGGATTTAAAGTGCATGGCAGAGTCCCAAAATGTTGATTAACTGACTTATTTAAAAAGATATTTGATGGAATAAAAGAACTGTTATAATTATTACCATTTAGGGAAATATTCCAAAAAAAATTTACAGTAACTATTATCCATTTTAAGAGTATTATGCCACTGACGTTTATCGACCAACTTTATCAAAAAAGAATTATGCTGAACAGCTGAAGTGACCTGAAAGTTTTGGAGGATCCCTCAACATGACATGTGGTTTTTTGTATTTAGTTCACTAATTAATTTTTCTTTAACATTTGGGATACTTCGTTGGAGACACCACACATAATCCAAAGGAGAGGGTTCTACCGAAATTTTGAAGCAGTATGGCCGCTTTAAAAAAAGAATAATGATTTTTTGACTCGAAAACACTCATTTGGTCTTTACGAGGCTGTTGTGGCAAAGGCATAGAACCGTTGATCTGTTTTTTCTTGTGTATTTTGAAGAAAATTATCTATGGTTCTGTACCCTTGCCATGTCAACTGCATGTATACAGACCGAGTGAATCTTTTTGAGTCTAAATATCATGACTGTTAAAAAAAAAAATTCCCGGGAGAATGATAGGGATATTGAGAATGGATGAAGGGAAAGATTAGGTGAGAAAATAAATAAATATATTGAATATATAACTAAGAAACAAATCCAATAAAAAAATTTAAGTAAAAATTAGTTGAGATGGTCGGGCATGTATAATAAAGACCAACAAAAATATTTTTAAAAAAGATGCTTTGCTTTGATTCAAGTTGAAGATTCTGAAAGAAAGCCAAAAAAAAAAAATCTGAAAATGATGTAAATGAAGGTGCATGATTAGTCAAATAGTCGGTCACGTCGCATCATGATTTATTCTTGATGTAGGTGAGCTGGCTCCAACTTTTTCCTAAATCAAGTTAATGATCGTTGTCAATCTTGTCATTGATTGAAGGATATTAGAGGAGAGAAGGTCCATTCAGGAGCAAGCGAGGACGGGTTGAGGAATTGATAGCAAAGACACGTAATCAAGGTCTTGACCCCCTACTTATATGCTCTTTAACCATGTCTCAATGTTTCAATCGAAACATTCCAAGATAAACCAAGGTAGACCGAAATATTCCAAAATATTCCTCCAAGTTATTCATTCCAAGAAAATCCAAAATCCAAAATGTCTCGACCAAAACATTTCGAAACAAAATTTTAAACCATCTATATAAGTATCATATATATGAGCCTTCAAATAAACTCGAAAAACGGCCACTCATCTACTCCTCTCAACTCTGGCCTTAGTTCAGCAAACCCTTTACTTGGTATGGCTCAGGCTTGAACAAAGCTCCATCTCATCGAATTTCAGTAGCTCGGCTCATCTCAGCCCTGTCTGGAGCCCATGACTTGGATAGTCCATCTATTTTGAGACCCCAAGTTGAAATCCAAGGCTCAACAAGTTATCTCAATCATTTACATCATGTGGAGCCAAAACACCATTATTCACCACTCAAAACAGAAATCACAACCACGTGCGACGATCACATCGACACTGTAATCAACCCATCTCCAAGTCAAAACTATCTCAAAAAGTAGCCCAAAAGCTTGTATTAAGTAAAAGAAACAACCCCCACTACAAGTATTTCCTACCTCACATATCCTAATCAAGAGGGCATCATCATCATCATCAATCAACAAAATGCTTTTATACCTGAAGTGGCTGGACTTCAGTCTTCTCTACTCTTATTCTGGTCCTACCACACCCACTAGTATCTGCATTTGGTTCATGTTAATTTCAAGCTTTCAATTATTAGATTCTGTGTTCTTGGATCTTGGAATTATAAGTTTGATCCCAACCAATCAGAAAATAAAAGAGGAATCTAACACCTCTGAGTCTATTATCACTATACCTGTTAATTGGCTGGCCTATGTGCATGGTGTGAACCCAACATCGATGACTCAAACCAAATGGTTGATTGTAACCTTACAATGCACACATTCTATGTAAAGTCAAAAAAGAATAAAGAAGATAAAGAAAGCTCTGCAGTCCACAAAAGAGACTAAAACATATGATTATGATCAAAAGAAAAAGGAATACTTCTCGATGGGACCGATCTCCCAACTCATCAATCGTCACTAACATCCCTTATCCCGAATCTTAGTCACACCCATCAACATACATTATGTGAGTATGTTAATTTGGGGGACAGATTAAAATTATCCCATTATCGATGTATATATCTGAAAACTTTTCCTGAATATATTTATTATGAAGCAAGAAAGAAACAATGAGGATTACTATGTTCATCGAAAAGTCACCAATCCCTGATTACTAGCTATCTACCGAATATGCGTGAATTTCACTCAAACGAAAATTTCCAAATCAAAGCCATGAGTTGTCAAAAAAAAAAATTGATCCGTGAATTAGTTGAAAGAAAGCTTTACAGTTGCAATGTAATAATTCTTTTAACGAAAGAGAGAAATAATGTTTGAATTGATTGGGTAGGTACTAGGTGGTTTATATGTCTATTTTGCCCCCGCAGTGGCGCAGTCCCTTGGGGAACACCAAACAATGGCCTGGGCCCAAGAGACAACATGCTAATATGACATGTTGCCAAATTTTATTTTAGACTTCAAAATTTAATTTTATGATTCAAAGTAGGTAAGGTTCCTCTCCATTTAAAAGTTCTTGGGCACAAGATCTAACGTCTTCCACTACACCATTAAGCCCAAATAATATCAACTGTTCTGGGTTCCCAATACATGTCATGTTCCCACAAATTTCATGTCCCCTGAACTCTTTTGCTGTTATGGACTAGAGGTCCATAACAATGACAATTGAAGTAATATGTCCTTCCCACATAAATATACATGTCCCCTGAACTCTTTTACTGTCATGGGCTAAGAGGTCCATAACCATGACAATTGAAAGAATATGTCCTACTTTCATTTGATTATTTCCATATGCAAATTTTTTTGTTCCTTATTTCAAACATTAGAAGCACTTTAATTCAATGAGTTATCTTTTTTCCATCTCAAGATACATTTTCCATAACAAAATCACAAAATATGATTTTGAACCTAAACAAACATATACCAGTTTGCATAGTGATCAACGGAAAAGGAGGAAAAAGTGGATGATCCCGTGTATTTTTGGATCAAAGAGAGCTCCATCATCATCTCATCATTGTGAACTAAGGTTTGTTTAATAACCCAAAGTGAAATGAAAGACATGGGCAATATAGAGGTGGAAAAAAAAACTAAGGTGATCCCTGGAATTTTAAATAATATTCTAAAGAAATTTAAAATGGACATCTGTAAAGACTACAACAATAGGAACACAACTTAACCAAGAAAACAATTGTCCTTCAATGAAAAATGAATAATGGAGTCGAAAATAAAACCTCACACCAACGAAAAATTGAAGGTTGTGGTAAGTGCATTTGAATAAAAAGATACATGGTAGATCTGAAATTTACATGAACAACTAAAAGAACTGCACATGAATATTGCGATGATGAAGTGGCTATAACCATGGTCACAAAAGTCGAGGTGAAATTTCAGGGAAAAAAGATAGGAAAAAATCGAACAAGGACTAAGGTTGTGTAATTGTTGGTGTTCTCAAATTATATTATCAAATCACATATTAAACTACAATAATAAATTGCTAAACCCCATATTGATATCATCCATACATCCACAACTCATTTGAGGTTTATATTATTTAAAACATAAAAAGATTACAATTATGAATCCAAGTTAGCATTCATCGACCAATCAAAATCATCAAATTCAATGTCATCTGTGTTCGCATTCTTTGTGCTTTATCAGAAAGATGGTCACTACCATGATATTCACCTAGGTCATCTCCTCTTACAAGTACATCATCTAGGATGGGATCTAGGACAGCTTCAATTTTATCTAAGCTAATGTTCCCCCAGATTACTAAAATAATATCAAATTTCCCTTTTTCTCAATTTTTTTTTAAATTTAATTGAGAAGTTCACAATTTACTTAAATTTTATCTAAGTTGATGTACACGATTACTAAAATAATATCAAATTTCCTTTTCTTTTTATTTAAGTGAGAACTTTGCATCGCAAAGTTTGTAAAAGTAGTGATTAAATTGCAATTTATTGGTGAAGGAAAAAGTCCCAATTTAATAGCAACTTTTTTTATACGTCACTGCTATAGAACTTTTTAAGAGCTAAATTTGTAATAGTATTCTTTCAAGGAAATGATCATTTAACTAAGCACAAAGGAACATAAGAGCTTGGCTGGCATGTTCTTCAAATGACGATATCAGAACCCCCATGTGATGAAGTAAACTAGTAGCTTAGCTGGGTGGACTCATTTGGTCACCAAGAAAGAAAGAGAGGAAACAACCCAATAATTTTTTTACTTGTGCATCTAGCAGGAGGAATAGGGCAGGTTAGTTAACCATAAGATGGATCTATGAGGGAGATGTGAAAGGCACCATGCAATAGCCAAATAAGTCTCTCTGTATACCACAGCAAATATAGGCGGCCACAATATATCTTTATCTATTAAACTCATAATAATTATACAAATAAGAGTAATAAAAGAACTTGACAATTTCCTCAGTTGAAGCAATTAACACTAGTTGTCTTTAAATAATTCAATCAAGAAGAAAAAGGAATGGAATGGCTGTACATAACAATCAAAAGTAGTCCGTGCTACACACCATTTTGCACTCTCTAGGAGGAATAGCCCATATTCGCACAATGAATAGCAAGGAAATAAGCATTCCTATCACACAAACACAAAAACAAGAATGGCGATGATCGTATCATTGAGTCCAACTAGAGATATAAGTAGGGTGTCCTCTTCAAGACACAAAAAACCCCAAACCCCTTTCCTATCCAACAACAACAAAGCCTTATCCCAAGGATTTCGGATCGGCTAAATGAATCATGTTCCTCCATTCCATTATGTCCAAAGCCAAACCTTCTCTTATTGAGGGAGTGAGTTCATACTTACTTTCATTGTCTCTATCCGTGTTCTTTTAGGTCTTTTTCTCACTCTTTTATTACCTTCAATTTGAATATTTCTTCAATCTGGGGTTGTAATTGAATGTTGTTGAATATGGAGCTACACCTACATTTTTCCAAATGTGTTTGTTTCTAATTTTATTTTTCTAGACTTTCCACTCATCCATTTGAACATCTTAATACCTCTTGATTGCCCAACATTCAGCCCCATCAAGTGTAGCTGATCTTACTACCATTACCATCTTATAAATAAAATCCCTTTCCCATAAACTATATTAGATTAGTCAGTGTGGGTATGTTGCAAGTAGGTAATATAATTATATATTTATATCAAGCTATTAATAAAGTAACTTAACTAATATAACAATTGAAAACATAAGGCTGAGCTAACTTGAGCTAAAATCTGTGTGACCCTATGTTTTTAGCACCATAGATCTCGATAAGGCAAAGCACTAGCCTACGTGTTTCTAGAGCATCATCTAAGCTAAACCCAAACAATTTAAACATTGAGAAATTTCATAGTTCATGACCACTTCGAGTCATACAATTAATATTTCAAAGTCGTTGTCCTTTTATGAATTAACATTCACAAGCTGCATTCAAAAAGCCTTAGGGTATGTTTGGTAACACTTCTGAAGTCTAAAGTCTGAAGTCTGAAGCCTGAAGTCTAAAGTCTAAAATCTGAATCTAGAATCTTATTCTGGAAAAGTTGTTTGTTTATAATTTTTAAGAGCTTCTGGTTACAAATAGAATTTTAAAACATAATGGTCATTTTGACAATATTACCCTTTTATAATTCTAATAAATTGTTAACCAAAAAACATAACATGTTACGCATAATGAAACCATCCACATATTTAATTTCAATTCCTAACAAATTAAATAACCCAAAAGTATTGTTTTTAAATTGAATTCATACTTGAGAAATTACATTCCAACAAAGTAATACTCAAACAATAAACAATCATTCATTTTCAAGTTGAATTGCAATTTGATCACGTAAAGTGATCATATCAGCTTGTGTTTGCGATGAGAATATGTCATTATAACATGGTGGATCTTGTGACGGTTCGGATTCTACTAAAGAATTACTCTCTTCGTCGACATCAACTTCATATTGTCGAAACAACTCATCATGGAGAGAAATACGATGTAAGAAATTGTGTATTGCCATGCATGCAATAACAATGTCCTGTTGAGTGTGATAATTATATGAAGGCATTCTGTTCAAAATTGGGAATCTTTTTTTCCATACACCAAAGGTCCTCTCAATGACATTCCTTAATCGAGCGTGTACATGATTAAATTTCTTCTTTCTACCCATTGCACGCGTTCCTCGATATGTTCTTAGCCAATACCGTGTGTTGCGATATGGAGTCATAAAACCTCTAGTGTGTGTGTATGCAGTGTCGCATAAATAATACATATCTACAACAAATATAAAACATATGTAAACTTTATACTATTGATTATAAGATTAATTTCAAAAATATAATTTGAAAATACATACCTGAAGGAGGCATTGGAAAATTGTTAACGGGGTTACGTTGTGTCTTATTTAATACCCTCGAGTCATGTGCAATTCATTCCCATCCAGCCATCACATATATGAACTTCATATCAAATCACACACCGCCATTACATTTTAAAAATATTTTCCCTGTCCCCTTCCTCTGAATAGGACTTGTTGATCAAGCAGAATGTGCGCATCAATTAGTGTGCCATCTAATGCACCGACAGTACCCTTAAATGGCCTTTATCTCAAATGTACATGAGATCGAATTTCTCCCATTGGCTTGTCAAATGCTGGGAGGACTATTATCTCTCGTGCAAATTGTATCATTGCATCCAACACTTCATGAAAATACCTACTTACGATTTCTCCAGAATGTTGGAATCAATATTTTACTAATCGATTCCGACAATTATGACATATTGTCATAAAAAACATTGTCATTTTCTCTTCTACGTCTATATATCAAAATATAAAAATAACCATCCGTAGTAACTATCCAAAAATATCAAAATATCAAAATAACCAATACATCATTGGTTTTTATTAAAAAAAAATGTTTGACTTCAACTAATTGTTTACAATAAACTCCAAAAATTGAACCCTCTGCTTCATTATCCAAGTCCATAAATGCATATTTCAAGTTCGATAGTTGTGCAAATTTCAATATAGCAACATGAAAAGTATGAATGCTTGTCACCCCTAAGTTCTTCAAATCCTTCATAACTTCATTCACATCTTTAAAACAAGGTCCCTTGTTAGCCTCTTCTTTATTAATCTGTTCTTCGATGACATTAATAAGCATTTCCAAGTTTTTTTCAATGGTGTCACCACTATTCGAATTCCTACATTTCTTCTTCATCAGACCTTGTGATGTATTCTCTTCAAGTGGGATGGCACCGACGTTACTATTCATTCTTGGGGTATTAGAGGTGCCTTCCACACTTACACCTTGGAAGTATGTACCCCATTCCATTAAAAATAAGTCACCATAAGTGTCTTCAGCGTCCAAATTTGTGTAATTCATAGGTTCAGGGCCATTCACATCGCTATCAATAGTGGGGAGTGGGATCGATGAGAAGGGGCTCCATGCTTTATCGTCATTTGAAAGAGTGCTTTCAAATACACCTATCATCAATTCAGCATCTACGAGAGGTTTGTTCATAAACTTCTTAGCTTCGAGAATTCTCTATTTCAAACAATAATATAAAAATAATTAGACTAAGTCCAGTTAATCAAGTTAAAAATATGTACGTAAGATTAGAGACTTGCCTCTAAGACATCATCCCACTTCTGCAGAGGCCAATTTATAGTATTGATATTCGCACTAAGCCCATGCCCAGACAATCCAACAAGTTTTCGTCATATATTGTAATCAGCCCTCAAGTAATTATATTGATTCTTGAACACCTTATGACTAAAATTCACTCCCCATGCCTAATTGAATTCAGATTCTAATCTTTTCCATGAAGCACTGGTAAGAGATACTCCTCTGTACCCTTCCTTGTTCACCTCACTTAAGCAAAACTCAATAAAGTGTTTCATTTTCGATTGGTCTGTAGAAAAGTCTGCTCTATCAACACTCTTTTCTTTATCTTTATTCTTGGGAGTCATATCTATGAATAACAATGAAATGGAAGTATTAATCAGATGGAGTCAATACCACAGCAATATATTTAAAACCTCAAAGACATGAGACAAAAAAGTCTTATTCAAAATACAACTTTAATCTAATTTATATATAATATAATATATAAAAAGTCACAATCTCCTCAACTATCAAAAACATGAGACAAAAGGGTCTCATTCAAAGTACAAAAAACAAATCATTAATATATATAATAATATAATTTTTTTTTTTCCAATTTCTTATTTTTTGTCTCTCTCATTCACATTCTCTCTCTCTCTCTCTCTCTCTCTCTCTCTCTTCATCAAAACCAAGTAAAACACAAGAACCAAGGAAACAATAAATACACCCTAAAAGAGTCCACCCAAGAACCAAGGAAACAACTCATACATCATAAAGAGTCCATCCAACAACTCATACACCCAACAAAACCTATCCATCTCTCTTTTTTTTTCTCTCTCTCTCTCTCTATTCTTCTAATGACCAAGCTTTATGCAAGAAGAAAAACAAAAAAGAAAGAAGGAAAGAAAGACATTGAAAAGGGTTCGATTTCTACTTTTTATTCAATTTCTCCATAATGAGTTCAGTTGGTTGTTTGAAATTTTGGGGTTTTGTTGAAATTTTGATTTTTGTTATTGTTTCATTATTTCACAATCACAAATCTTAGAAGATTTTTATTTTTAATGGATCTTTGTTTTAATTTTTCATCGTAAATTTATATTTGTGGGGAGTTTAAACTTTAATATGGTGGTCTCAACAAATAATAGATATTAGAATATAAGAAGAATCCCAATAATATTCAGATTTCAGGGTAAATTTATATATGTGGGGAGTTTAAACTTTAACATGATGGCCTCAACAAATAATAGATATTGGAATATAGGAAAAATCCTAATAATAGATATGCACATTATCATAGATGCTTTTCACCCATATATTGAGAAAACACATGTTTTTTATGTATGGCACGCAGCCCATACATATGTCAAGCCATTTTATATGTATGGCACGCAGCCCAATATGTTTGTTTTCCAATAAACATTGGTTATGGTTAAAAAATCTGAACCAATTCTTTTTTGATTGTTTTCCAATAAACACTGGTTAAAAAATCTGAAACTATGGTCATGGTTAAAAAATCTGAAGTTATGGTTAAAAAATCTGAAACCAATTCTTTTTGATTGTTTTCCAATAAACACTGGTTAAAAAATATGAAACTATGGTTAAAAAATCTGAAACTATGGTTATGGTTAAAAAAATCTGAAACTATGATTAAAAAATTTGAAACTATGATTATGGTTAAAAAATCTGAAACTATGGTTAAAAATTCTGAAACTATATGGTTAAAAAATCTGAACCAATTCTTTTTGGATTGTTTTTCACAGTCCATTGATGCGGAGATAACGAGCATCGGTTCAGATTGGAGAAGAATAGTGAAGAAGATGGGATTGGGAGAAATGGGTTTTAAGAAGGGAGGCGGAGTCATCAACTGGTTTTCCGGTCAGGTTGGAGAAGAACAATGAAGAAGATGGGATTGGGAGAGATGGGTTTTAACAAATGAGGCGGAGTAATCAACTGGTTTTTCGCTCAGATTGGAGAAGAATAGTGAAGAGATGGGATTGGGAGAGATGGGTTTTAATAAAGGAAGCGGAGTCATCAACTGGTTTTCCGGCCACATGGCTGCAGCCACTCATGCCATTCGTGACTGTCTCAAGCTTGTTGATAGTCATTGAAGTTAGGGACGCAAGGGTCTGTCATTTTTCTCTTTATTGTATATTTATTTCAGATTTATTTTGGAATTTTTGTTGAATTTTTTATTTTTGATTTGATTGTTTGTTGAAGTTTTGATTTTAGGGTTTTCAATATTAGATTCACATGGTGTGATTAATCAAGAAAGAACAATAGAGTGGTGGTAGATGCACATACCTGCGTAGGTCTTGACAGCCGAATTGGACAGGAAAGAGATGAAGAGATGAAGAAGAGAGGGGAGGTAAGAGTTTAACGATTTTTATAAGAAAGGGATAATAGATAGAAATATTTTTTTTTACGAGGGTATTTTAGGTAAAAATTAATTTTCTATAATTCAGAACTTCCCTCCAACGACTTTCTATCTCTGAATTTTTTTCGCTGAAACCATGTTCTTATTCTGAAATCTAAAATTAAACAAGCATGTTTCACAGATCTGAAGTCTGAATTTGAATGGTGGACCACCTCCATTCAGACTTCAGAAGTGTTACCAAACACATACTTAGTTGCATTGGGATAAAGCTGTAAAAGAAAAAATGTGGTTGTGTAATCTAAGATTTCCAAGGATAAAACTATGAGATATGGACTTTGAAACTTAAAAATGGGGATATAATAACCCATTTTCCTAATCAAAACATGCAGGGGTATCCTATCCAATAAAGATAATGTGCCCTAATTTTTTTTTTCCTCAGCTAAGTACCAACTTTTAGCATTTAATCAATGAAATTTCCAATATTCTCAAATTTCTTTATGGTGGTATTCGTTATGATATACTATTAACTAACTAATAACGCAAACCAAAACCAATAATTTCCACAAGAACATAGTAATTCTTCAATATAAATTTAATGAGGAATCTCTTTGAAACAGAATTAAAGAGGAACTACTTCTTGTTCCCCGATTAGAAACCTAAAGGGCCTGTTTGGATACCAGGAGCAGAACAACTGTTTCAAAGAACAGGAGCTGAAGTACTCTGTGGAAGAGCTGGACAAGTAATTCTGTACAGAAAGGGCGTTTGGCAATCAACTCTGTGAAGTACTGGCAGAAGTACTTTTGTGCTGGAAGTCTGTTTGGGAACCATACTGACTTCTAGAAAAAGACCAGAATACCCTTATATTATACCAGTTACTGTTTTTTATCTTTTAGTGTCATAATATGCTTTCAAACTATACTATTTTTGACATTTTAACTATAAATATTAATATAATATAATATAATAAATATTAATATAATATAATATAATATTTTAAATATTAAATATTAATATAATATGTTTAAATCCATTATACTCAAAAAAAAATTTAAAAATTGACAGACTATTTTTGACATAATATTAAAAAAAAATTGACAAACTGTCTTTTAGTATCATAATATGCCTTCAAACTATACTATTTTTGACATTTTAACTATAAATATTAATATAATATAATATAATATTTTAAATATTAAATATTAAATATTAATATAATGTGTTTAAATCCATTATACTCAAAATTTAAAAAAAAAAAATTGACAGACTGTCTTTTAATGTCATAATATGCCTTCAAACTATATTGTTTTTGACATTTTAACTATAAATATTAATATAATATAATATAATATTTTAACTATTAAATATTAATATAATATAATATTTTAAATATTAAATATTAATATAATGTGTTTAAATCCATTATATTCAAAATTAAAAAAAATATATTAAATATTAATAAAGATTTTTTTCGTTTGATTTAAGGACAAATGAATTAAGAATATTTTCATAGAAAATTAATAAAGTTAAAGGTATTTTGGTAAAACAAACCGTTAGATTTTGACTCCCTACAAGATGAGTTTTTGAGAAATAGGTTTTCTCGACTTCTTCACAAAGAGTAATTTCTTACTCTTGTGCGGAGTAACTCTTCAAAGGAGTTGTTTATCCAAAAACATCTAAATGACTTATACTCCCCGCAAGAGTCAGAAGTAACCAAAGAGTCCTATCCAAACGCCTACAAAATTTCAAATAATTAAACAACAATTGAGCTTCAAATAATAAAAAAATTCTAAATTTTGCTTAAAATTTGTATAATTACGAAGATATATCTCTATGAAATAAAACTAAATAGGAACTACTTCTTGTTCCCCAATTCAAAACCTTTAAACAATTAAACACAAATTGAGCTTCAAGGACACCCAAAAAAGCACCAAAGATTACATCAAAGATAAAATGCCGATCGACCAAAACCCTAGACATTGACGTCGCCGTGGACCACAAACACACAATCAAAACAAAGATTCTCACGATCTTACCATCACAACTGATCCATCGACAACCAAGAAGACTCCAATTGTATCAGAGCCCCATCGATCAACGATGATAAGAGGTACAAGAAAGAGGCGATGAAGCAAACCCTAGAAGAGTGACCACAGTTGGGGAAGACCAGTGATCCACTGCAACCGTAAGATGCATTCCTTTGTTGAAGAAGGGGAGTGGCCGTCTGATCAGACAATTGATGGAGCTCACAAGTATGAGATCGACGAGAGAGCCAACAAAGAGGTGTCTAGGTAGATCGTACGGTTGAGGAGAGATTGGGGTTTTGTTACAGTAGTGACGAGTTGTATTGGTGGCTGTGGTTTTTCTTCCATGATTTTGAATTCTTGGTTTAAACGGGGGAAGTAGTTTTAAGTACGATGCTACGCGCCCAAATGGGACACATGGCGCAGATGGGAGAAACTTTGAAGCATCCACCTGCATCAAAATTTTAGATAACTCTCTATATTACATGACACGTGTCCTGTGAATATTTGAAATACTCCTACGTTTTAAAATTGATGACATGTCCCTTGACCTCGGTCTTCTCTTATGTACTAATGAAAATGATTTAAAAACTTTATATTTTTTCCAAGCTTTTTTTATCCAGAGAATTTCAAGTGGGCTTCATGAACACGCCCTCTGAGCCCAAGCCCATGAAGGAAAATGAGACATATGTACCCCTCCAAACATATGGGATGGGCCAAGCCAGTGAGATGTATCCCTTCAATCTCCAACATTAATGCGTACGTAAGACGTACAGAAGAGGGCACCTTGACTTGTACGCATCATGAATATATTATTAAAATTCTTTAACATATACTATAATATATTCATACTCTATTGTTTTTTTTTACAAAATAATGTAGCACTTAACCTCACATTTCTTTAATTTTCCAATGCCTCACGTCTTCACATTTTAAGAAACTGGGTCAGATACTTATGGTCAATGAAAATTGCAGAATGATTGAAAATAACTTGATCTAATTATTTATTTATTTATTATTATTATTATTATTATTTTATATTTTATGATGGGGTTTCCAGACCTTAGACTTGACTAGCAGGGGTGAGACAACTGGACTCTTAGAGCACCATATCTCATCCAAATTCTCCGGATACAAGCAATACCCCAAAAACAACACATACCAGATAAATAGGGATAAAAAGTATCCAACCAAATAAAGACCTGATCCAATAATATATTTGAGATCACAATTAGATTAACCATACCCACCTGTTAATGACCAGATCTAGTAATCTATGGGAAAGAGATTATTTGTGCACGTGCGGGCATGTTTTTATCGGATTGGATTAATGGGTGTTAAATTGATTGTTAATTAATTAATTAGCTCTGGAGCAAATTGTTGAGATATGTTAAGGATGTCATCAATATGTATTTGCCCTAGGGGTGTCAATGGGTCGGATCCGGTTTGATTTCTAAGGAACTTAGAATCATAATCATTATATTAGTTCGGTTCCAATTCCAAAATAAATGGAACCGGAATCGCCAAAAATCATGGGTACCCATCGGTTCCGGTTCTCAAGATTCAAATGACAAAAAAATTATTTCAAATCATTATAAAAATATATATTTTTAAAAAATAACATATTATTAACAAAATTATTAACTTAGTTATAATTTGTTATACTTTTAGATACAAATTAATTTTTTTTTTTCAAAAATAAAAATTTATCTTTGTTAAAAGTAATAATTTTTTAGAAGAGTAACTCATTTTAAGTTTCAATTAATAATTTATATGAAAAATTGAAGAATTGAAAAATTTTATATTACATGCATTTATTTTTAAAATAAAAAATACCTTAAATCATCTATAATATGGAAAGAAATGACAAAATAAATCGGTTCCCGATACCCATTGAATAGAATCTAATAGTTCTGATTCCTATCGGTTTGATTACATTTTAGACCCGACTCTAATTGTTTCCAATAAAAAAGGATCCAGAATCGGGGTATTCGATTCCGGTCTCGATTCAGTTAAATGGGTACCCACCCATAATTTGACTCAATCCAATTTTTATCAAATCAATTCGAATCAACCCATCTAATCCATTGACAATGCGTCAATATAAGGCTCTCAATGAAGCGGGTTAACGTGGAGTGAGGAGTCAAAATCTAATAAGGGCCTCATTCATTGTATTTCTAAAGTGTCTTACAAGTGGATCCATTTCAACGTCAAATTGAATTCTCCACATTTTAAGTATTGTTTGTATATGATTTAGAATGGATTGCTATTTTATGAGAACGATCCCAATTCCAAATGAAGTAGAGATAATTCTCACAAAATGTTTTGGCTAATCTTTATGTGCCTCTTATGCGAATGTCAGTTCGCATGTCAACATATCCGAACCCATTATAACCCCCATCGGGTTGGTCTAGTGGCAGGCCAAACCTTGATAAGGTCCTCATGAAGAGTAGGTCAAGCGTTTGAAACCCAACAAAGCTGTGAATTTCTTGGGATCACCCTCCAAGGTCTAGTGGACCTTTGGCTCAACTTGTTGCATGTAGGATTTTTCAAAGGGGGTGACTGCAGGATTAATCATACTCGAAGGGTGGGGATACCCACAATTTCAAATATATATGGTTGAGATCCATTGACTCCTAAGAATGACTCGTGAAAAAAACAAACGATCCCAACCCTTTAAACACAAAATCCAATAATTAAGATTTATGAGTATTCTAATACACAAATCTCGAAGATACTTATCCTGAGAATAATTCTCAACTGATTTTATATTTAAAGAATTGCGATCTTGTATTTTTTTTCATGAGTCATTTTTAAGAGTCAAGGGATAGATATATATCTATTATAATGAATTTTCAACTTAGCTCATGGCGTCATATTTATGTGCACTCTTATGAGAATGTCAGCTTGCATGTCAACCTATCCGAACCCACGTTACACATGTTACATAATATGTCAAGAGCAAGTTTTAATGTACCAACTTAGCTAAGTTAGTAAGGCATGTGTAGAGTGGATGTCACAACCTAGGTTCAAAACTCGTTGAACCCACCACATTTACGTTGGTTCTGGATCAATAGGATTCGATCCCAATCCCACCCATCAACGGTACTTTAAAAAAATGAGCGTGCTGGGGTGACACAGAATTTACTGTGATTCTCACTATTCTTACATGGAGATGCATACATAACCGTAGATGGTTGTTACTTGTATCTCGAGGAAATACATCTATGGTTATGTGCACATCCCACGTCATACTTGTGAGAATCACAGTAAATACCGTGTGTCCTCACAGTATTTTCCTTAAAAAAAAAAAAAAAAAAAAAGATAAGAAAAATCTTCATACCATGGAAGAGCACCAACAGATATTAATACAGATAGTGAAATTTGAGGCAACATATGATAATGGAAGTAGACCATGAATATTCGTGCTCTGTTCCCTATTTAATGCACAAGTAGGGCTAATCATGGCCCCACTTAATCATCTCATCAGTTAGTTAGGATCACAGGATCAGGGGCAGTTTGTGTGTCCCACATCTATGATGAACTTGTGGGTCCATGGAATCACGATATTTGATTCGAAACTATTGTGCCTCTTTAAATGTAATGGACCTTAAAACTCTAGCATCATTAGTGTACCCTCCCACTCTTAATTAGGGGTGTCGAATATGGTCTCCCCAAGGAAGAAAGAAAATAAAAGAGGAAGAACTTTTGAAGAAGAAATAAAATAAAAGTACACATGGTGCTAGTAAATTACTACGCCCCACTTCTTGAGATTGGTGGGGTTGAATAGTTGGTCAAATCTCTTTCCTCTGTCTTTGGTCAATGAAACTTTGCTGCCCCGATCAACTCATTCAATAAATTTATAGGATTTTATGTATAATTTAGAATTAATAATCACATACTTTCATTGTTGATAGTTTTAATTTGTATCTCAAAAAAAAAAAATTTATTATTATCTGTGTAGAACGATTTTATGACCCATCATATTATTGTTCCATGTTTTGGATTGCATGTATTGATGTTGTTTGTTGTCAAATATGTTTTGTTTTTAAGACACCCACCTACTCCAACATTTGTGTTTTATAATAGTCATCACATGTTTCGGGAATTTTCTTGTGTTATATAATCGTGTGGATCATCACGTCGGAGGTTTAATAGTGGATTTCATATGTGAAGTCAACTCCCTATTTTTTAGGGGATTTCAAAATTTTGAGTTGGCACCAAACTAGGCTATAGGAGTCGACACGGATCATTTCATCTTCAATGCTTAGCTCAAATCGTATCCTAATAGCATTGCTTAACTTGTATCTTGAGATGCAAGATAGCATAAGATGCAGTCATTTTCTTAAGTATATAAAAGCAATAGAAGGTAAAAATATTTGTCCCACCCTTAACGAACATAGGCATCAATGATCAAATTGTTGGTGATTTTTGGCCATTGGATTTGAATAGATTTTGATCATAGTAGGTTGCATAATAAACGAAGAAGGGTCACTACAACAATTAAATATCACTTGACTAAAGGACTTGTAGTTAGGGCTGGTAATGATTCGAAATATACTCGATGTCCAAATTGATCTGATGCAAAAAAACATGAAAAATCATATTCAAATTGAAATTTTAGATCTGAAATAATTTCGGATCAGATTCGGATGTACCCCAATCCGATTTGAAAAAATTCAATTAGAATATATTTCATTAATTTCTTTTATTATTCTTAATTTCATATAAATATATACAGATAAAATGTTTTAATCTTTTTTATTTCCCTTTATATTTGTAGTAGGAAAGTAGATTTTTTTAAAATTTTATATGATTTTATATTTTAAAATTTTTTTTGACATTGATAATTTGAAAATAACGCATGTGTTCAGATCGGACCCAATCGATTTCAGATTAAGGATGAAATGAAATGGATCGGATTCAGTTCACATATTCATTAATCCATTCAGATCGGTATTAGAGTGGCATTGATTCAATACCGAACCAATCCATTGCCAACCCTACTTGTAGTATGCTGATTTCTCAAAACTGGTCAAAAGTGCCACGTGGTGCACAAAGAGGTCAATAGTCAGGTTGTAACTCACCTCCTGAGAGCACAAGATCTTACCACAGATGAACCAATGAAGACATAACCTGACCACTACTCCATCATCACCAGCTTTATTTTATTTAATAAGACTCAATAACTTAATTCTTAAAATACTCCTACAACAGAACAATAAGGGATTGTAGTGCAACTTAGTTTATAAATAATCTAATTCTATAAAGTCGCACTAAAAAGTTAATTGGTCGTAAAGAAGAAACATATAAAGATCATGCGTTGTTCCACAAACCTTTTTCTTTTCAGGTTTTCTTAAAAGTTTGTTTTAAAGAAGTAAATCTTGCCCATGCCCCAACTCACAAGAGATATGTAAGATAGTATTAGTTTGTTAAATGTGTCTTTGTGGGCCTGAAACGAAAATGTAAGCCTGGATCACTATAACTAGCAATTAATGTATTTGATGAACAATCAGGAAATATATACAACATTTATGTGATTCACCTAAATCAATATCAATGAAAAATGAGAGAGTTTAATTACGTTTGAAAATTATTACACTCTTGATTTATAAAATCATTAGAGTTTAGGCATGACCATCCTCTTTGAGGGTAATGAGGGTAAAAGCCAAAAAACGAAAAAAAAAAAAAAAAATTGGAGAGAAATTATTAAAAGAAATTAAGATTAAGAGAGTAAAAAATAATAAAGTAGGTGAAGGAAGAGATATAATGAAACTAAAAGGAGCGAAGAAGAAAGACAAAAGTGTGAAGTAATGCAATGGGACATTTGTAATACCACAAAATTGTAACTGAGGGAACGTTGATCACACCTCAAAAATAACACAAAACTGCATTAACTCAGTTGTATTTTATTATATAGATTGGATTCTCAATCCAAAATTAAGTTGTCAAACCCTTCATATTTCTCTTTATTCAAGACGATCTAACCTAATAAGATAGTATCCAAAGGAGGAATTTGATCAGATTTTAAAATCCAAACTAATATTCCAATTCTAAAATCTAATGTTATGTTTGGTTCAAAACCAATTCTCCCAATCAACAATTGGATAAAATCTTTAATGGAACAGAACCCATTTCTTGCATTTTTCAAGTTTGTTTCTTATGCATTCATGTTAAAATGACAATTTTGCATTTAAGCATAAAATAGATTTCAAAACTCATTTCAATAAACATTGAGGTCAAATAAAATTCTTGATTTTGTACACAACTTCCATAGTTAATCTAAAATCAATATCTAGTAATTGAACCAAACGCCACCCAAGATTTAAAATAGTTTTTAAAAAAAAAAACCTCAACCCATTACCCAAATTAACAACTCATATTTGACACTTAGTTTTCAAAAAAATTAAAAAGTTGAAATTTGGTTGCAAGTAGTGAGCAAGCACGCCCAATGTAACGCGCGGTTCCCGGGGCTCAAGAGATTCCCAAGGCGTGAGACCAAAGGCTGGCAACCCAACCCAACTCATAGGGAAATGTGTTTTCGAATTCCCCCAACTATTCAAAATTCCGTTTCTTTCTATAACAATCTCTTACTTTTGTTTCTCTCATAAAGGGTCAGCTTTGTTGGGTATCAAATAATCTTACTTTATTGCTTAAACATGTCTGCATCTTGATCTTGTTGTTTTCTAATGGTTTTGTCTCCCAAAAACACTATATCAAGAGAAAGTTTACTACTACTCACTCTCACAATCACAACTAGAGAAATTCAAAAGAAAAACTGTCGTTTTTCTGTTTAAATTTCAGTGCTTTTTGATAGTTTCCATTCTCCTTCTATTCTCACATAGGTTTAAACTCCAAAAAATGCTACAAAAGACCACCTCTCTCTTTTGTATCCAGTGGTCAAAGTCAAAGTACCATAAATAGGGACATATGGTAGTGAGGCTTTTCTTGTTTTCTTAATCTAAGTATCCTAAGTGGCAATATAGCATCAGTAGGACCCATACGACCACCTAAGCCTTAACAGAAATTCTATTGCCACACCAACTTTTACTTACAACATGCCAATCCTTTTGAAATTAAGGAGCTATTTTATCTAAGGATTGTTGTGTTATAAGTAAAAGTCGGTGTGCTAATAGTAGCCCTATATTTTAAATGGGCTTAAGCTAGTTTTGGAACATGCCCATCAAGAAAAATGTGTATAAAATTAAGTCCAAACCAATGGAGTATTATATAAATAGAGAGGTAAAATGACTACATGCAATGGGACAGCTAAGATCATTCCATAGAGTATTTAAAAAAAAATGCATTTGATGGTTTTAAAATTAAATTTATTGGCTTAAATTGTATGATTTGGTGGAGGTTTGAACCCATGACTTCTTTGAAAATAAAGGTTCTTTTTTATTGCAGGTGAAAAATGGGTGGGAAATCAAAATTCTACGGAAATTTATATTTTGCATTGTTTGATTACTAATTTTCTGTTGAAAAAAGATTTTCGATCCTCAACTAAAAATTGTCTCTTTGTTGGATTTCATTTTACCTAAACTAAAAAAAATATGAAATTAAGTTATGTCTCTCTCTCTCTCTCTCATAAAAGTTTTGTGTTTTGTAGAAACGTAACAAGAGTAAAGATATAAAAAAAATTAAAAAATTAAAATAAAAATAAATAAACACACAAGATTTACGTGGTTAGACAAATTGCCTACATCCACGGAGGAGAGGGAGAAAAATCTACTATCATTGGTAAAGTTTACAAACTCTCTGTCCGTAGTTGCAAAGAACCTCACAGAGCAAAAACATAAAATAAAAAATAAAAAAAAATAAAAAAACCCTACTCAAAAATACAATATATACCCACACACACAAAAAAATGCCTCGGGGGGCCCTCAAACCCTGCATGGGCCCAATCGAGTAGCCTGACTTTGGGCCTAGGCCACTCCACATCGACAGAAGGTCCCTTTTGATATTGCCTTGCCTCCTGAAGTCCAAACCCAATAAGAATACTTGACATCTCATACCATTTTGAATCTTTCAAAAAAAAAAAATTGTTTCTTATTTCTTATTTCTTATTTTCTTTTTTAGTCTTCCATTGGATAAGCAAAGATTTTCCTTTCATTTATATATAGATGTTCACATTATTTTCTTAATTGTTCAATTGGGGAAATAGAAAATTGTTAAGGGGGTGGTTTTCTATTCGTGTCCAGTTGCATAATGGGTGATTCTCTTCGTACCTAATCACAAAGTGTCTCAAAGCTCCCAAACACTATGTATATGCACACTCATACATGCGCAGTAGTGGTGTGTTCCAACAACCAGTATGGTACGAGTGGGATTAACCCAATCTTGGCTAGCTCACCAAGAAAATGAATATTGAGATCTTTACCTTTAGTTTTTAGTTGGGTCAAATAAAAAAATCAACCATCAAATCTGATAGAAAAAACTAATATATTTTCACATAATTTATTGGGGCACTAGAACACATGGATATTCAAACAACACATAATAGAAATTACAACGATAGAAATTTGGGTTTTCATTATATCTTGGAAATGGTTTGTCCGTAACTCTTTGGGCTCACAGGTTCAATGGGAGGGCAATGAAATTTGTTTTAAACAAATCAAATTTAATTAACTAGCCTTGAAAGCCTATTATTTTCCTCTTTCTATTTTCTGCCTCCATATTTGAATTAAATATCCAACAAAACCTATGTTTGGATTGAGAGCAGTGGAGAGAAGAAAAGCTCATTAATAGAAGAGAAAAGAAATTCAGTTTCTCTCCAACATGTTTGAATTGATAGGAGAGAAATTGGGATAACTTTGAAATTTTAAAAAGTCTTAAAAGAGATCTAAAGTTGGAATTATAAAAAATTTTAAAAGGGTTTCTTTCCAAATCTCTCCACCTTTTGAGAAAAAAAAAATTCACCTTTTTCTATTCTTTTCTCTTCTCTCCCCAACTTAAGAATCCAAATAAGAGAAATTTATTTATTTTCTCTTTCTCTTCTCTCCATTTCTCTCAATCCAAACACAATAGGGAATATTGTAATACAATATTTATTAGACAAATAAATGCATATTAATAGATATATGCAATTAAATGTCTTTTTAACAAACATGTGGCTTGGACAATCATGGTTGATATTTTTGACCTAATTTAGTTTTGCCCGTCTGAAGGCGGATCCTAAGTATCAAGTACATCTCTTATTTTTACATTTTATTTTTCTCCTTTTTAAATTAGGCTTTTTAGTATTATTTAGTTAACTAAACCTTTTAAAATTGTCCAAAAAGGCAAAAAACAATGGATCTGGGGTTTAAGAAATTGATACAATTCTCATGTTTTTCCTCACATCTAAAAGCCATTTGTTTGATGAAGAATCTAAAACATATTGTGAGGTTAGAAATGTCCAAAAAAACACTACAGTGAGAGAACTTTTAAGAGCAATATAATTATTGTTTTGTCCCCACAAGGCTACAACTCTATCAATTTGATCTTTAGAATTTAGAATTTGTCTCTTTTACGTTTTTGTTTTTTAAATGTGTTTTTGTCCTTAAATTTCTTTGAAAAAACTTTAATTGTTTAGACAGTAGAAGTACTTGTTGCTTGTTTTCAAAGAAACAAGAAAGTCAGAATGACAATTAAAAAAGTTAGGTTGAATGGCATGAATTGTAGGAAGTTTTACTAAATGTACCCACCAACTGCAACCTTATTCCTCCTTTTTCTTCTCTTAAGCCATTAAGCATGGTTTTACATATAAAACTCAAGAACTTGACTCTTGACTCAGATGTCCCCCACGTTGAAAAATTATGATTTATGAGTCAACCTTGACAAGTCAAGCAAAAATATAAAGTATTTAAGTTATAAATGTTGAAAAAACAATAGCCAATAGATCTTGCCCGACTCGATGCATTTTTAAGCTGACTTGGCCAATTTGATGAGTTGATTTGATAATTTTTTGAGTTGACTCGGTAAATTGATTCTATTTGCTTATGCGGGACCACTTGATAAAATTATAAAACTAACATCGATTGTACGCTCCCTGACCTGATAGTTATATTACCATAAAGCTTTTTCATGTGTATCCCGAGGCAAATGATCTATAGTTTTATGATGGGGTGTCTGGGAAAAAGAGCATCAGATTATCACGACTCTTATTTTTTTCTTTTTTTTCAAGTGTATAATTTTATTTATTATTATTTTTTTAAATAAATATATTCACAGAGAAGAGGAGAGGAATGAAATTTCTTTCACAATTTATAGTACCATCAGTTAAAAAAGAGTTTTAAATAATACATTTATAAAAATGAATTAATTTGTCACACCAACTTTTACTAACCCCACACCAACTGTATACAATTCTTTAATGATATACATATAAATTGGTGTGGCAATAGCAACTCTCTAAAATAAAGCATTAAAAACAACAAGGTGACCACTCTTCAGTGGACCTACAAAAATAATCACCCCACCTCAGATCTTCAATGATGGGCATGATGGACAATATTTATTAAAAATTCAGACTTCCACCCAAATGGGGGATGGGATCATGGGGTCAGTGGACCCAAAAGATTACGCCACGTGCCATTTTCAGGATGACAGCATTATCCAAATTTAAATAACCCAAATACATGCTAACATGTGGATGTTCCCCTCCACATTGATATTAGATCATAATCTGTCGAAGCTCTGACTGATTGACTTTTATTTTTCTAAGAGTCATCATTTTATTTGATTGACTAAGAATGATGATCGATCATATGGTCAGGAGTAATATGTAGATCAAGTCACAGACAATATGTTGCCCCATTGATTGGTGCAATCAAATTATATGATGAGGATGTTCCAACATATTGAATATTATAATTTTGTAGCCAACGTTTTACTTGCTTCTTGCACAAGTGACAAATCAAAATTTGGTAGAAATCAAAAGCAACTTCAACTTACTTTCAACTTCTAATTTTTATTTTTATTGGAATCTAATATAATTTTAAATTACTTTTTTATTATTATAATATTATCCTCAATTTCTCAATTTTTTTTTTATTTTAAAATTTGCATGGAGTAATTTTATTTTTTCATCACCAATGTATCTTAACATCATCTTCGTCTTGTATTAGTGTGTTACATGCAAAAGAGTATCTAATACTTTAAGAAGTATGTGTGATTTGTGGGGTATTGCATGTCATCAAGGTATTTGGGTGAGATATGATGTTTTAAGAGGTTCGATGCCTCGCCTTGCAAATCAGGTCGACAAGTCTAGAGTCCTGTTACCAACAAAAAAAAGTCTTTGACGCGAAAGTTAGTTTTATATTAATGTAATATAATTCAATCATCCACAACTAATGCATTCATATTTTATTTATAGACCTACCCTCATCAAGTCACATTTTGATAATTTTTTTGGATATTTAAAGAAAAATTGATCAACTTTTGATGAATTTACAATTCTAGCTCTGATCATTTTAATTACAAAAATGTGAGCGATAACAAATTCAAAAGTTTTTAAAATGACTATTTCACAAGTTTAAAGTGACTAATTGGAAATAATCACTTTAAAACCACCAAATTCATTACCGTTTTTTTTTTTTTAAGACGTGATTATTCACGTTTTGATAATTAAAATGAACAGTGAGCCAAAATCATAAATAACTCATTTTCAACTCACGAAATGGTAATTCACCTTTCTTTTTTCTTTCTATCAAGTCTCTTTCATGATTTATCCTTTGATCTTAGATTACTTATTTTTGGGGATTCATACCATTGACTATACTTTTGGATTGTCATTCCGATTTAAATATCTTGAGTTCTTCCCATGAAAGATCATATTGATATTAATTAATTTTATCTATGTGCCATATATATATATATATTTATATTAGAGTGATTCCCCACCGTTGGATACAAATCTTAAGGTGACCAATGTTTAATCATGATTTTTCATATATCTAATATAATTATTAAAAGAAATTTAAAAATACAAATTTAATAATAAATACTCAAAACTAGTAATATAATTACCTAAATGTCCATATATATATATATATATATATATATAAGTGGTTTCTTTGCCAAATTTCTCACAACTCCTAAAGATATAAACAAATAAAATAAATAAACTACTAGATAATAGCCAATTTTGTAATTGAAATACTCATCGAAGAGATTCAAAGAGGTGTGAAAGAACCCAAGTTCCCAAACTCATAATCATCCATTATTATTTTTTGGTTTTTTCAAAACTTCATCATCAATCTATTTCAGAAATATTCAGGTCTCACAGTCTGTTTTAGTGGCCCTGAACTAGTTAATGAAATTTGTTTCTTTAACGTAATAAATGAAATTGTCACCATGCCCTCAGCATTTCTCTGTTGCCAAGAATCAAGAAAGGGACAGCACCAACTTCGAGTAATTTCTTTTCCCATTCAGGGGTAGTTTAGTCATTAAAATACATAAAAAGATACAAAATAGAAGAAGACAGATTCTATTGGCACACCAATTTTTACTTACAACCCACTAAACCAATTCCTTTGAAATTAAATGTCTGTGTGTTATAAGTAAAAGTTAGTGTGTTAATAGAACCTCTCTAAAGTAAATTTCATTAAAACATCATCAATGACAATGGTTCTTTCTCTCTTTCATTATATTCTTCCATCTTTGATGAATCATCAAAGAGTGAAAGAAAACTCTCTCTCTGAAACCAAGACCAACCAACGAAAGCTTGAGCTTTTCTTCTAGTCGTTAATGGCGACTGGTTGGGTCAGATCGTTACAGTGCAAATCGAGAGCTTTTGATGACGTGTACCTCCCAAGCCCCAAACACATAAACAATCTCCTCCCTTCTTCAAGTTGCAGAAAAAGCTTTCAAGGCCTTAAAGACGTCATCGAAACCGCTAAACAAAAACCCAGAAAAAAACCCAGTTCGAAATACCACCCAAAACCCACAAAATCTGAAGCTGGTGGACCTGGTTCAGGTTCGAACTTGGTTCGATCCACTAACTCTGCACGTCCTTCTCGTAGTCATGAACCGTTCTTCCCGACCCTAATCGAGCTTCAAGAGGGACACCAATCTCGCAACGTTGTAGAGATTATCTTCCACACGAGTTGGTCACCCAAAGCGTTCTCGGGTCGGATCGAGATGCTCTTCAAGGTTCAAAACCTGCCCAAGACAGTTGCCCGGTTTGAAGAATATAGAGAGATTGTGAAGTGCAGAGCTGTTTCGGGCAGTCCGGGCAGAACTACTAAGGAGGATGACGTCCGTTGTATAGCTGACGGTAACGAAGTGATGAGATTTCATTGCTTGGGTCCCACAGCTGGAGCGATCTACGACGTCGGTGGGATGTGTACGTTTTCCGGGAAAGATACGGCGATTTGTACGTTTTCCGGCAGTGGTGGGGCCCACGAGAGTGGTGGTGGAGGTAAGGGAAGAAGGGCTATGTTGGTTTGCCGAGTCATTGCTGGTAGAGTTTATAAGAGACTCGGAGTTGAATCGATTTTGCAAGGCCGAGTTGGGTTTGACTCGGTTAGTGGAGACAAAGAGGAGCTACTTGTGTTTGATTCAAGAGCTGTATTGCCTTGTTTCCTTATCATCTATAAAATATAGACAAGAAAAGAGGCAAAAAAATATGTGTTCTTGCATCTATCAACTCTTATTTTCTCTTCTTCTTCTATTTTTTTTTTTCTAGGATTATTGAAAAGAAGAGTCGATAAAATGCCACTACATTAATCTATTTTGTTTCCTCTAATATTTCTTTTTTATGTGATGGACAAGTGTAATCATATGTTGTTAAAAATGTGTTTTTTTTTTTTTTTTTCTTTTGTGGGTCTATGAAGCTATATTTGATGTTTGGTTTTGTGTTTAAAGTTTGAATGAAAGAATGAAGTGAGGTGTGATTTGGAATATTTAGAGCAATAAAACAGTCAAGTGGTTAAGTGTAAGGGGTCCCATTGTTTGTTTTGTTTTAGTAGAGTTTGTTAGGATATGCACAAAGTTGGCAAATGGTAGTAGTATGGTACAATGTAAGTCACGAGTTTGACATTAATTTGCTTCTCTTGCCAGAAAAGATTAGAAGGTAGAGATAGAGAGAGATTCTTGTCTTGCGGACAACCACAACCACAAGATTTGCTGCCAACTTGTGATTTTCTGACTTAAAATTTTTTCACTAGATTGGTACAAGGCTGACTTATCAAGGGCACAGAACCATAGATCTTTTTCTTAGGATGCACACGAAACGATCAACTGTTTTATGCCCTTGCCACGTCAATAAAGTACAAATCGAGAGAAAATTTTGGAGTCAGGAAATATTTGATGGGTACCATCAAGAGTTAATATCAACAATGAGTGGAGTGGTTTCTTGTTCTTATAACAACATATGGTGTCTATATGCATAGGCAGAGCCAGAATTTTCTTGTAGTGGGGGCAAACTATGGTTAGTTGTATAGTTAAAGAATTTGAAGATGAATGATTTTAGAGAGAAATTCATAGGTTTTTTGTTAGAAGTTGAAGAAAATGATATTTAGGTCATTTCCTTTTAGTATATGAAAAGGCCTGGTCAAGAGGCAATGTCATCAACATAAAATTGAAAGGGAGGGGAGGGGAGGGGGGCAAATGGGGAGAGAGGGGAGGGAGTGGGGACAAATGGGGCATATAAATACTTGAATTGAAAGGGGAGGGGGGGGGGGGACAAATGGGGCACATAATTAGTTGAAAATATAGGGATGTCTGAAAGTTTTGTGAGGGTAATTGCCCCCATCAGCTCCTTACTAGCTCCGTCTCGGTCTACATGATCACATTTTGTTTAGAGATTAAATACATCGGACTACATGCAATGTATAGAAAATGGTTTGGTTAGGAGTCAAATGTGTTTTAAATTCCTACTAAAAAGTGCTATGTAGACACCATACCTATTTGTAGGATTGAGACATCTTACTTGATCTTGATTTTATTTTTGATATGTGAATTTTGGTTTTTTTTTTTTTTGTTTGTTTGTAATATGAGTATTATTTTTATGTTTGAGCCATTGTCCTTGGCTAGATTAGTGAAATGTATAGGATCTTGGGTGGCTACTTCACCCTTCGTGGTCCATTCTTTTGGGTCGTTTGACTTAATCCAAAGTGCATCACATTATACTACTTAGGAATGTCAACGGGATGGTTTTGGCTTAGTTTTGAGGTACCTAGAACTAGGAATCATCATATTTTTATAATTATGTTTCTCATTAAAAACCATGGTTTTTCAATTTTGATTTCGGATCCATTTATACACATACCTATTGAAATCCCTAATTCAACAAAGATTCTATACCACTAGTCCAAACAGATCCCTATATTTGTAGACAAGACAATAACAAATCCTTATGGACAAAATCTTATCCAACAAAATTTGGGATTGATTAAATGAATTTTGTTCCTTTATTCAATTCTAGCCAAAAGCATGTCTTTGATTCCTACCAATCTAAGTGAGATGGAGATTTATATTAGGTGCCAAATTTTCATAATGCCTATAATCCAATTTAACCTCGCTTTTATTCACTCCTGAACTACAATATGATGTGAGGGATACACAACAAGCGGTGTTATGGAACAAACCATCATTAAAAGATACAATGATCGTCATTTTTTTCCCTCTTTTCTTTTATGGGTTCACCTAGTGATGAGTTCGACTTTAAACAGGGCAGCCCTGGGCCTCCTTGTTATCAAATGTGTGGCTTTTTTTTGCATTTATTGTACACCCCTACATTTCCACCAAAATTTGAAACAATTCTTCAGAAATGCTCTTTCCAAAAGTTTTTTCCCCTAGTGATTGGGCAAACAGTCATGATCGGTCAACGTGAGTCATAAAAGTAGGAGTAAAGTAGCTCTTGAAATCGAAAAAAATACTGTTGAAGGTCAAAGGTTCAAGGGGGGCAACTCAATTTTTTATAAAATTGAGGGAGGACTATCTTATACAACCCAACATCCATGAAGGTAAAAAATAAATTAAACTCTAGGAGAAAATGTAGTTTAATGTAACCCTTCAATGGGACCTACCAAACTGTGGGCCCTATTACCATATAACCACACCACGTATGTTTTTTTTGGAGTATGGACCATAAGTGTGGGGTACAAGAAGTTTAGAATTTAAATCTTAAGCTAATCTTTAATGAGATTTAATGGCAATTTAATAGGGATACCTCCCCCCTGTCTTATCGTATTTATATTTTAGCCTTGAAATGGGGGTGGTACATGGTATAAGATTTTTCCCTATTAATTCCTTCTATGTCGATAATAATTAGCTTTCTGAGCACATAAATGGTTCACATGGGCTCCATCTTTTCCTTCTACACAAAGAAAAATGTTAGAATAATAAGCACTTGTTATTGTATAGTGGTGATTCCTTGGAATAACTTATGAGGATCATATGGTGGTACAATAGGGAGACCTCCCACTCAAGTGTCATGATGCATTGGTTTCCCTGATTTGGGTTGATCATTCTCATACTCCAAGCATCCTTGTTTTAACAAATAAAAAGTGTAAAATTGTGTTGTTAATGTGAGGGATAAAAAATACTCGACGTAATTCTCTCCTCAGATCAAGTTCTAAATTAGGGAGATTGAAAATCTATAAACAAGACATTCACAATAGTAGGTATGTAATTTTCGTTCTCAAAAAATTGAAACTTACCTGAACTAAATTCTAATCGTTGGAGGATTGAAGGGAAGACCCCTCAAAGATTCCGATGGAAGGAAATTAGTCTAGTAGGATAACTAGAACATTTATCGAAGCCCACAAATACAAAATTTATTTTATTAGAAATTAAATGCATTGTAAATAAGATGCATGTTCATCATTATCATCTCTCTCTCTCTCATAAATACTATTGTTAAATTATATTAACCAAAATTGTATATTTAACTAAATTTTATTTCTATTATTCTTTATAGAAATTTTCAGTAGGATTGTTGTATTATCAAATCATCAACTAGAAGATTATTTATTTTCTATGATGGTATCTGAATCATTGATCAACTTATTAATGATGTAACAACACACGTCTTATTATAATTCATCCAGGCATCTAGTTGGTAATTTGTGTAAAAATATTGTCGAAATCCTTAATATGGATATAAACATTACTATTGATATAAAATTTCATTAATGTCTCAGAGCCAAATTGGATAGTCTCCTAGATTATTTCACCGCCCAATTTGGACTTCAATTCTTACCGATCATGTTGGATATATCAACCAAATATTTTTTCCCCCTTAGATCAATGTATAGTATAAGGCACAAATGGTAATTTATATACAAAATCTTGGACTGTATAATTGTTGATGGGAGAATTCCATGAAAAATTGACTTGGGGAATTTGGACAAAAAATTGATCGTAGCACGCAAGGACAAAGCTCGGATTTTGCCCATGTGAGGGCAACTAACAATGGAAAAAAAATGTGGGGGTAAATAAGAGTGGATTTTTTTTTTTGGGTGGGGGAGTAATATCAGTGATGTTTTTTTTAGCTATTGTTGTTATTTGTCGCAATAATTCATAATTTTTCAAAGACTTCAAAAATTCTAGTGGGGGCAAATGAACCCATTGCTCCCATTGTAAATCCACCCATGGCAGAATGTTCTCCAAACAAGCATGTGTGAGATTTGATTAGAAGGATTATATCTTATTGACATGCGACCAACCAACGTGTTGGAAAATCTATGCACCAAAACTCGGAGTGGGTACATGTCAACATCTTTGAATGTAATATAAGCAGAACACAATTAAACTAATTTAATCGTTAAAGTATAATAACAAAATTTTCAAGATCAAATAGTAAGAGTTAAGTGCCATCAATAACGAGAGGAGGTAGAGGGCCAAGAGGGTTTGAAGTCCACAATATATGTGGCTAGCCGAAACTATGCTCTCCAATTTTTGAAATATGGTCAAAAAATACATATTAGTGTGGTGAGTGAGGGAACCCTTGGGACTATTTTTTTTTCTTTTTTTTGGAGAGACGAAAACAATTGGTGGTGTGTTTAGCTATCAATAATGAAGGGTAGAGGTCAAATCATGTTGATTCATAGTCAAAGGTAGCCATGTCAGATAAACATCTAAGATGATATCTGTCCACATCAGTGTTAATGCTTCCAGCTGATAAACCAATCCCAAACGTTCAATTGGTGGACCGAATGTGGCTTGCTTTGAAAAGTCAAAAAGCAGGTGATTCACAAGTCATGGTTACTTCATGGGACGGTGGTTCCGGTGTAGTCATGCTAGAGGAAGTAAAATCATCAACCACTGTGTTAATGGCATGGTCACAAAATTCTCCCAATTTTTTTATTTTGTTTATTCATTTTTATTTTTTGAAGATTAAAGGGGGTTTAGGGAGATGAACCAATTAATTGATCATTTACCAACTAATCATATAATATGATAATATTTTTAAGGTTACCCTCTTTTTTTTTTTTGTTCAACATTTAGATCTCACAAATAAAATAAGAATTTTAGGAAGTTTGAAAATGATGGATTTTAATATAAAAAAACCCAAAATTATTTTTTTTTTTAATTTTTCTTTTAAAAGAAAATTCCAAATTTATCCCAATTACCCAAATTGAAGGCATACATAGAATGAGAGATCTCCATTCCTTATAAGTAGGGCAAGAGGGGGGGCGTGCCTTGAGCGATTTTTGATGGTTGACAGAGTGTCGCGTCTGGGGGTGCAACTTGGTTTGATTTGAGACCAAATTGGACCGAATGAACATATGTTGATTCCACCAAATAAGAATAAGAACCGAACCAAAAATGCCAATGAATGGGTTGCTAATATTCTATAAATTGGAAGTAACAATTTTTTAATGAAAAAACAAATATATGATAAACATTAAATTTCATACAATAAATCATTAATCTTTGTCCTAACTTCAAAAATAATTCATAATTTTGTATATATTGCATAAGGATTCGGTTCTCAGTTTGATTCAATTTTATACAAGCTTGATCCTAGAATCGAACCAAATTGATCAATTATACATTTTCTTAATCCGGGGCTAAATCGCAACTTGTTCCAAACCGAACCAAATCACCCAAAGCTATCGGTTTTGTTTGGTTCTTGGTTTGAACCGAACAAAGTGATACCCCTAGTCACATCACGCCAACAAAATAGTAAATTCACTACATTTAAATTTGTAAGTTCATTGGTTGTTTGTTTTCAAATCTTTTGATAGGGGTTAAAAAAATAATTGATCTATGCTATAAAAACTAGAGTTTTGTATATTTTTAAAATTACCCTCTCTCGACAATTAAAATAGTGCTACAGGGAGTTACAGGAAAAAATGCTATTGAGAATATGCAGATTTTTATACAAACTAATAAGGGCACATGGAGTGGATGGTTAATGGGGGCACTATTAGAATGTCAATGATTCCTAAGAAAATTCAGCTATTCAAGAAACATTCTTTTTCTCAACCATCAATCATATAATGTTCGATTTTATTGTTCTTATAAACCTAACATCCTAAATCAGCTTGATTGATGATTTCTAGTCATCGTTGTGCGACTTTTTTTCCCCCTTGATATGGGCTTTACAAAGAACTTTTGGGTGGATTTCAAGCCCATGATAATAATAAAAAATTGTTCCTAATCATATAGTCAAGATTTAAAATCTCATCTAGAGACAATGTCTTTGTCAAGAGAAAAATCAAATTTATTTTTTATGAATATGAAGATAATCTGAAACCTTCAATATTTCAAGACGAATTTATGCTTTAATTCCAATATCGACCAAAATCAGAATGTTTCGGAAACTTTAAATCATAAGATCAGTACCAAACTTGCATTCACCATACATTTCGCTCTTATATACGAGGTAGAATTACCACAATCTGTAGGTGAGACTACATTCACCCAAGTGTGAACTCATGGGTTCAATGGCATCGCAGACAAGATTCCTCAGTGGAGTAGAAATCACATTACCTTCCCCTAGACGTAAAATATCCTATGAAGCTTTATTGTTCTTCGGGATTGGCTTTGGACCTTTTATGTAAAGCTTCGGTGAAGGGCGAAGAAAGACCTCCTTCTGAAGGGTCTCAAACCATTAGTGAGATACCATTCTAGAAGAGCTAGAATTCTATATTTATGTCAAGACTAGGACCCCGATTCATCTCCCTTGAAAATTTTATGGGACACCATAAGAGTTAGTAAGACTACTAACTTAATTAATAAGATTTTGGTTATAATTAATATTTCTTATTCTTATTAACTACTAACTTATCCTGATTAAAATGGTCTAATCAATTTTTTAATTGTTCTAAATTGGATCTAATTCGAACCAATTTAAATTAAACTTACTTAAAATCAAAGACCAGAATAGGATACTCGTTCATTAGGTTTTAAATTAAATGTTTTCAATGGATCATTCAACATCATTACAACAACAAAGTCTTATCCCATGGATTTAGGGTCGGCTAAACGAATCATGTTTATCCATTCTACTAGAGAAACATTTTTCTTACTAGGTAAGATTTTTAGCCTTACTAAGGGTCGTTTTGCTCAAATAGATTATCAAATCCGCAATCCAACACCGCAACCCTCTAAGTTTCTTCGAAAAACTCAGATAAAAAAAAATTCAAAAACAATTTTTTTTTTTTAGCTTGATCCAAGATTTTGAAAATAGATGGTTAGTGAACTTCTACATACCTCCCAAACTTAAAATTAAAATTCAACGGTGAAAAAATTATCATTTTTTTCCAAACTTCATAAAATTTTGTCCCCTACAACCTTGAATCATCGAATTGGATGCCACAAGGTGAGCCCAACGACTTAGTGAGGGTGAAATCTCTACTAACTTAGTAAGACAAGTCGGACTCATTTTCCTATATCCAAAACCAAATCCTTTATTATTGAGAATGACTTCATATTTACTTTCAATATCACCAATGTATATCTACATTGTTTATGATTAACTTCTCATTCTTTTGAGACCTCCAACCCAAATATTTCTTTTAATTGGAGTTGTAGTAAGCTATCATTGAACATGCTAAAAAAAATCCTTTAATTTTCTTTTTCTAAAGAAATATTGTCATGTTCAATCTTTAAGGTTTTCGACTAATCATCATTTCTAGGTTTCTTCTTAAAATTCATCGTCTTCAACTTCTTGAAAAATATCTTGTTCTTGAGATTGTTCAGGTTGATGAACCTAAATTGTTCAGATTGAAGGGTAAAAATTTCGAAAACTTCTATTAACACACCAATTTTTCCATTTCACACACCTAGCTATACCTAAACCTATGTTACCTAATTGGTAGCAACTAATTTGAACTATGAAACGGTACGAAACAAACTACTTTGCAGTACAGTTCGTACTGGATTCATAAAATCAAGCAAACCCCGAACCAAATAAATTTTAATGAGTCATGATAATCTAACTCCCCCCTTTGACATACTCTCTTAACACGACATATGCAATTGTGTATCCCGAGAAAATTTATGGTTCTATGCACATGCCAAGTCAATAGAGTATGGGAGAGTATGTCAGAGGGGGAGAGTAAAAAAAATGTTATTTTTTTTAATTGATTTGGTGAACCAACCAATTTATTATATTTTTTTCATTGTTCATATTTAAATTTATTTTTATTAAACATAGAACTTTTTAATATTATAATTGTACTTATAACTTGTATACTTGAATTATATATATGCATAAGCGAACCAAGCTACCCAAGAAATGAATTATTTCTACCTACCCCTATGAATTGGATTCATTCTAGAGTATTGGCAAACCAAGAACATGAATTTGAACCGAGTGAATTGACAAACCAAGTAATATAGGCCTAAACCATCATTTAATTTTTAAAAAAATAATGATTTTCTGACTCCCCCTCTACTCTCTTGACATGGCATGTGATAGAACCGTAAGTTTTCTTCCTTGAGATACATAATTGCACATGTTTATGGGGATGTGTAGTTTTGCATCTTATGGAAAGAAAATCTACAATTCTGTCACATATGCCACATCAAGAGAGCAGAGGGGGGGAGTCAGAAAGTCATGAGTTATTTGAAAAGGATTGGTGTGTTATAAGTAAAAGTTGGTGTACCAACATAATATCTCAAAGTTTAAAATATAGTGATAATTTGACTCCCCTGCATGACATAGTTAAAATACTCTTTTGATGTGGTAGCCTTATGCCTCGGGATACACAATTGCACATTCTCATAAAAATTTTCAATTGTGTATCTCGATGAAAGAAGATCTATGGTTCTACTACATCCCACGTTGGAAGAGTATTTTGAGTATGTCACCTGAGGTTGTCAGATGATCATTACTCTTTTGAATTGACCTCGTGCTGGTACCTCATATCGCACGACTCATTAGTTTACCAAAAGGAATCTAATTAAATAATTCATGCATGACAATACATGTTGAATCATTTCCTAGAGATCTTCATTGTCCATCAAGTGAATCGTCTCAACCACACGATTCATTCGGCCAACGATACCAACCGCCTTTCCCATCTCAACTCTTCAAAAGTCAAACAAAACAGTGGCGGAGCCAATTGAAAACGACCTAAATGTCCTTTTCTTCAACTTCTAGTAAAAAACCTTTGAATTTCTACCTCAAAACCATTCATCTTCGATTTCTTCAACTATACAACTAATCATAGTTTGCTCCCACTACAAGAAAATCCTGCAAAACACTCTCACATCTCATCATCTCCCATGGCTTCTCCAACGATCCCAAATGAAGAAATCGTTGTCCCTTCAAACAAGCCATCAAGAAAGGTCGCTGTGATTGGCGCGGGCGCAGCGGGCCTAGTCACGGCTCGAGAGCTGCTTAGAGAGGGCCACAAAGTCGTAGTCTTCGAGCGTCACGACCGGATTGGAGGTACTTGGATCTATAACCACAACGTCGAATCCGACCCGTTAGGACTCGACCCATCTCGATCAAGAATCCACACCAGTCTCTACGACTCTCTACGCACTAATCTCCCAAGAGAAGCAATGGGTTTCCGCGATTACCCCTTTATTGCTAAAGATGGGAGACAAAGGGATCCTCGAAGGTTTCCATGTCACAGTGAGGTGTTATTTTATTTGGAGGATTTCACATGTCATTTCCAACTCACCGAGTTGATTCGGCTTGGGACAGAGGTTTTACATGTTGGATTGGGTGAGGAGAAAAGATGGGTAGTGAGGTATAGGAGAAGAGGTCAAAGTCAAACTGATGTAAGTGAAGAGGTTTATGATGCTGTGGTTGTTTGTAATGGGCACTATACAGAACCAAGAATTGCTGCTATTCCAGGTACTTATTCTAAGTTTTTAAATTATTGTTGTTAGTGTTGAATTTCAGATCTTTAAATTGTGAATCATTGAATTTTCTCATGTTTTAAGCGCCAATATAAATTTTTAATTTTTTTTTAAAAACAGAAAAAATTGAATTTCAGAGCTTAAAATTTTGGGTCATTGGATTTTCTCATGTTTTAATTAAGGGCTAATGACAAGTTTTAGTTTAACAAAATTGTATTCGAACACATTGTATCAAGCACCTATTTAGATCGGATCACAAAAATAATAAAAAAGAAGAAAAAGATTGAGATTGATCTCGTTTGAGGGAGATCGTACCTCCTAAGCCACCAATTCGAGATGGTGAATCTCCACACCCCAAGGGACTTTTTAATAATAATAATTCTCTGCATATTTTCATTAATCTCACAATAAATTTATATACAAGAGAAACACTACCCTAACTACTCACTATCCCTTAACCCACAGCTCCACGATCATCTTTCCAAAGATGTGAGATAAATGCCAATGAGAGCTGGTCAAGTATGTTGAAGACAAAGAACATCAAAGATCTAATGAAGAGGACATCCCATAACCCACAGCTAAACTTCTCCCACAATATAGATTATGATCCCATGCACCCAATCTATTTTAACTATTATACTACTTATTAAGAATATATTCTATACATCATATGTACTCGAAACTACTCTACTCTCATCCCTACAATTAGGCACATAACATTTCATCCTCCTTGAAACCGACCTTGTTCCCAATTGATATTGGAATCAATTACATTCATCTTAACACATAACTCCCAAACTATTTGTCTCTTGGAATCGATGATGTTCTCGCACTAATCGTTTTGGATGGCGTTGTCTTGACACTTCTTGAAAATAATTAATCATCCCTACAATTAGGCACATAACATTTCATCCTCCTTGAAATCGACCTTGTCCTCAAGGTCAAAACCTCCCGGATCCCAATTACATTCATCTTAACACATAACTCCCAAACTATTTGTCTCTTGGAATCGATGATGTCCTTGCAATTTTATTATTATTAAAAAGTCCCTTGGGATGTGGAGATTTACCATCTCGAATTGGTGGCTTAGGAGGTCCGATCTCCCTCAAACGAGATAATGGCTTGATGACATATGCTTTGAATTCGATAAGGAGGATAAAGTCAATTTTTGAATATTTTTCAAAAACATTGACTTCGCCTTTGTCCTCTTCATTAGATCTTTGATGTTCTTTGTCTTCAACATACTTAACGAGGCTCTCATTGGCATTTATCTCACATCTTTGGAAAGATGATCATGGAGGTTGCTCCTCGATCACATCTAAGTTCTCATTTATAGGTAATCGACTCCACTAAATATAGTTTCTCCTCTTCGAATAATTTCTTTGTTTTTTTTGAGAAATTCTTCGATTATGAGACAACATTCCCTCAAACCATCACACATAAACTCGCAAAACTTCTTTAATTCATCATCCATTGACTCAATTTCCATGTGAGGATCGCCGCTCTGATACCAATGTTACGTACCTATTTAGATCGGATCACAAAAATAATAAAAAAGAAGAAAAAGATTGAGATTGATCTCGTTTGAGGGAGATCAGACCTCCTAAGCCACCAATTCGAGATGGTGAATCTCCACATCCTCAAGGGACTTTTTAATAATAATAATTCTCTGCATATATTATTTGCAGGTATTGATACGTGGCCTGGGAAGCAAATTCATAGCCATAATTACCGTGTTCCTGAGCCCTTCCGTGATCAAGTATGAATCAGGTTTTTATCTTTTGTTGTGATTTTATTTCTTGAATGCTACATTATCGATTTACAATGTAGCGATAATGTTTCCCTCGTAACCTGTTTTCCTTTTCTCCTTAACGTCGTTATCTCCATTTTTTTTTTCCATTTACAGGTCGTAGTTCTAATAGGGGGCTCTGTAAGTGCTTCTGACATCTCCAGGGACATTGCTGGAGTTGTTAAAGAAGTTCATGTTGCGTCTAGGTCTTGTACCAATGGTACCCCAACAAAACAGCTTGGCTATGATAATATTTGGCTTCATTCTATGGTAAACCTACATGGCAAGTGAGAGTCTATTGGTTCTCGTAAAAACAAAATTAAGGAAATTCTTTGAACTTGATGATGTAAGAAGTGCCATTTAACCAGGTGGTGACGTGTGGGGAGTTGTTCCCACATCCTAGGTTCAAACCCCCTTGAACCCATACTTCTTATGCTAACCACTAACCATATTACATGTCACTAACCATTAACCAAGCATTTACCTATCAAAAGAAAAAAAAAACTTGATGATGGAATCTGGGTCAGTCAGAAACACTAATTTTAATTTTCTAAAATAATGCAGATAGTGAGTGCCCATGAAGATGGTACAATAGTATTCCAAGATGGAAGCTCAGCCATCGCTGATGTCATTCTATACTGCACTGGGTATGTCGCATTTTACCTTTGAGATGGCATATTTTACAAAGACAACTTTCAAAAATTTTGCTGTGCCAGACATGTCAATGTATCGGAACACTCCCAGACACATATCCTAACGCATCTACCTTTTATTTTGACGGTTTTCTATTAAAGAAAATCGATTTCTAAAAGAGGGTTGGTGTTATTCATCCTCATGTCAGACACTATTTATACACCAAGTCACCAAACACACCATACCTTGTTATATAGATATCATCTTTCCATTGCCTTGTCAAATCTTTAGTGACTGTTCATCTCTATTTCCCAAACCCGGCACTATCCAAGTAATAAAGCAAACCAACAATGCGGTGCAATGTTCTTCTTTATTTTAATATCCATCTCAAGAATTCCCTTCATATAAGTATTTTTCTTTTTCAGGTTCAGGTACCATTTTCCTTTCCTAGAGACCAATAATATTGTGACAGTGGATGATAATCGAGTGGGGCCGTTATATCACCACATTTTCCCACCACAATTGGCTCCATGGATTTCTTTTATCGGACTACCTTGGAAGGTTTATCCCTATAAAATCTGTTTTCATAAGGTCCTTTGTAATAAATGTGGCCTTTGGTAGAGATAATTGTTCTTGTCTATGGTGCCAGGTTCTTCCATTCCCCTTGTACGAGGTACAAAGCAAATGGGTTGCTCGTGTTTTATCTGAACGAATTCAACTTCCATCACAAGAAGAGATGATATCAAATGTGGAAGCCTTTTACGTAAAACTTGAAGCTGCCAATGTGCCCAAACATTACACTCATTGCCTTTCAGATTTTAAGGTAAATTTGATCAATTAAAAGGTTTTTGAATAGAGAGTTTTAGTGAAATGCCCTTTTATTGTACATGTCCTTAATTATATGAGAGCTACTAGTGCCTCGACAACTTTTACTTATTACACGCTAATTTCTTAAATTATTTATTACACCCCAATTAAAGATAGTTAAAACACACTCTTCAAACATTACTTCGGCTCAAATTATAATCTCAACATTACAAAACATTATAACATTCATTCAAACAATTTCAGTAGTTGTTTACAATTATGATTGGTCTCATATATGCTCATAAACCCAAAAAAATAGAAATCTAAGAAAAATAAAAATGAGAAGAGTTTGTATTGGCACTCAACTTTTATTTACTTTCAACCATTCACTTATTTTCTCTATTTTTGATTGGGGTGTAATAAGTAACAGTTGGGGTACCAATAGCCAATAGCAGCTCTCTTAAATATACAACATTACTTTGCCATCATCCTTGTACAAGTTTAATTAACATCTAGAAACCGTTCGATAAGTCCCAACAAAGAAACTATAGTGGTACTTTATTTTTTTCCCTAAATTTCATTTAGATTAATTAAGAGAGCTTCTATTTCCACACCTACTTTTTCTAATGCCACCCCAAGATATATGAGAGTTCTTTGGTGATCATTCACATATGAATTTGGGGTGGCAATAGAATCTCTCTTAATTAAATATGGCTTTAGATAAGCTGTAGAGCTTGTCTGGCATCACAGTAGCCCATTTAGCTCTCTTTCTTTTTTCTTTTTAATTATTCCAAAAATAGTTAACTGTCTACTATACATGATTGAATGAGAAAGAATAACAGTCCCCTTGTTGTAGAGAGCTGCTATTGGCACCCCAACGTTTACTTATTACACTCCAACTAAAAATATGGAAAATAAGTGAATGGTTGAGAATAAGCAAAAGTTGGGGTGCCAATAGAAGCTCTCTCGTTTCGCTCTGTTTTTTTTTTGTTAGATTTCTATTTTTTTGTGGTTTCGTATTTTATACGAGCCTAATCATAATTGTAAACAACTATTGAAATTGTTTGAACGAGTGTTATAATGTTTAGATTATAATTTTGAGCCAAACCTTTGTAATGTTTGAAGAGTGTTTTAAATCTTTAATTGTGGTGTGATAAAATAATTTAAGAAATTAGAGTGTAATAAGTAAAAGTTGGGGGTGACAATAGCGGTCTCTTGTTATATTATATGTAGTAGTAAGTAACTAATGAAAGCTATTATAATTTGTAATGTTTTGTTAAAATATTTTGATTCTGTTACAGTTAGAGTACATCGACTATTTTGCTGCTGAGTGTGGATTTCCAGCTTCAGAAGAGTGGAGAAAGCAGATGTGCACTGCAACACTTAAGAACATGATCGATCGACCAGAAACTTATCGTGATGAATGGGACGATCAACACTTGATTTTGCAAGCCCAAGATGACTTCCTCCAATACTTTTTAACTCCAAAGGTGATTCTTTTATAACTTTAATCTTTGTGTTGCCTATTGTTTTTCAAAAAAATTAAAATAAAATGTGAGTTGTGCCTCAAATGTGTTGGTCTCACTCCAATGAGTATGTTCATAGTTTCGAGGGTAGCAGAGGTGACAATGTTAACAATCATGAATTATAAGATTAGGAAATATAATTGTGGAGGATTTTTCTCCGTTTGAGATAACCATTCTTGATCAATTTTCATCCAAAAAATAAGGAAAAAAAAAAAAAAGTGAAAAAAATCTCTTGAAAATCACTTCTTCTTTCTTCTTAAATCCTTTATGACGGAATGGAGTCTCCAATACTTGATTGAGATGTTAAAAATCCAAATTTATTTGGATGAAAATGAGAGTTCAAAAGGTTAGGACATGCAATAGTGAGAAATGCAGGAGATGAGGTCCAGGGATGGTTTTTTTTTTTAAAAAGAAAAAAAAAAACAAAAGAAGAAAAGTTTACTAAATGGACTATTAAGAGACTTTCTTAAACTTAGGGACTATTTAAAAAAATAAATTCCTCCACTAGGGTCCTTTAAATAACTTTCCATAGATTATAAGGCTCATTTTGCCCTTTGGAGAAAGTATTTGATACCCACTATGATCAATATTACCTTAGGGTAACCCACAAGGGCATTCCCTCACTTACCTAGTGCATGTGACGTGTGGGCGTTTCATGTTCTTGGGGAGGGTCTTATATGCCTTGGTTCTAGCCTTAGCTATCCGGTCCCCTAGTTGGACTTACATCCGGATGCCCCGTTATAAATAAATAAATAAATAAATAAAATGTTGATTATATTATCTCTGGGATTGTCCTTATAAATAAAAGTTTGGGAAGCATTAACATTCATTCCACGAAATTAGAAAATAGTGGTGTGACTAGTAAAATATCGGAGTCAAGCACTACACATGTGCTATATAAAAGGGAAGTTTTCACAAAATTTAAAAGGACCACGTCCTACAATTTTCAATTTAAAAAAAATCTTAAGTAATTGATCCAAAATTTTCATGGCTTGATGTGGAAATACAATAACAGGATAATTGGAAAATAAATATTAGAATACAAATTTTTTTGATATTGATAAGAGATTTGACATTAGGTATGGCCCACCCAATTGGAACAGCCATGCCTTTTGGCAAAACACTTTCCTTACTAATATAGTAGGATTTTAAGCTTTACTAAGGGTCTTTTTGCTCCAATGGATTACCACATCAGCAATTCAACATCATAGAAAATTTGTCCTCTATAACCCTAAAGCATTGGATCATGTTTTTTATGCCACAAGGTGAGCCCAAGATCCCTTCGCAAGGGTGAAATCCTTGCGAACTTAATAAGGCTAGCCGAACTCTACTTATATTTGTCAGAAGATTTGCAATGGATTGAATACGAGATAGCCTATGTGTCACGGCCCTATTCTTTCGAAGCGGGGTCGTGCGGCGCAAGGGGTCAAATCCACTTGCAAGCCTGTAAAATGATCGTACACCACACATACGTATATAGCAAACAAGTAAACGAGGCAAAGCCCGGAGGTAACTTTGTTGATATAATATTGATTACACGGTGCAACACGTTACAAAAGCAATAGATGCGTTACAAGCAATTGATGATCCTATGACACGCGGGACTTCCACGGAGCTGGGCTTCAAGGCTTCAACAACGTGGGTGTAGGCCGGGGATTGGGACAGCACTGACACCCTTCCTACAAATTGTATGCTAAGTATTTACTAGATTTCCAGAAGGGAATATCAAAAGTAGAGGCCGGTCATACTCCTTTATTACTAAAATGCCACTAAGCTAACAAGGATACCCTGGCACAGGGCTGACATGTACCCTAAGCTAACAGATATGCCTTGGTACGGGGCTGACATGGCTTCATAACGAGCCTTACATGATATTACATTGGTGCTCCCGGGTAGCTCCGGGGCGAGCTTACACCTAACTCTAGGTGATAGATGATTTGGCCGTTACAGTCTCCCCCACCTATTCTGCAGACGTCCTCGTCGCATTGACCTGACAAACTCTTCAATCTGTTACTTGAAAGGTTGTAGGTTCTCTGCATTCTCCTGTGTAGCTTCAAATTCTGGCATGTCCTGTGTGACGAAGTACTCCACGTGCTGCTGCTGCTGTTGCTGGATGGAACTGCTGCTGAAATGACGTCTTCGAGAACTTTGTCGACAACACGCTCTGGCTGAAAAGCTGAATGAGAAGTGGTACGTGTTGGAATGCTGCGCGCGGGATCTCCTTGATCTGCTTGGTACGGCTTGAGACTTCTTGCATGGATGACAAAGTAGATGCTGTGTAACCTGTACGGTAACCAGAGTTTAGCAAACCTGTACGTCCTTGGACTGTGTCTCCTGTAGCCTGGAACAATAGTGTGAGAAGTTAAACACTGTTGGCCTGAAATAAGTTCAAAAGTACTCTTGTTGGAGGAAGAGTTCTTCTGAATGGTGGAATTGAACAAATTCGCCCAATTCTGATTATCAGCATTGGCAAGATGCCTAAAATACTCCAACGCAGAACTGAATCTCTCCGTTGGCCAAACTGATTGACGATGTACACTGCCCGGAAAATCAAGCTGGAATCTAAGTAGTCTGCATGGTCCGTTCCATAACTTCCCTGTGACTCTTGAATCTCTGACGCTGACAACACTCTGAGGTACATCACAATTCTTGCTGACACTCTGACTAAGTGGCTGAGGGGCTTCTTCTGCAACTTAAATCTTACAGTAACCTGATCTCTGACCTAACTCTGAAAAATACTTGGCTGTCCCAAGCTTATCAAACAAGTCGGCACTTTGCTGGATAGGATACTTGTTCTTGATGGTGATCTTCTTCACTGCTCGATAATCGATACAACGTCTTGAAGACCCATACTGCTGCTTGCTCAACTCAGCTAGTCTTGGATGATTCATCCTGTAAGGCCTCTCTATAAGAGGTGTGGCAACAAGTAGCAATCCATTCTGATGATCATTCGACCTACGTGGCTGTAGTGTCTTCGGAAGCAAATTCGCTATCTAATCATCAACTTCTGCTAAAACCTGTGTAACCTGTGTGGGAGTTGAACTATGGTCCTGTTCTTCGGCTTCAACTCTCAAGGAAGCAATGTACGGTTGCTTACCTTTCTTCAACCCTTTCTTCACCTGAATGGCTGAAATTAACTTTCCCTCTTCCTTGCCTGTGGAGACGGGAACAAAGCTTGGACATTCACCTAGCATGCCCAAGGTGTTGGCAAATGGCATTAGTACAACCTTGTTCTGTCGCATGAAATCCATCCCAATGACAACTCTGAACTCATCGAGCGGAATTGCGAGTAAATCAAGCTTACCCTTCCATATACCTATCTTGACGGACACTGACTTGGCCGAACCTTGGATATGAGTGGCTTGGGAGTTTACAGCTTTCATACGGCTTGAACCCTTATCGAGCCGGATATTGAGACGCTTCGCCTCTGCAGGGGTAATAAAGCTGTGAGTAGCTCCTGTATCAACCATTGCCTGGGTGGTCTTCCCACCAACTTCAATATCGACATACATAAGACCCTTCCGTTTCTGGCTATTCTGAGTCTCAGATGTCTGTTTCATTGCATTCAAAAGATGCAAGGCTCCCATGTGAGGAGAATCTTCATAATCTCGCCCACTCGTACTCTCGTGACTAGGGTCACTCTGGGAAGCTAATAGTGCAGTCAGTTTGGCTCGCTGTGGGCACTTAAATGTCTTGTGAGGCCCACCACACAAAACACATCCATGCTTGTGACGACGCTTGACTGGCGAGGTACTTCTGCTCTGTGAAGGAGAGGAGTTTCGTGATAATCCCGGACTGGAACTCTTTCTATGCCTTCCATTCTTGCCATTCGAAGACTTCTTTGTGTACTCAAGTTGCTGGTAGTAACCCTTCGATTGAGGATGTACATACTGTTGGCTCCCTCCCGCGGGAGTATAATCAGTCAACCGCTCGGCTGCTGCAATTGCAGACGCGAGATCTTTCACACGTTGCCGTTGGAGTTCTGTCTGAACCCAAGGCTTGAGTCTTTCTTGGAATGAGAACAGTTTGTCTTTCTCTGACATGTCACAGATATCAAGCATCAGGGCGGAAAACTGCTTGACGTACTCGTGAACTGTACCTGTATGTTGGAGTTGCCTCAACTTTCTACGGGCAATGAACTCCACGTTCTCTGGTAAGAACTGGTGCTTCAATTCTTTCTTGAGGTCCTCCCATGTATCAATGGAACATTGGCCACTTTCCATCTCGGTATACTTTGTCCGCCATCATAACTTGGCGTCACCTGCAAGATACATAGAAGCAGTTGTTACTTTTACCTCTTCGGAATCCGGACGAGCTGCACGGAAGTACTGCTCCATGTCGAACAGGAAATTCTCGAGCTCTTTCGCATCGCGAACACCATCGAAGGTATGTGGCTGGGGTACTCGCAAGCGTGAGGGAGAAGCATCACTACTGGTAGGCCGTTCGTTACCGACGGCTCTGACCAGGAGGCCTACTTTCGTAGTGAGCTCCATAATCTGTTCCTATAAAACGGCTAGGTTGTTTCGGGTATCTTCCTCGAGGGCTGTCACTCTAGCTCTGAATGTCTCGGATCTTTCCTCCAGCGTGCTCTGGCGATCATCTATTTGCGCAATACCATCAACAATACCGGATAACATACCTATCTTTTCCTCCAATACATCAATGCGTTCCTTGTTTGTACGTGGTGCTGGTGTGTTTGGAGCGGGTAGATCCGCGGTACTAGTAGTTCTTCTTGCCATCGTTCGCGTGAACTAAATGGAATCTCGGGGGAATAGATAGGGGGAATACCAACTGTGCTCAAACAACTGCTACTCTGATACCAACTGTCACGGCCCTATCCTTTCGAAGCGGGGTCGTGCGGCGCAAGGGGGTCAAATCCACTTGCAAGCCTGTAAAATGATCATACACCACACACATGTATATAGCAAACGAGTAAACGAGGCAACATGAGGCAAAGCCCGGAGGCAACTTTGTTGATATAATATTGATTACACGGTGCAACGTGTTACAAAAGTAATAGATGCATTTCAAGCAATTGATGATCCTATGACACGCGGGACTTTCACGGAGCTGGGCTTCAAGGCTTCAACAACGTGGGTGTAGGCCGGGGATTGGGATAGCACTGACACCCTTCCTACAAAGTGTATGCTAAGTCTTTACTAGATTTCCAGAAGGGAACATCAAAAGTAGAGGCCGGTCATACTCCTTTATTACTAAAATGCCACTAAGCTAACAATGATGCCCTGGCACGGGGCTGACATGTACCCTAAGCTAACAGATATGCCATGGTACAGGGCTGACATGGCTTCATAACGAGCCTTACATGATATTACATGGGTGCTCCCGGGTAGCTCCGGGGCGAGCTTACACCTAACTCTAGGTGACAAATGATTTGGCCGTTACACTATGGCTTTAAAACTCTGTTTCGTGTCTCGTCTCGTCTAGGCCTGATACCGGGTCATTTTGGATGTTCGATACATTTGAGATGTCTTGTGAGACAAATCAAAAAATTGAAAGTGAGTCTTAAATCTCAATCAAAAAAGTGACTTTGTGAGTTAGTCTTCTTCAACTCCGATACCGAGTTAATTTGGACAATACGTCTCCAACGAGTTTTAAAACTCACTTCAGTTCACGTGCTACACCACCTCGATAATCTAAAGAGCCATGTTCTTGTCAGCTTGAGTGGATGGGAACCATAAAAGTTTGCTCTACTAACAGTCCGGTCAGGTCGGGTCTGGTAGGTCCGGGCCCAAAGTAGGACATCCTCATAAGGCTGTCACCCCATATTATATATACATCCAAATGTTCTGCAAATAAGACAAAAACGTGGACACATTTTTAGTTGTTTGTATATGCGACCTAGGGGTGCAACTTGATTCGGGTTAGAGCAAAATCAGAATCGAACCGAATTGTTCTTGAACCGAACCAACCCAAATCGACCTTAATTCGGTTTGGTTCGGTTCGATTCCATGGGTTGCCAAGAGAATCCCTAATTTCTGTCAAAAGATTTACGATTTGGTCGTAAATTACAGTCGCAGCCACAAAGAAAGAGAGTGATCAGCCGGTGGCAGCAAAATCAATCTCTCTTTTGCCCCTTCAACATCCTTTAATTTTCGTTTGAAGATTTTAAAAGAAATTGGGATTTGACCTGGGTTTCTAACGTTGTAACATTTCTCTAACAGAAGTTTAACGATCTAGGAAGCAATGAAACCTCCTGTATCTGTTACTCATAGTCGCACACAATTTTCCCAAAAATTGAGAATTCGTCGATCGGCATCCTGAAGCTTTCCGGGAGCCATTGATAGCAGGTCGCAAAGAGAGACGAGAGAGAGATAGAAAGAGAGAGTCGCACAGTCGCACATGATTTTCCTGAAAACTGAGGATCCGTCGATCAGCATCCTGAAGCTTTCCGGCAGCCACTGGCAGCAGGTCGTAGAGAGAGACGAGAGAGGGTTTTCCAGGAAACGGACGATCCGTCGATCGGCATCCTAACGCTTTCCGGTAGCCGCTCGACAAGTTGCAGAGAGAGACGAGAGACGAGAGAGATGTGAGGGTTAGGTTTGGGAAAAATTAAAAATTAAATATAAATAATGATTCGATTTTTTAGATTACCTGAATCAAGAATCGAATCGAATTCATCGGTTTTTTATTTTTTAAATCCGAAATCAAATCAAAATCAATCTAAACCGAACCAAACCAATCCAAATTTCATGATTTGGTTCGATTCTCGGTTTGAACCGAATTAAGTTGCACCCCTAATGCAACCATTCCATTTACTATGAAGTCCCGATCAATAGTACTTTCCAACTTTGCCCCCATCAGTTATATTTGACCAATTTTTCTTGAGAGCTGCTATTGCCACACCAACTTTTGCTAACACTACACCAATTGCACAATTCTTTGTTGATTTACATAGGAATTGGTGTGGTCTTAGCAAAAGTTGGTGTGGCAATAGACGGGATGATCTATTTTAAACTCAAATATACATAGTTTATGTGAAAATTTGGAGAACTTTAATAATGTTTAAGTTGTTTATTTTGTACATTACGTGTTCATCAGTCATCCACCTAGTGATGATTTGATTCTTGGATCATGCAATTGTGCCTGCTAATACACTCTAATGAGTTGAATCTTTTTAAACCCACCCAACCTTTGTGGACTCATGATCAAGGCTCAAAATTTTATTGGTATTGGGTTTTTGTTAATGTGTGTGCCTTTAGGACACACATTAAGCTGCATTATATACACCTTGGAAACAAGTGTTTTGAGGTGTCTTTAATGCATCTTAACGTGTGCCCTTAGAGCACATATTAACAAAAACCCAATCTTATTTGTTTCTACCATCCGGGTTTTGAGGCCAAATTGACATCCTTCCTTTTGGGTTGGCTAGCTACTGCACTTGGGACAAATTTATTCTTACACTATTTATCCAAAGAGTCAAACTAGCCTTACTAAGATAACGAGGAAAAAAGCCTTACGAAGCCTCATCCACCATCAAAAAGACTTCGGGATCTGTTTCTAATATCCAGGATATGTTTTGTGTATCTTAAGGATGCTTTGACGGTGGATGAGGCTTAGTAAAACCCCTTTTTTTATTTTTTTCTCTCCCTATCCTAGTAACAAGGCTAGTTGGACTCTTTCTCCAAAAGAGCTCACATAATCAAAACCAGCTGTCCACACTATACATATGTCCTCACCATCATTTTGTCTACGTAAATATATCACTTTTGACGACAGATTTAGACACTTTTGGAATTTTGTTTTTGTAAATAAAAGCACTTTTTTTTTTCAAGCTTTGTAGACTCCCATTTCAAAAGTTTGCGACTTTGGCAAAGCTTAAAGATTCCGTTTCTAATGAACTATTTAAAAAGGAAAAGCTAATCCTCGTAAGTGATGCTTAAGGCTGCTGCTATGCTCAATATTTTAGTTAGTTATTAGGTGTGTGTCTTCGCAACATCCAAGAAATATCTTATTTTGAACATAACGAATCCTCTTGACTGACATCTGTTGCACACGTGTCTTCAATCCGTCATTTATCTTTTTTTTATTATTAAAATATTTTTGATCCGTGATAGTATGACACCTAGTCCCAATCACTGAACCGTAGATCATTTGGCTTGGGATGCTCAAAGAAAAGATTTCTGATTTTGCATATCTCGATGCAAATGATTTAAGGTTCTGTGATTGGTGGGCGTTATATTATCATGGCTCAATAATCTTTGTGCTCTTATAAGAGAGAATAATGATAAAGAACTAAAAAAACAAATATATTTAAATATATTCAACTGACGTGGAATCATAGATTTTTTCCACGTGTATCTCGAGGAAACAATATTTATGGTTCTGTGGAACATAACCACGTCAGTTGATCACTGCTCTATTGGATAACACGATAGCTCACGTGGTACACAAAAATAAATTATTGGCTCTGTTGTCGTCAGTTTCAGTATTAGCCGTTGATTCTCCTCGAGATTTAATATCTTTTCCATATGCGGCGATACTTCTCTCTCAATACTCAAGAGACCTGCACTTATAACCTCCTCAGTAGTAATTTCCACTTTTGCCCCTCTCCTTAGACCTCTATTTCTCTTCACTTTTGCCCCTCTCTTTTTCTCATCTTCTCTCTTCTCCTTTTTCATCATAAATCCCTGCAAAACCCTAGAACTTGTCTCTGTGTGATATCTTTCTCCAATCAATCTACTAAACAACCATGAATGGATTCAGAAGAATCGAAATCTTCGAACCCACGCCTGTCTTCGTCAGAGAAACCTCCATTTTCGGACCCAAATCCTTGCTTTGCCCCTCATTTGCAGAAGAAAGCGAGCTAGGGTTTGCTCTCGATCTCCTAAACCCTAAACTGATTGATCTTTCTCCCCAAAGTTTCTTCTCTCTTACTCCACCCGCCTTCGATGTCTTCGACACTGTAACGGATCTGATTCAGATCGAGAAAACTCCATGTACATCATCTTATACGAGGCTTCAGAAGCGAACAGGTACAGATTTCTACTTACGAAATCTCTGCGATCGAGTCTCTGCTCTCGAACTAGGGTTTGATCGGGTCGTAAATGCGAAGGTTGACGATCAAGATCGGAAGTACTCATGGAAAGCTGAGATCAAAAGTCAGGAGAAGAACGGTTTGGATCGAAAGTATAAATGGACGACAGAGATCAAAGGAGGGAAAAAGAATGGCAAAGTGAAAGATGTTGAGAAGAACTATAAATGGACGGCTGAGATCAAAGGGAAGGGAAAGGATGCTCCGATCAACCGCACGTATACCTTCAAAGCAGTAACGATTCCTGCAAAAGAGAATAACAAAGCAGCAGTAAAGATAGATAAGAAAGGTTGTAATGCCGCACGTGTGGTTGAGATCAAAGAACCAGTCGATGAAGGAGCTGTTGTTCTAAAGCAGGTCAGTAATCTCATGTTAATGCTGGTCAAAGTCTGTTTGACCAAATATTAACAGTGTTAAATGACTGAAATGCCCATAGTTAAATAACCAAATTACCTTGTTTTTTCCCATATGTGTGAAGGTTTTTGCTAAAAGAGCTGCAGCTGCTCAGAATGGGAAGGGTAAGAGGAAGGAATTGTCTCCTCAAGATGCAGCAATGATGATCCAGATGACATTCAGGGCTTATCTGATCCGTCGATCTCAGGCTCTTCGAGCTCTTAGAGAGCTTGCGGTGGCGAAAGCCAAATTGAAGGAGATCAGAGTTTCATTTAACAACTTCTCTTATCGAAATCGGATAGCCCGAGATGCAGAGGAACGACAGAGGTTTTCTGAGAAGATTATTGTTCTTCTCCTCACTGTTGATGCTATCGAGGTATATATGATTTCTATTAAATATTATTTTCATGGTTTATAGTTCTATTTAGTTCATAACAGTGCATGGTTGATTTAGTTTGCTATAACTTATGTATCGAAATTCTCAAATTTTTAAACATAAAAGTTGGTTTGGGAATTATGATATGTCAACGAGAATTTGAAACCCAACACAAACTATAACGGAGGACACTTTTGATCACTAACTACATGAATGCTGGGCCCACCAATTGTTGGTTCTAGACAAGAATCGGAATACCAAGCATGGTTTTAAATCTCATCCGAGTTGTCTGGGTATCGTCCACCAACTAGACGAGTTGACAAGTCGTCTCGGCATTTTTTAAATCTTGTCCAAGACGACTCGGTCTTGTGTGTTGATGAGATGAGATGTCAAAAGAAGTTTTAAAACCATGATGCCAAGGGTACATGGTGTTGTCAATGGACCTGAATGAGTGGGCCATGGTATATTTCAGGAGGCCATGATCATCTTTTTGTGGGACCAATTTTTTGTGGGGATGATCACCTTACATCTGGAAGTCACCCCTTTAAAATTTCTCATCAAATGAAAAATGTGCCTCAATATCACTTTGTTACCTATGTGTATACATTTTACCTTACATCTAGTTTTTGGCTTGCCGCAATCCAACCTGACATTGAGTTCTCCATACATACTGTGGAGACCATCTTCATGAAAAATTGGAATGAATTTAAGAAAATCTAAAGGCCATCCAATTAAACAGTTAATTTAGGTAAAGCTTTCATGTAATGATGGTCATCTTGGCAAGGATAAGTTGTCTTAGTTGATTTTACCGTCATGAACTCAGTGCGGCCCTCTGCTCTTGGAGTAAGAATAGGTGCTGAAGATATAGAATAATAATGGGTCGTTGTTGGAGGGATCATTGTCTGGAATCCTATCTGATAACTAATTGAATTATTATTATTCACATATCTATACCTGATATTGTGAGATCAGATCTGGTCAGGGATGTAGCCCCATCCTTTGAGACAACCCTACCCCTGGGCTTAGAATTGGCCTATTTCGATGGTCCAATTACACATTGTTTTTGTACTCTTGTGAAGAAAGTGGAGATTCTGTGGTTTGTACCATACAATGTTGATTTTGTGCTCCAGGAGTGCTGGACCATCCCTCAATCTCCCATAGATGCACATCAACCACTTAGACAAGCCAAGGTGTGATGTACAATAGAGATTACTAGAGTTTGTCATCCTCTTTGGGGTTACAGGGGTAAGATAGTAAACTTAGTTGGTTATTATTGGAACAAAAAAAAAAGGGGGGGGGGGTGTAAAAAAGAGGAAAGATGATAAAATTTGAGGGATACTATTGGAGACGGGGTGGAAGAGAGGAAAGATAATAAAGTTGAAGGGGGTGAAGAGGAAAGACAATAAAGTGGGGTGTGGACCCCATTCCACTGTAACTGGAGTGAGACCCACCATTGCGTTTTATTATTATAGATATTAGGTCAAGAGATGGCATAAAAAACTGACATATGTTGTAGATGGAGAATACCACACTCAATATTATACAGAACTAGAGTATTTTTCAGATATAGGTAAAATCACACTTCTACTTTACATAAGGTATACCTTTATATTCTTCAATTCAGACGACCCGTGTGTTTAAGCAAATCTCTATCCACTGATATCCTCGAAATTACACTCTCGGGTGGATTGTAATTGTTCCTGATAATCTCTTCTAGTTCTGAACATTAGATTAGTGATCCATATCAAAGGATTGGCATAACATTTGGGAAGTTTGGGGTGATTAGCCACGTGTGCCCAAGTTACATTGACATTATCATACGGAAAACAGTTCAAATTACAATCCTTATTCATGAATTCTACACTTATCCTATGAGCTTTAGTTTTGATACTTCATTTTTGGAATTAGGGAGCTGATCTCATGGTCCGAGCGGCAAGGAGGTCGATGGTGGATGAGTTGGAGGCAATGCTTGACGTGGTGGACCCACAGCCACCGGGAAAGTTGGGTTCAATGAAAAGAAGAAGGTTTGATTTACCCGAGGGTGACATCCAGAAGGAAATGGCGGCAGGTGTCGCAGAGGTGGTGCAAATGCTTGATCGAGAGGAAAGGAATGGGGGTAATACCTTCGAGGTATGCTTGTGAGAGAATATGGTATAACTCTGATGACTCCCTTGTTTCATTGTCCTCACTTCATCATGGTGTGTTCTTTTTGTTTATGTTGTCTTCTGTTAACAAGATGCTGGTCTTGGTTGTTTCTCCATGCTCCCTTCATCCACAAATTTAGGTTGATAAATGACTTCTCACCTGTCTGTAGTCTTTAAGAGAGATTTTTAGTGTCTTATCTAATTATTAGGAGGCCTTAGACATGTTTGTTCTGTTTGAATCAATCAAGTTTCTATTTTTTGCTCTCTATTGCCTTCTGGCTTCTCATTACCAATCATTGTCCCATTGCTTTACTGTGATTGGTTTGTATTGCGAAAAGAAATTGAACTAATATCTTTAAATAATTGGTTTGTCAAACCACTTCTACGCCACACCGCCTTCTCTCATTACAATAGTAAAGATGTTATAAAAACCTGAAAAGAAATGTATTGATTTATGCTCATGGTAATAACTGGTCTTTTATCATATAATGGGTGCATCACATACAAGTAATGAATGCATTTTCTCTATCTGATACTTTCAGACCTACATTATCTTAAACCCCAACACTAATTCATCATCTATCTTTTGACATTCTAGGTTTTACGAATGATCAACACACTGCAACCAATTTCCTTCACGAAATGAGAGAATGTTACATGGATTTTAATGAATTGTGGATATGAAATAGATTTTTTGACATTCATAGCACTAATGCGGATTCTTGAAATTGATTTTTCTGGTATTTTTTTTTTTAATTTAATTACAAACAAGTTGTTTCTGTAAATGAGTTTTTGTAAAATAGATCTTATTCATGAAATTTAAACCCTTAATGTTTTGGTCTTTTCCTAAGCATACATGTTATGCTTGAACTGTTCTTGGGTCAGTTTGCCCTTTTTTCCATAAAATTTTATCAAACTTTTAAATGATAAAATCCTAACCATGGCCACACTATTCAATTTTCAAATTTTTACCATGCAACATCAATCAATCATATATGTTATAACAGTTGCGGGGAGCCTCTTTGTGTTCGGTAATAATCGAGATACCTCCCTCCCTGTTTCCAAACTATGTTACACCACTTAAATGTTGTGGCATTTTGGTGAATAATTGAGATAACCCATGACATGCACCATTTGACCAAGAGTCCTGATAATCTGACCCCACCCCCACCCCCACCTCCACCTCCACCACAGAACTTTGGGACACTCCTATATTTTAAATTAATTACATGCCCCATTTGTCCCTGCTCCCTCACCCTCTCTCCCATTACATGTCTCATTTGTCCCTAGTCCCTCACCTCTCTTCCCATTTGCTCCTACACTCTCACCTCCCTCCAATTTTTGCCCATCGGTACGAGGATATTATAACAAAAAAACAAAGAGGAGGGAGGATGGTTTTGGAATAACTAATAGGGAAATCACCAGTAATGGGTAAGAGTAATGCTGAAGAGACCTCAGGCTGGAATTTCATATCGTAGTTCTTGACGTGAGAGTATATGGGAACCATAAATATTTTCATCAAGATACAAGTGAAAAAGCATCTATGATTCCTATCCACTTTCACCTCAAGAAGTGTGATGTAAGGTTCCAAGCTTGAGGTCACTCTAACATGACTCAAATGGATAATTAACTATGGATCCTTACAGAAACTACTAAATTTGGATTTGGGAAAGATGATTCTAATAACTGATTTTGAGAATCATACGAAAGACCTTTTGATTAATCTCTAATGGTGTGTTTGGATTGGATTGAGAGAAATGAAGAGAAAATAAATTCATAAAATGAAATGGAAAGAAAAGAAAATGAGAGAAACGAATCTATGTGGTCTAACAATAGAAAAACATAAGTTTTTGGAGAGAATAAGATATACAGAGTTATAACTCTAAATGTTATATTATTCATGAACTTTTCTTTTCTCAGTTTTTGGAGAGAATAAGATATACAGAGTTATAACTCTAAATGTTATATTATTCATGAACTTTTCTTTTCTCTCTGATTTGAAGATATAAAAAAAAAAAAAAAAATTGGCCAATTTTTTTCTCCACTTGACAATCAAAAACAAGAGAAGGGGAGAGAAATTCACTTTTTTTTTTCTTTTCTCTTCATTTCTCTCAATCCAGACACACTTAAATGTTGATAACTTTTAAATAATCTTTTGGCATGTACACATCGATGCCCCAAGATGATAGCAACTGACGAAGAGAGCAACAATAACATATCTGAAAGTATATGATGTAAAATATAATAAGGTACATGATATGTCCTTAAACATATTTAGTATATCTCTTAAATAATGGAAAGTTATGATTTTTGTACAAGTTAGTAATATATAAGAATTAGCATTATTAGATATTAAGAAAATTGGTGTTAGTAGTCCTAATTAGGATTTATAATTTGGGATATTAACTCGTCCATGATTTTTTTAATTATGTTTACTCCTTGTAGTTTTCTATACAAATCCAACAATAGATCTTGTTATCATCCAAGAATTACAAGTAAAGTTCAGTTTTCTTCAATATCAAGATACATACATTGATAATTGCAAGTTATTTGAGGTTTTAAGAAAAATCATCTCTTGATTTATCCTATTGCACGTTAGGAAATTTTTGTAAAGTTGAGACAGACCTGTAATCGTAAGGATTGGTTCATACCCACAAAGGGATGTACTATAACATCGTTATAAAATATAAAATATAAAATAAATAAATCTAGCTCTTTATTTAAATTTTCTTCAAAAGAACATTTGCCTCTAATCTTTAAAAAAAAAAAAAAAAATCTCTATCTGAAGTCAAATTCTTCTGTAGAAGAATTAAATGGCGACAATTACCCAACTTATGGTGGTCCCAGTGATAAACACTATACATAGTAAATGAACATGTAGCATTGCATGCATGCATGCATGAAAGAACCTAGAAAAGAGCATCACTATTACAATCTCCACTTGACAGATCAATGCATGTATGACACGTGGCAGCATCTAAATCATAGAAAAAACACGTGTCAAATACTTGATCACTGTGAAGAAATCAAAAACTTTGTATGCAAGTGAACATAAAGATATGAAATTTAATCTGTTAGAAGGAAGAGGAGAGCAAAAGATTGGTCATGAAGATGTAGAAAGTAAAACAATGTGAGCAAAGCTTGGAGTCAAATAGAATATTTCCACCCTATGAGGCAGACATGTCTGACATTTCCAAAGATACGAATATGATGCCTTAAATGCCCTCACAACTAAATCAAACTACCTCAAACTTATGTCTCTGGCCCACACACCCTACTTTATAAATTATAATGAGTGCTCTCATACTGACTTCTTTGCTATCTCCCTATCATACATCAATCCATGGCTGTTAATGAATAAAACACACAGCATCACATCATCAATGGGTCCTACTCAAGATCATCAAATCCAGCCAGCCCATGTAGTCAGTCAATTGGGCCCACCAAAGATTATCATGTTTTTAAGCTACAAATCTACCAATCAAAAAATCTACACCATCAGATGAAAGGGTTCTTTAGTTTCTGATGATTTTACTATATTTGGGTTCCAATTTCCAACACATTTTGAACCTCTAACTGGTCAAAGAGACCTTTTGTAATTGTGGTTCTTACCATCCTCATCTACTACAGCTGTACTCAAACCCTCCAATCCACACAGAGTTGCCTAAAATATCCATTTTTCCCTCTCAATATCCAACCTCCCCCAAACTAAATAAAAGAAAAATAAAATTAAACAAAACCCATCAAAGATTTCTCTAAAATCAACAAATCATCACACATAATTAATTTCAATTTAATTAAATGAAGCATTTTGAACATTTAAAAATACTTGATTGGAAGAGAGAGAGAGCATTAGAATATGGTCCCTCCTCCCCCATTGTTCTCTGCAAACCAGAATTAAAGAGCAAATGATGGTTGATGAAAAATTTGAATTAAAATACATTAAAAAAAAAGGAAAATAAGAGATAATTCCTCTACAAAATTGGGTGGTTTGTCTACTCTTAAACCCTACCCAGAGAGACCATCAAAATAAACAACCAGAAACAAAAACACCACAAATATACGCTAAAACCCTACTATTTCTTCCTTTTTCTAGTAATTAATTCTCCAAATCGGTTTAATAAAGTGGAGATCGATGCGGGATACCCTTTCGCCGATTCAAATTAATAGCTATTTCGGATGCAGGAGAGCAATACGGACGATATGGTGTACGAGAACCCGATATGTTACTACGTTTTTTCTTGAAAATTTCGGTTGTAGCGGTGCACGCGAAGGCTCTGCAACCCAGGCCACCAATGCTCGCGCTCGACCCAGATGAGGTTGGTAACGAAATTTGTAATTCAAGGACCGAGTCTGGTGTCATCTGCTCATCATCGAAGTCAAAAAAGCTCTCACCTTTAGCTTCTGTTGATAATGGGAGGAATTCGGAATCGTGTAGGTGTTTCGACAGCCCACATTCGCTTCTCAGAAGATGTTGAACCTGTAATGGAGAATCACATGAAACCCATATTGAAAAGAAAAGAAAAAACAAATTGGGAAGGTTAAAGGATTAAAAATGGTGAAGATTTTAGGGTTTTTGAACCTTGCACGCGAGAGAACAGAAGAGATATGGGTCTTGAAGGCTTCTGTCGCAAGTGCTGCAGATGTTTCCGGAACCTCTGAAGGGCCGTGATTGAGGCCTTTGGTTTAAAAATACTACCTTTGCACTGTTCGTCGTGTAAGCCTTCAAGAATCGAAGAGAAGTCAGAAATTAAATATCTGAAAAACACACACACGGAGGGAGAGAGAGAGAGAGAGAGAGTCTTTATTACTTGAACAAAGGCACAATCGAGTAATTTTTCCGCGTCGTCCAGCCGTAAAACATCGTGATAAACGTACCTTCGAATCTTAAACAAAAGAAAAAGAGAAGGTTGAGTAGCTAAAAAAATGGGATTTTTCAAAACATTTGAGTAAAATTTGAGGGTTTTAGGCGATTAAATTTTTTACAGACTTGTAAGAGTCGATGACAGCGATGAGGAGACAAGCAGTTCGGGCAAATGCTTGTACAACAATCCAAGCAAAATATGTTTTTTTCATTCTTCTTAGAAGATTCATGAACAGAACAAGGATTGAAAAACTTCTCTCCAAGCAAAGTTTCAAGACAGTGAGGAAGAGACGAAGCAGAAAATCCTACCTGAAAAAATGACAAAATTCAACAAATTTCCATAAAAATCTAAGAGAAAAGCTTCATAGGCAGTTCAAAATGAAGAAAAATCAAGTACCCACCATGTTTTAGCCGTTGTGAGGGAAGAAACTAGGAGAAAGAGAGGATTGGGTCAAGGTTTATAGAAATTTTACTATGAGAGTGAGAGTCTCCATCAAAGGTTTCTGCTTTGTTGCAGAGCGCAAACGAGTGAAAGTGGTATGGGTAAGAGAGCACAAAAGAGGCAAATAGAGAGAGAGAGAGAGAGAGTAAAAAAGGGAACGGCGCCTGCGACTGCTACACTACTGTTTAACAGGAGAGGTTGGCTTCATTTAAAGAGACGGGGTCAGATTTTCAAACAAAACCAACAAAACCCAGAAACAAAAAAAACATAAAAAATAAAAATAAAAAAAAATTCTTTTAATTCTAACTTTGAGAGCTGCTATTGGCACCCCAACTTTTACTTATTAAATTCACTCCCATTAAAAAGAAGGGATTTTTCCCAAAACGTACGCAACTTATGTTCAAATTCTGATTTTGGTACATTGTTCATTTTAAATCCCAAAACATGCATGAAACATTTTCCAACCTGCGAGTTTGCTAGTTGGTATTTTTAGTTTAAAGTGAAGAATTTACTAATTTTAAAGTGACGAATTCATTGGTAAATTTGTAGTCAAAATATCTTTGATTTTAAAGATATTAAAATGATGAATTTGCAAGTAAATTTAAAGATAAAATATCCTTATTTTCTAATGATGATTTCAACGATAATTTTTCAACAAGTTTGTCATTTTAAATTAAAAATACTTATCAAGGAATTCGTTGAAAAATGATTCATGCATATTTTTTATATTAATATGAACAGTATATTGAATTTGAAATTTCATCATATTCAATACACAAAATGATAATTCCTCCTAAAAAAGAGGAAACAAGAAAATAGTTAGCAGTAAGTAAAAGTTTGGGTGTCAATAAAAGAACTCTCTTTTTTTTTTTTTTTAATTTATATATTTTTTCAGTTTAAGATTTCTAGTCATAATTATAAATAATTATTGAAATTTTTTAAACAAAAATTATAATATTGAGAAAATAATTTGAACCAAACTTTTGTAATAAGAGTTAGTGCTCTGTTCGAGCGACCTCAAGCTAAAATTTCATATCCCGCTTCTTAACGTGAAAGTGGATGGGAATCAAAGATATTCCACCCGTATCTCAATGAAAAATATTTATAATTTTCATTTACTTTCACATCAAGAAGTGTGATATGAGATTCCAGGGGAATTCACTACAACGTTATTGAATAAATAATTTAATGACGTTGGGGGGTATAATAAGTAAAAGTTGCAGTGCCAACAGCAACTCTCTTTCGTTTTTTTTTTTTTTTTTTTTTCGAATTTTGAGTTTAATTCACGAAGCCCATTGTTCCCTGCAACCCTAACCACATGGATCTCAAAGGCTACTTTGATGGACAGAGACTCTGCTAAGTGACAAAACCTTAAGACGGTGACTTCTCTTAACATTTGGGGGAAACAGTTTCCTTTTTGAAAAAAATAACGGAATTAGGGCTCATAAAGGTCTTTGTATCATTTTCAAATGACAAAAGTGGGCCTACTCTTTGAGTGATATTTCTAATTCATCCAACCTCTCTCTATCTTCTAAAAGGTATTATTGTGAAAATTTATTAACTAAAATGAGTCTGATTTAAAAAGAAAAAAAATGAATTAATAAAAAATGATCTTCAAAAATGTTTAATGAAGTTGAAAATTAAAATTTTAAAAAATATATGATTTTTTGTATTTAACATAATCGAGTTGAAAATCTTAAAAAGAATGAGAATAAGAAACAGTGAAAGCAAATATGAATTAAGTTTTAATGAGAAAAAGAAATTTATTTTCAACAAGGTGAAAAAACGAATACGATTTATTTAGCTAATCTTAAATATTTTGATTAAGATTTTTTTTTTTTTCCAAAATTAAGTATGAATTAACTTTTAAGGAAGAATAATGTTGAAGTGACCTTGGGCTAGAACCTCTTATTCCACATCTTGGCGTGAAAGTGTATGAGAATCAAATATGTTTTCTTCGAGATACGAGTGAAAAAGCATATATAGTTCCTATCCACTTTCACCTCAAAAACTGCGATATGAGATTCCAGCTTGAGATCACTCAAGTGTGACTCTTTAAAAAATTTATGTACCAAGATGATGAATCTTTCTTTGAGATACAAGTGAAAAGTATATATGGTTCCTATCCACTTTCACCTCAAGAACTGCGATATGAGATTCCAACCTGAGGTCACTCCAACACGATTCTTTAAGAAATTTATGTGTCAAGATGATGAACCAATGGCAGGACATCATGTGTATTAAAAAAAATAAGCGTGATTGATTGGTGAAGAGAAAATTTCTGAGTAATTAGTAGTACGGATTCTAAGTGGGTTTTTTTAATACACGTGACGTCATGCCATTGATTTATCAACTTGGCATAGAAATTTCTTAATAGCAAATTCGACCTCTCCTGAATTGTTGAGAGATATTTTAATTCAAACATTTCTAAATCTATATGTACTTTTTAACATTTCCATTAACTTTTAAATTTTTTTATTATGTTTGAATAAAATGAGGATAAGATCCAAATTTCTCACAAGATTTATTGTGTGTTCAAACTTATCAACTAATAGTACACATGAATGCAAGCATTTTTCACATGTGAGTTGAAATGAAGACAATGTGTGCAGGTTTGGACTCCTTTTGAGGATGTAGATTTATTAACCCAAGCTTACCTAACCAGAATGAAGAAGATAATATATGGAATTCCAGCCATGATTTAAAAAATATTTGAACATATCAGATGCATAGAGTCTTCACTTTGGAAAAATAAAACCAAGAGAGTTAAAATGACAATTTTGGACCTATAAGTGGTTAATGCATATAAGTCGTGAGTTCAATATCCAAAATGAGCATTAATTCCTCGGGAGCCACCCGTGAGGGTGCACCCTCACTTACCTAGTGCGTGTGGTGTGAGGATGTTGTATGTTCTCTGGGACTATTCCTTAGACAAGACCATGGTCTATGGATTGAGCAAAATAAAATTGAATAATGATAGACAGACTAAAAAACACTCAAAATGCACCCAATTGCATATATTGATAAGTATTTTCCTTCTGTATCCCAAGGACAAAATTCTAGCTAGTTTATCACAACTCAATAAAATTTTGTTTTTTATAGTGAAATGCTAGTATTGTGTGGGGGTAAATTAATTTGTAGTGAGATTTTAATCAAAAAATATATTTTTTTTTATTTATAGTAATTTAGACATACTCTTCATTGTTTTTGTGAATATTTTGAGATGAGTCGTGATTTTCTAACACACAGCCCCCATACATCCCTTGACATGGCATGGGTCACAACCATAGATTTTTTCTCCTTAGGATCCACAAATGTACATCCCCATAAATATGTATTGTTGTGTATCCCGAGGAAAGTCTATGATTCTAACACATGCCACACCAGGGAGGTGTTAGAGGGGGCGTCAAAAAATCATTATTCTTTTAAGATACCCACCAATTTTTCAAACTCGTAATATATCCCAAGAATTAACAAAAAATTCCTTCTCCAACCTTTTGGAAAAAATACTTGTTTTTCTCCAAAATTCTTTCACATCTACATTGGGTTTTGGGGACAGTATATCATACCTTCTGATTAACAAATTACTAGTTACTCGATTTTCTCTAAATTTTCTATTAAATTAATAAATAAATAAACAATATTTTGATCTTTAGATGATCTTTTCAAATAATTAAATTAGTACCCATGATATTTTTCGGGAAGCAACCCTGCACCTCTATCTTGGAGATGCCCTTAATGAACTGAAAAATTACTTTAGTTTTGATATTTACCTTTCATTTTTAGTTTTCCGTGAATGTTGAAAGTCCCATTCCAACAAACAACTCAGACTAATTTTTTGTTTTCAGCATTTGTGATATATAATTTACCATCAAACGAATCTTAATTTACCTTTTCACTCTCATATTTTTTTCAAAATTCTTGATTTGCCCTGTGGAAGTTGGTGGCAATCCCAAACAGAACCTTAAAGGATTTTGGGAGGAAAAAAACCATGAGTTTTATTCTTTTTAATTAATCAATCATAGAAGTTTATAGACAAGATGTGTGTTATCCATTTGAAAATGTTGGGTATTTCAAATATTTTCCAAAATTTAGTATGGTATGTATAAAATTACCTAAAATTTAATGGCAACCACATTAATAAAAGATGACTTTTTTTTTTTTTTTTTTGGGGGGGTGGGTTTCATTAGGAATTTTGGGTGGGTTTCACATAAAAGGTAAAATAGCTCTATGGAAAGCTACTTGAAACTGCTATGTTTAGGACCACGGCTTCTGCTCATTAAATTCCAACAAGAAGCTAATCCCAATGTCGAAAATACCCTCAGCACTTACTCCACCTAAAGATGTGTCAAATCAAATATAAGCTTAAAAGTGGAGGACTAATATTTTAATGTAGCAAACATTATAGCATTTTTTTTCACATTAAGTGGGCTTATAATGTTTGGTTTGCTACATTTGTTTTACCTTAAAAAAAAAAAAAAAGAGAGAGAGAGAGAGAGAAATCCTATTGCCACATCAACTTTTACACATAACACACCAATCCTTTTCAAAAAAAATAATTCAAAAACATCTTCAGACACTAATTTTCCATTTTCTCGCATGTCTTGGAATGAGCCACGAATTGCTACTTCTCCAACCTTTGTCGTCTCCATACTCTTCACATTGGAGCGACATCAATTACATTGTGCCACCCAAGAAAGAATTAGGTTGTTGATTTTTTTATAGAATTTTTTTTTTCTTTTAAATATGTTTAGTGTTATAATAGTATGAAATAATATCTCGTTATTCTTGAGGTTTTCTTAATCTCTCTTTGTTTTTACTTTTAGCATCTCTTTAAGCCATAATCGAAAGGGAAACAATGTTTTCTTCCAAAAATTTAGTCTGAAAATGATTTGTCCCAAGGGTAATACTTGTTTATTTTGCATGTAAAATAAATTTTTTTTTTAAATTCTTTGTTCCATCACTTACAAAGGCATTATAGAATTTAGCACAAGAACTTGAGTTGTACCAAAAAAAATTTTAACACACATTTCTCGTACTTTCTCCTCTTTTGTACTCATTTTATCAATTCTCTCTGTCTCTCGCTCTTCTAGGTTTTTCTTTTATCTATTATTCTTCTAATATTTTTCAAGAACGTATACTAAAAGGGTTTTTATAGGTTAGATAACCCAAGAAAATTTCAAAAATAATTATCATAATTGGTCTTGTACTTCTTTGTTTCGCTCTTTTCCTCTATCATTGATTATAATTGCAAAGAATGAGGAAGGGATGAAGAAAATTTTAAAAATAAAAAAAAATCCCTGCCCATAAAAATTGTTTAATTATAAGATTGTGTTATAATAAATAATAATAATAAAAAAAAAATTGAGTCGTGCTAGAGTGACCTCAAGATTGACCTCATTTGGCATTTTTATCATGGAGGTGTACATAAAATCATAGATGCTTTACACTCGTATCTCAATGAAAAACCTATGGTTCGTACACGTACATCTCCACATCAACAAAGTGTGAAATGAGGTCACTTCGGCATTATTCAAAAAAATTATGTCAACATTGAAATTCTCTAGATAACAATTTTATATTTGATAAGAAGATATTTAGTAATGAATGAATGTAATATGAAAAGAAAGATATTTTAATAAAAAGTGTGCTGGGGTGACACAGGATTTATTGTGATTCTCACAATTCTGACGTGAACATGCATACATAATTGTAGATGGTTTTTACTCGTATTGTGAGGAAACACATCTATGGTTATTTGCACATCCCAAGTCAGACTTGTGAGAATCGCAATAAATTCTTTTTGTCATTTCAGCATTTTCCTTTAATAAAAGATATTTATCAAAGAAAGCATTGTAATATAATGAGATTAGCTAATTAATTCTTGAAATTTTAATATGTGGTAGTTGAATTTAATGATGAAGTTTGCTAGAGACATTACCCTTTTATCTCTATCATTGTCAGTGTATCTTCCTCGATCTATTTGCTTGTTTTGTTAAAAGTTTGTCTTCTTAGATCAAGAATCAAGAAAATGCAGAATCTTAAGGAATCAATAACATACCAAAAATATTATCCACATCTATGGCATAGTCTTTGGAATTCGACAGAAAATGTTAAATGCTGTGAGTAAGCCTCCACCGACCCAATCGACCACCTACACTAACAACGACAAGTACAACAAATGTGAGAGGAAATGATTAAGTAGAAGTGTAGGTTCATGGTGTTAGAATATCAATTATGATGTAGTGTATTAAGGTGCATCAAGATGCACCGAATTATTACTTAAGATAATTTACTCTCCCATAAGATTGTATTAAATAATAGCACTTGGAATTTGGAACGTATCACACAAGAAAATCGTCAACTTTTACACAATCGTCCAAACATTTTTACAAGAATTTGATGCTCAAGGATCTAGTTGACCCCAAGAAAGAACCATAGTCACAAAGTCGGAGTACTGGTTTAAAACGATAAGGGAAAACTTTAAGAAAAATATTTATAAAAAAAAAAGAGAGAGAAAAATAGGAAAAAATAATAAAAAATATATAAAAGTTATAAATATATATATATATATATATATATATATATATATATATATATATATATATATATATATATATATATATATATATATCATAAAATCAAGTTATTATCATCGAATCCCATATTTTTACATTTATGAGTCACCAAATTGTATTATATATCAATTCACCAAATTGTCTTGTGAAAAAAAAAACATGAAAAAAATGAAAAAGTCAGAATAAAATGATGTGTTTTTTTTTTTTTAATATCATAAATGAAAAAGTCGTGTTTTAATCGTCAGAGATGTAAGACGCACTTTAAATGCATACTTTTCATCATTTTTTGTCACTATGGAAAGAACCCTACATAAAGAGCATATATTAGGATTTAATGTATAATAGGATGGGTTACTTGTCCAATCCAAGATGTGAAAACCCAAGAAATAATTGAGTTACCAAATTCGAACAATCAGTTGTGAAGTAATAAGAGTGATGTCGAAGAAGAAAAAGAAGAATGGCATAAAGAAAGTTCAGAAGACTTGTTTTATCTCAACTCATGATTTTTAATAACTTGTTTCTGACTTGGGTTTTGGATTGTAATTAATAAGTACACTATTGTTGCAAGGAACAAGAAAAGATAAAATTTGAATAGAATTTCTTACACATCTCGAGGTTTGATTGAAAAAAAAAAGGGGGACCTTAGCTTGGCCCAGTTGGAATCATTTTCTCTCATATTTGTGGTTTGTGGAGTATGAGTTGAGTAGTGAGGATGACAGCTAAGTTAGAGAGCGAATCAAGGAAAGGGTCAGACTTATGGCCATCAAATGATCATCTTGGAAAGTGGACTTTACATCAAAAGAGGAATTCTATTCAAATTCACACTAATTTGGGTTCAAAAATCCAAATAAGTCTTTATTATAAGATTAATGATTTTTGAACTCAGCCAAACAGTTCCACTTAAAAATTCACTGACGTGTCATGCGTAAAAAAAAAATCATAGATTCTTTCATTCGGGATACATATTGCAGATGGTAAGTCAATCAGATTAATTGTGTATCTCGAGGGATAGAATTTATGATTCTTTGCGCATGTCACGTTGGTGAGTTTTGAGTGCCACCCTCAATTTGAATTCAAAAATCAGCACTTTTATTACAAAGTTGATGAAGACTTTTTTTAAGTCCCACCTGTCCAACTCTCGTTAACTGACCTTATAGTGTTCAACCTCCCTTAATTACAAATATTCATAAGGTCAGTGGACGTCAAAATGTACCATGTTGAAGTGCAGAAACATTTTATCATACTTTAATAAAGGCATTAAAGATAAAAGACTATTCCTCAGAACATATTTAGGGGTTAATTTTTAATTTTATTGACTTATTTTTTCTCCTACTCCCAAAAAAAAAAAAAAAAAACCTCTTTCAAATTTATATATTTTCCTTTTTTTTGTTTTTTTATTTTTTAATCTAGTGGTCAAATGGTTTTAGAATATTACATAATAAATTAAATAGGACATTTCTATAATTTTGAAAAGAAAAATGTTGAAGTAACTTTAAAATTGACATTGATTCTCACATTCCTGACGTAGATGTATGTACAAAATCATGGATGTTTTTCATTGAGATACAAGTGTAATGCATCTATGATTATGTGTGCACATCCACATCAGTAACGTGAGAACCGATGTCAATGTTACTCTCCAACATGGTTCTTTTAAAAACTACATAGAGTTTGCAAATTTTTTTATTTTTAACCGTAATGATCATAATTATAATAAATTTTAATATATATAAAAGTGAGGGTATTTATGACCACTCAATTTTTGGTGTCGAACCACTTCTACTCTCCCTTCTCTAATTATAATTGTAAAGATAATATCCCTCCAACTTAATTATCTTTCCTCTTTTCTTCATTTTCAAATAATAATTCTCCATTATTATTGCCTACCTTACCAATAACCATGAGAAAAATCTAATGGTTTAAAAATTTGATTGAGGTCAAGAAGACTAGGATAAGCCATCTTGGTCTTCGATCATTGAGCCATAAAATTTGTTCATGGTATCATTTTACAAGTTAAAGATACAAATTATATATTTAATTATCATCAAATCCATGAATTAGAGGAGTGCCTCAAATTACACTTTTTTCTCACTTGATGTATTTTTATTTTTATTTTATCTTTTCAAATGAGTTTTTTTTTAATGGTATATTTTTTAAAATATATTAGTGGCAATATGATAGCCCGTAAATAGACTCACACTCATTGCCAACCTTTTCAAAACGCACCACAGTCCATAAGTTTCCGAGAAAAAAGTAATGGGTTTGATAACCAATTATCGATTGTAAAAGGTCACCAAAGGGATCCATTAGGTTTTTGTTTTCAATGTGAGATGGGTTTTAGGGACACATGGGGGGGTAAGAGTGCGAATCCTTAATTAATTAATAGTTTTTTTTTTTTTTGAACTACATAGCAACTTGCACAAATCATAATATATCTTTCCTAAAAAAATTATCTTATCAACCAAATCGAAAAGAGATATTTCCTATAGAATGAAAGTAAAATGGTATTTTGGCATATACATATCTTATTTTGGTCAATTCCTATCATTGTCAATAATAAATAAAAGAAAAATACTTTTCTTGCTAAGGAAAGTTTTCTATCATCTTGTGGCATAAAAAAACAGGATCTGGTGCCATAAGGTTCTAGAAGACAAAAATTTAAGAAGTTTGAAGAAAAAAACATATTTTTCACTATTGAAATTTAGTTTTAATTTGAGAATTATGTAATCATCTATTTTTAACACCTTGAATCAAGATCAAAAAAGATTTTTATTATTATTATTTTTGAATCTGTCTTTCCATACGATGTAGAAGGCTATGATATTGGATTTTCAATGTGACAATGCATATGAGCCCAATGACTAGGGGTGGAGTTAGTAAGGAGCTGGTGGGGGCAATTGCCCTCACAGAATTTTGAGAAATCCCTATATTTTCTAATTAATTACATGCACCATTTGTCCCCATTCCCTCCCCTCTCTTCTCATTTGCACCAGATCCTTATTTTGGTCAATTCCTATCATTGTCAATAATAAATAAAAGAAAAATACTTTTCTTGCTAAGGAAAGTTTTCTATCATCTTGTGGCATAAAAAAACAGGATCTGGTGCCATAAGGTTCTAGAAGACAAAAATTTAAGAAGTTTGAAGAAAAAAAACATATTTTTCACTATTGAAATTTAGTTTTAATTTGAGAATTATGTAATCATCTATTTTTAACACCTTGAATCAAGATCAAAAAAGATTTTTATTATTATTATTTTTGAATCTGTCTTTCCATACGATGTAGAAGGCTATGATATTGGATTTTCAATGTGACAATGCATATGAGCCCAATGACTAGGGGTGGAGTTAGTAAGGAGCTGGTGGGGGCAATTGCCCTCACAGAATTTTGAGAAATCCCTATATTTTCTAATTAATTACATGCACCATTTGTCCCCATTCCCCCTCCCCTCTCTTCTCATTTGCCCCCCCCCCCCCTCCCCCCCCTCTCTTCTCATTTGCCCCCCCCCCCCCCCCCCCCCCCTCCCTCTTGTTTTTTTGTTGATGACATTTCCTCTTAATCGGGTTTCTCATGTATTAATTAGAAATAATCTACATATGATTTTCTTCAATTTCTAATAAAAAACCTCTGAATTTCTCCCTAAAATTATTCATGGTCAAGTTCTTTCACTGTATGACTAACCATAATTTACCCTCATTACAAGAAAATCTTGACTCCGCCCCTGCCAACAAAACCCTTAATAAGTTAGTAAGGTTAGCTGGTTCTACGTAAATAAATGGATTGTGCACATATATGTTAAAAAAAAAAAAAACATAAAAAAAATCATTTATAAAATTAAAGTGCTACTATTGCCACACCAATTTAAATCTCCAATAAACAATATGGGGTGGGAGGAGTAAATTCAAAAAAGAAAACTTGTTTCTATGTCTCTGTGTTTTTGTTATTGTCTCTCATCCCTCATCCAAGAGAACAACAAAGTTGGAAGTAGGTACTCTCTCTCTCTCTCTCATCTTCACCAAGAAAGCTTGGATTTTTCTTCTCAAAAATCTGAAGTTTCTTATCAAGATCGGAGATTTGGAGAAACTCCAGTCTACAAAGCCTTTGGAGATCGGATATTTAGTTACCAAAATTGGAGATTTGAAGAATCTCGTGAGGGATCTAAGTACCTTTTCCAAGATTGGACTCATCCTTCATTGTCATGAAGGAGGCGTGGCTTCTCGAGCCCTAGTTTCCAAAACTGAGGCATCATCTCTCTCTTTCTCTCCCTCTATGTATGCATCTATCTATCTCTGTATGTGTGTGTTTTCACTTATGCAAATTTTCATTTCTCATTTCCAATTTTCGTTCCAATCACTACTCACTAGAGATTCAAAGGTGTTGGAATATTTGTTGATTTAGTAGGGTATCAAAGGTGTTTGATGAATTGTGTAAAAGAAGAATGGATGCAAAGGAAGCTCTATTTCATTGTACTGTTTCTCATAGCTTTGAATGATTTCATTACACTATTAGTTAAAAATAAATTGACGAGTCACTTTGAAAATTTCACTTTCATCTCAGATTTTTCTTTTTTATTGTTCTAAAGCATTGGTGTGTAATACAAAAAAAAAAATGGTGTGTACATTTGTTTTTCAATAAATGGTGTGCAAATTCCTTTTTATTGGTGAGATTTATGTAATTTCATTAATTAGTGTGACAATAGTAAATATCGGTGTGGTAATAACAACTCTCTAAAATTATCCTTTGAATAAAAATACAGAATTTGACATTTTAGCTCATCATTGGTTGGTCTTTGTTTCTCATCATTTGTTTTCTAGTTCAATTTTACCACCATTAAACCAAAGAAAAAATCAGTTCAATAAATTAAAGAAAAAACAAAATAAATAAATATATATATTTTTCCCATTAAAGCTTCAGTTTGGTTGATAGAGAGAGAGAGAGAGAGAGAGAGAGGTTTTCCCGCGAAGTGATGAAAGTGACGTTACTGTTAGTCAGTCTTAGTTGTTTGAAAAGACAGGTGATATATTTGCCGCGATCATCAGGGCAACGAGGACGAGGATACGTGTCGCAGTACAATGCGCACTAAGCTTAGCTTTAGATAGGATGATTAGAGCCGCATACCCTCACATGTGCACAATTTTTTTTTTTTTAACAATGATTTCCTAAGTAGAAATACGCGGCAGACTGTTATGGACACGTAATTATAGATCTGTTTTCTCGGGATACACAAATGCAAATCCCTATAAATAATGTGCATTTATGTATCCTGAGAAAATAAACATATGGTTTCGAGCCCGTAACACGTAAATTGAATATTAACTGAGTGAAAACTTTCTAATTAGAATATCAAATATATATTATTATTATTTTTTTTCTGACATGTTCCATAGAATAAATATCATTTTCTTGATTATCATTTTACCTGTTACGCTCCAATTAAGATAAAAAAAAGTAAGACAAATTTTAAAACCATGCCAAAAAATGTTGGAAGCTGACATGGCAAGTGCACATAACATAGATCTTTTTTCTTGTGCATCCCGAAGAAAAAGATATATAATTCTATGCACTTGCCACATTAGTCGCATATAGACTAAGTATGTTTTAGCATGTCTCTTAGCGTATCTCGAGTAAGATCGGTCTATTAATCCATCTAATCTAAGACTACCCTTTTTTTTTTCCGACTCACAATATTTCCTTTCCTACCACCTCGGATGGAATAGTGTAGTGCGATGCCACCCTCCCTAGCCCCGCCTCTCTTTCCCTAGCCGGAGCTTTGCCCATTTAGTACGAACTTTGGTGAGAGGCAAGCAAAAATGGATTGTATAAAGGCTTTGTTAGGACATTCTATCCCGCATATCGCGCATATGTCTGAATGAGAAACCGGTGGCATCTGACGACCGACCACATGCAACTCTTGCCTGGGCCAGCAATAGCTACCCACCTATAATGGATTTATCCCCAAGCAGAGCATCTTATATGATAAACATGCTCAAGTCCAGAAGACAGAGATGGAGGGGTTTACTATTCGACTGATAAGGTTATCACATATATGGGGTTTACTATTCGACTAATAAGGACACATGAAAAAATCTCTTGAAAACAAAATGGCACTATGCAAGAACTAACTAAAAAATTGAATTAATGTAAAAGAGAAAACAAGTGTGCTTGGGTTGTGAGTTTTCGAACACTCACATATATCTATGTTTGTAGAGTTGAGATACACCTACATAAAGTTTAAATCCAAAGATTTGCAAACCCCCCCCCCCCTCTTGTGGACGCATTGCATGCGCACACACGCACTAAGGTTTTTCAGACCAATGGGTCCAAATCCCTTTTAGAATTCATGAGCCATCATGTGCACTTTAGCTTGACCCATATCTTTCTCACACTCACTATACTATGTAAGAACTTTTATATAAGAGTTACACTCTTTAATTAGTTCTATTCGATGTAAGACTAAAATTTTACACCATAACTTACAAACAAATCACCAAACTCTTACTTTCACTTTTTACTTTTACTTCCACTTCCATTCAAATATTAAGTGAAGATTAAGGTCAAAGGATGCATACCATTGATTTCAAGACATAGGAGGTATCTCAAACATTCATTAAAACATGGAGGGTTATGTCTAAATCACCATGATGACCTACCCCTTGCTGCTAGTCGATGATGATGATGATGACCTAAGGAAATACCTTTTATTCAATTTCTTGAAAAATGACATTTTAGAAATACACCTTGTTAAATTAGTGATATTAGGCTTACCCCCTTACCAAATGTAAGGTTAGGTTTATCATTCTTAATCGTAAGTCAACATTGCACTTTCTTGATGATTTGATGGTAAAATTTAAATACGTAAATTATTAAATCATTAAGAAAAACAACATTGGATTACAGTAAGGTGGGGTGAACTTATTCATGCATTTTGCAAGCTAAGAAAAAAAAAATCGTTCATTTTGCAAGGGGGTTACCCCTAATATCATCAATTTAACAATTGTGTTTCTAAAATACCTAAAAATGAAATAAAATATTTATTTAATTCTTCTCATTGATTTAAAACGCAAAAAAATGGATACAATAAGAGTAATTAAGGAAGTTGTTTGAAGGGCAATGAACATTCTCACCAGAACCCTAGGCTGAGTACAAAGAGTTTTTGAAAGTAAGGGTATCCTCGTCACTTTGGACATATAGTGGATTATATAGAAAATGGAAACCCAACTGCTTTATTAATGTGATAATTTCATGATAATAGGAGCAGATTTTCTACTATTTTTTTTTTCCATTTGCATCAATAACACTTTTTACCAAGTTGAGAGAGCATCAAGCCTAGATAAAACCTTTAGTCTCTTATTTAAAATGGATGGCCACTGAACTCCAAAATTTTAATGGAGCAATTTTACTTTCTTTTCAATGGGGGCGATTTCTCAACCATTGAAAAATACTACTAGAATCCCTTCCCAATGACGATTGGTTGGCCAAACACAAATATTGTTCCCAGAGGGGATGTTAGGATATCTTTATATTTAAGGGAAAAGATTGCATGGACCAAGGTCCACATGGATTGTTGCATTGATTTAAATGACAATTCAACCTCTTGTTTGTTGTCTAGATTGAGCTTGAAAAAATAAACCTCCCCCAAAAATTATTTTTTGACGTTGGATCTTGAGTTTAAAAATGGATAGTATTTGAACTCCTAAATTTAAAATTTAAATTTAACGGTGAAAAAAATCACTTTTTCAAAGAATTATTACAATTTTATGCTTTACATACATGTGACAAGCGATGGTGTATTTGGACGCCACGTTAACATGTGGGCCATAGAGATGGATGGTTCTTTAATCCATATAACCCCATCTTTATCTTAAGTGTAGTGATTTTCTAACTATAACTCAAAACCTCACTGAAGTGACATGTGCAAGAATTGTAGATTTTTTTCCTCAGGATACACAACTACACTGTCGATGAGTTTTTGAGTAATTCAGTCAGGTTGAATTTGAAAATCAGCCATTCTTATGAGATGGATGGTACTTTAAAAAAAAATTCGACAAAAAAAAAAAAATTCTACTGTAACTTGTTGCATGTTTTAAAGTTAAAACTTGTAAGTTATGATGTGTAACGCAAGTCAACTTTAAAATAGATATGTTTCAAAATTTTGGAGGAATCTACATTTTTATGTTACAAATGTTATTTTTTAATTTAAAAAGATAATAATGACATGGCACTCTATATTTATTTGAGATTATACCTTAATTTTTCAAATTGATAATTTGTCTCTTAACTTCGATCTTTTTTTAAAAATCAATGGAACAATAATCTCAATGTCTTTATTATATGACACCATCATTATTACCATCATCAATTTCATCATCACCGTCATTACCATATTGTCAATTTTTTGTTTTCGAATTTTTGAAATGAGATGGATAATACACATATGAAGCATATGCCGTATATTTTTCATTTTTTGAATTTTAGACCAAATTTTTTACAATAAAAAATCAAATAGATCTCAAAATTTTCACAAAATGAATTTTTGCCGAATTCCAAATTACTAACTCCGTATCAATATTTTTTGCATTCAATTACAATACTTCCTTACTTTATCAAGTTTGTTACTCAACACACCTTTCCCTTAAAAAAACATAGACTAGACTGACTTTTTAGTAAGATTTTAAATCTTACTAAGCATTGTTAGGCCCACATGGATCAACAAATCGACAATCCAACAACATAGCATTCTATATTTCATGGAAAAACTCATAATCAACATAATTTATTTTTCCAAATTTTCTTTTTTGAAATTGATTCATGATGTTGAAAATGGACCGCCATCAAACTCTCAAATTTATAAGTGAAATCAATCAACCAGTGAAAATTAACTTGTTTTTGAATTTTTTTCAAAATCCTTAGAATTTTATCCTCTATGACCTCGTCGCCTCATATCATATTTTTGTCAACAATTGATGTGGCAACTTTCCTTAATAACTTAGGGGCTGTTTGTTTGCGTTTATTTTCAATACTTAAAGCTGAAGAAAAAAAACAATTCAACACTTATTAACAAATCAGCATGTGTGTTTACTCCATATTTTCAACACTTTTACTCGATGAATTAGGATACATACTCTTCAATGTGTTTATAATAGCTAGAAGTGAAGTTAAATATGTACACTACATAGGAAAAATATATATAACTGTGCAAAACGATGGATCAAAATATAAAATCAATAAGAATAAAAATAAACATAAAGAGCAATCACACAAGGAACAAGATATCCGTGGTTCGGTCAGAATTGACCAACGTCCATGGGCAAAAGTAAAAGTTTCACTATATCAACCAATCGAGAATTCGAGTCACAACTTTCCTCTATCTCTGTATCTCTCCAACTATGCGGCTACTTTATCTTTTTCTAAGGAAACATGAAAAACAAGATATATATATATATATATATATATATATATATATATATATATATATATAGGATGGCGTTATTACGACCCCATTACTAACCTCTTTGCGACACATCATTTTGTCTTATATGGGCAAAAATGTTTGGAATGGGCTGATTTTTTGTGAGGATGATATCTGTGATGAGGGGATCATCCTGGCAAAAAATCATCCCATTCCAAAACTTCTAACCCCATCAAAATTGATTTACAAAAATTAGACGGTCTAAAATTTTTTAACTTGTAAACATGGGGCTAGAAGTTTCATAATGAGCTGATTTTTGGCAAGGATGATCTCCTCACCATAGAGATCATCCTCACAAAAAATCAGCCCATTCCAAACATTTTTGCCCATATAAGACAAAATGGTGTGCCACAAAGGGGGGTCGTAATAACCCGACTCATATATATATATATATATGGGTGGCGTTTGGCAACCAATGTTAGGGAGCCAACACGTTTGTTCTATGTGGTTTAAAAGTTTCAGATTAAGCTTATTTTTGTGAGGATGATCAATATGGTGAGGAGATCATCCTCGCCAAAAATCATCAAAAACTGAAATTTCTAAGTCTATCAAAAGTGTTTTACAAATTTTTGATAAAAAGTTGACAGTTCATAATTCTAAACTACTTTTGATGGCCTTTGAAGTTTCATATTCGACTGATTTTTTGTGAGGATATCATAGAGATCATCATCACGAAACATCAGCTCAATTCAAAACTTTTAAGCCACATAGGACAAACGTGTTGACTCCCTAATGTTGGCTACGAGCCTGACTCTATATATATTTTGACATGTGTGTAATTCCCCTCTATTTTTGTATCTCTCCAACTAGGTCGATCTTAGGGGTAAAATTGATCCATGTGTTTGTCCACAACATAGTCCGAAATCACCAATTAGGAATAGAAGACATTACTCAATAATAACTAATACTACCTGAATGCATGTCATCTCAAGATTCATGTTGAGTAGGGGTAGGAGCATGACTTGTGCAAAACGATTTGATATGTTAAATGTGGTACCCACTGGATATTGTCTTATTCAAGAGACATTAGATTTTCAGTCTATATTGTGACATATCCCCATCTACTCATTGGAGTGGTATCCTTCGTTGGATGGGATGATTGTCCAAAAACATAATTTAAGAAGAAAACCCCAAAAACAGAAAATCATAAATTCAAAAGATTGTGAGATTGGTCAGGATAGATCAATCCCACTCCAGCTATTGTTGTGGAGTATAAATGTTCCACTCCAACTACAAATTAGTGAGGTCCACACTACCCCTCTTTTTCGTCCTTCCTCTTCACTCTTTCCAATTTTATTATTTTTCCTCTCTCCCTCCATTGTCCAAAACTATCCCTCCAATTTTACTATCTTCCTTCATTTACCCATTTTTTCAATAATACACCTCTAACTTTACCAACTTTCTTCTTGTATCCCTTTAACCCAAAGAGGATGCTTGTGCTATGGGTGCAGGCAAACTCAAGTGTTTTATACATTAGAAAAGGATGAGGATCAGAAGGATTTTATGGTGTTTTATGAAAGAGACTTTTATTCTAACTTTAAGAATATGAGACTTTTTTAGAGTAACAGGTGACAACAACAATGAAGAAGGAAACATTAACAAGAAATTTGGGCATGAAGCATTGGTCACAATGACGTGTTTGTGTTTGAAGGAAAAATTGCTCGACAATAGTCATTATCATTGAAGTCTTATTCCAATGATTTGAGATCAACCAAATACATATATGTGGATGGGTAATTACATTCGGTGATGTGGACTAATAAGAAACTTCCACGTAACAGTTCAAGGTAAAAGAAGGGTGAGTCACGAAAGGCACGTGCTTCTCTTCCGACCATAACCCACTCAACATATGAGAGATTTAGTCGAGATACCCGCCTATCCACTCAGTGATCCCTTTGAAGGATTCAACTTGAGTGACACGTGGCAAAGCCTAAGACACTCAAATGGTCACAACCGCGTAGTTAGTTAGTTAAGGAAAAATTATGAAAATGACAAGGGAATCTGAGGTGATCACCACTAGACATATTTAGTGGTCTTTGGATTTTAAATACAAAGTATTCACAAATTGATTAAGTAAGTAATCTTCTTAGAAAGAATTGAATTTAATAATCATAATCAAGGAGACAAGGATGGAATGATTTTGATTATAAAAGATAATGAGATCAACCAAATACATATATGTGGATGGGTAATTACATTCGGTGATGTGGACTAATAAGAAACTTCCACGTAACAGTTAAGGTAAAAGAAGGGTGAGTCAAGAAAGGCACGTGCTTCATCCTTTCAGACAATAACCACACTCAACATATGAGAGATTTAGTCGAGATACCCGCCTATCCACTCAGCTGATCCCTTTGAAGGATTCAACTTGAGTGACACGTGGCAAAGCCTAAGAAACTCAAATGGTCACAACCGAGTAGTTAGTTAGTTAAGAAAAAATTATGAAAATGACAAGGGAATCTGAGTGATCACAATAGAACATATTTAGTGGTCTTTGGATTTTAAATACAAAGTATTCACAAATTGATTAAGTAAGTAATTATTATTAGAAAGAATTTAATACATCACATAATCAAGGAGACAAGGATGGAATGATTTTGATTATAAAAGATAATGAGTATCTGCAAGATTTTCATAGAAAAAGTTACTAATCAAATAAGGACTCTTGGAGTTGTACTATGTAAATAAGAGGTTCGTCGTAGAGGTAAAGGACTTTTGATTTAATCTTTAACTCAATCATTCTTAATTTTACTAATTTGATCGTTAAAGGAATTTGATCTAGGAAATCCTCTCAACTTTTGATATAAAACAAGATAGAGGTCTTCATCGAAGTTTAAGTCTAAATGTTAGGTAATTCTTTTTACCTATACTATCTAATAAGTGTAGACATTAGATTTTAGAGTCTGAAGATCTCTACTACTTGGATTTTTGGAGTCGTCACCATTATTTAAAAAAAAAAAAAAAAAGGTATGAATGACCCTTCGGAAAGTAATTTTTGAAAAATTATTTTTCATTTGTAGTGACTCTTGTATGAATAAAAGCTATTGGTCCACCATAGATCTAAGTAAATGATCTATATTAAGGAGTAAGAAAGGTGTTAAGCACCCTATTTCCTCTATTATTGGTGGAAACCTTGAATTCGATTGATTTTGGACAGTAAATAAAAAAGTTGAAAAATCGATTTGTACTTCCTTATTAAGGAAGAAGATATGTCTATACTTTTGGATAATCTTAAAATATGTAGACTCTTCGATCAAGGGCCATTTTTATAAGGAAATGGTTTAATGCCTTGATCCCAAAACGTTTTGTGGTGTGTGTACTAGTGTAAGGTATTTTTAGAGAATATTTTGAAAAGGTTTTTCAATATCTACCCTTTCGATCAAATCAAAGCCCAACTTACCAGAAGTAGAGGAAGGTTTCCATCACATCTTAAGGTTGATCTAGAGAACATAAAATAAAGAAAGGGGAGAAGTAAAGGAGGAAAAATTTGAGGAGAGAGAAGAGGGGGAATTATTCATTTATTTGTATCCACACCCTACCTTGTTCTTCTTTTTCTTTGGTCTTTCTTCTTAACCTTCAAGTGATAAGCCTTGATCTCAGTCTTGATGTGTTACATGTGTGGGATTTGTTAATGGTTTAACGGTATAAGTGTAGAGGTTATGAGTGGGAGAGGGTTGAGTATTGAGAGAATGTGAGACTTGGTAAGAGGTTCAAGTCTTAGGGGTTGAAGCTTTACAGGAATTTCAAGACTTGAAGGGAATTATGGTAAGAATAAGGAGGTATTTATAGGACTTTGAGAATGACTTTTAGGGATAAAATGAGGTGAAAAAATGAAAAAGGGAAGAATAGTGTGAGGTTTGTTTATGGTGTGTGTAAATTAAGGGTGATGGAAGGGTATTGATCCAAATGGATTGAATCTTGCAACTTATTTGGGTCGGGTGTTAAATGAGTTGAATAAAGTGAACTTTGATTAGAAGAATGAAGGGTGTAAGATGGTGGTTATTAATTTTTTTGGGAAGGTGGAGGATATGGGGACATGTGTCAAAGAGGTGTGGGGGCATATGTGTGTTAGGTGAGTTAATTAAGGAAAATGGGTGTGGAAGTGACTTGTGATAAAAGATTTAGAGAGAATAATGGGGGTATGTTATGATATGGGTGTGGGTCTAGATGCAGGTAAAATGATTTTTTTAGAAAAGGGTAATGTGGTTGGTAAATGGATTAAGGAGGTAGGTTGTGGTGGTAACATGTGTCCCATTGCGATGATCATTGGTGATTGGTTATGATTCTTAGGTTTGTGTTAAGATTTGGGCTTAGGATACTGGTTTTATATCCATTGGACTTAAAGGTTGGGTTATGAGTTATATTGGATTGGATTGGATTTATGGTTGGTCTAAGCCTACTGGGCTTAGGGGTTAGGTTGGATTTATTAGGTTAGGTTTGGGTTTAATTTGATTGGGTTGAGAAGTGAGGTGGTGAAGGTATATGTTTATGATGGGAGGTTGTCCATATTTAGACTATAGGCCAAGCAAAGAAGCCCTAGACCATTATTTGAATAAAATAAGTAATTTTTGAAGATTTGGACCCTTAAGCCCGTTGATGATTTTTTTAATAAACATATATATTTTTGAGTCATTTTCGAGTTGGACCCCTTTAAATTGGGGTGTCTACAATAAGTTTATTGATTTTTTTAATGTTTGAAATCTATAAAATATTGTTTATTTATTTTATAGAAAATTATTAATTTAGCACTATAATTCGGTGGATTTTAACCCAACTTGATGATATCCGAGTCAATTATATCAACTTTCCGCGTTGACTCAGAGAGTTGCTTCAAACGAATTTTAGAGTTGGGTCACCAGAAATAACCGACCGACTCTCTCCAAGTCATCCGAGTTCCGAGTCGTCGTTTTATACCTAAGACCTTAAACCCTGAAAATGAAAAAAAAAAAACATAAAAACATTAGAAGCATGAGTAGGGAGTGGATCCCCTATGAACAGAGCAAGAGTGGAAGAAGTAGTGGCAATCGAAGAAGAAGAATTCTTAGCATCACTGCTTCAAAAATGTCCAAACATGAGAGTCCTCCGCCAAATCCACACCCGTCTCCTCAAATCCACTCTCCCCTTCTCCTCCAAATCCTACGCTTTAAGCAAAATCGTTGGCTTCTGTGCACTCTCCTCTCTGGGCGACATCCACTACGCCCGAACTGTTTTCTCCCAAATCCCAAACCCAAACATATTTTCCTGGAATTCTATGATCCGGGGTTGCTCCCAAATCCTAAACGCATCCAAAGAACCTATCTTTCTCTATAAAAGATTGATTAAACGTGGTTACCCGAACCCAAACAGTTTCACATTAGCATTCGTTCTCAAAGCTTGCGCAACTGTTTCAGCTTTTCAAGAAGGTGGGCAGATTCATTCCCATGTTTTCAAACACGGGTTGGATTCAAGCCAGTTTGTGCAAACCGCATTGGTGAATTTCTATGCGAAATGCGAAGAAATTGGTTTAGCAAGAAACATGTTTGATGAAATTCCTGAGAGAAATTTGATTGCTTGGAGCACGATGATTAGTGGTTATGCTAGAATTGGGTTTGTTAATGAGGCTTTGAGTCTGTTTAGAGAGATGCAGAAGGCGGAGATTAGTCCGGACGAGGTTACCATGGTTAGTGTGATCACTGCTTGTGCGACGTCCGGGGCATTGGATTTGGGTAAATGGATACATGCATTTATCGATAAACATGTCATTGTTGTCGATCTCGTGCTCAGTACTGCACTTGTTAATATGTATGCTAAATGCGGGTGCATCGAAAGAGCGAAAAAAGTGTTTGATGAAATGCCTGACAGAGATACCAAAGCTTGGAGTTCAATGATTGTGGGGTTAGCAATTCATGGGCTTGCTGAGGAAGCATTAGAGGTATTCTCTAGGATGCAAGAAGCCAATGTGAGACCTAATCAGGTAACTTTTATAGGTGTTTTATCCGCTTGTGCCCATAGCGGGTTGGTATCCGAGGGCCAGAGATATTGGTCAAATATGCTTGAATTTGGAATTGAGCCATTGATGGAGCATTATGGGTGCATGGTAGATCTACTTTGCCGAGCTGGACTTATCGAAGAGGCATATAGGTTTGTCGAGACCATGCCCATTATACCGAATCCAATTATTTGGAGAACTTTGTTAGTGGGTTGCAAGAAGAAAGGTGGCTCAGGAAAACTGGAGATTGTTGCCGAGCGGCTACTTGAACTAGAGCCACTCAACCCGGAAAATTATGTGCTCTTGTCCAACCTATATGCATCGAGTTCTCAGTGGGAGAAAGTAAGTGATGTGAGGAAGAAAATGAAGGAGAATGGAATCAAAGGGATTCCTGGCTGTAGTTCGATCGAGTTTGATGGGTTTGTACATGAATTTGTGGTGGGTGACAGATCACACCCAGAGATAAAGGAGATATGGGAAGTGTTGAGGGACATAGCGGAGCGGGTTCGTCGTGCTGGGCACGATCCATGGACATCGGCTGTTTTACATGATGTGGGAGAGGAAGAGAAAGAAGGGGCTCTTTGTGAGCATAGTGAGAGGTTGGCTATTGCATATGGACTATTGAAGATGAAAGCTTCAGTGGTGATTCGAGTGGTGAAGAACCTGAGAGTGTGTGGGGATTGCCATGAAGTGACAAAGATCATAAGCAAAATTTACGAACGAGAGATCATTGTTAGGGATCGTGTTCGATTCCATAGGTTTGTTGATGGGACTTGTTCTTGTAAGGATTATTGGTGATTGGTAATTTTCTATAGGTTTTTCAATTGTTATTTATTTTTTGTACTTAACAAATATTTTTCCAAAAAATTGAAACAATTTTTATATATTTGAGATAAAGAAGCCTAATAGATGTTTTGTCAATCGTTAGAATCTCTTATATTACCAGACTAATGAGAACATGTTGAGTTGAGTAGGTTGAAGAAAATGGGTTTTAGACTAATCAGATCGGGCCATATTCAATCAGGATATGATAGATTCATAATCGATCCCATATGTTAATAATTCAAAACCTTGATCCCATATGTTAATAATTCAAAACCTTACCGATACTCAAATCTATGATCCAAATCCTTCAAAGTTATCGGATCAGGTTTGACCAAATTTTGGGTTTGATCCGAGCCATTATCAATATAGCTCCATGGGGAGGGAGGACAAGATCCCTAATCAATTTTATGGAATCACTTATCCAGCCAGATATGAGCCTATCTCGATCAAAGGTGGTTAGTACCGAGCGATATCAATGCCCAACTATGTTGGATAAGATAGGGTTTAGTATGGCCCATCCCTGCCCATTAACCCCCCTACCGAGAGTGTACATTCAGTTCTGGAACCCAACCCGATTTTTCATGTACGGATCGGGTATACATGGAACTGGAACTGAACCCACTATTTTCTGGTATGGGTAAGTAGCAAAGGGTATATTCATAACCTACCCAAACCCGATTTTTTGAGTACAGATTGAGACATATAATAAATATATCAAATTTAAAATTTTAAAATATTATAAGTTATATAAATAGGTTAGTTTACTTTAAAGTTTAAATCTAATAAAATGATTAAATTTTTTTAATCATATAAATACTTTAGTTTCTAAACTAAAGTTCAAATTTATAAATATATAAATTTTACATTAAAAAATTTTATATAAAAAAAAAATAGAGTGTATTAATCTAAATAATAATAGTCAAAAAATAAATCATATATAGAAATAAATCTCAATATGAACGGTATTATGACTGGTTTTTTTTTTTTGGGAGGGGGGGGGGGGTTGTTGTTGAATTTTTCGACTATCAGGTACGATTTTGGGTAACGAGTATCAGGTACAGATAATTGGTAAAAAATGGGCCGGGTTCTAGGTACTTGAAATCATAGCCAAACCGGACAAAGCCACGTTCGATCCGGTTTGGGTTTTGGTTTCAGGGTGGATTTGGGCATGCTTTTGGACCAGGTTCAGGCGGGTAACATGGTACCAAATAACTTGTCAATTTTATTTAAAATAACTTGGTTAGTGCCACCAAATATTGTATGCTGATATATTTAAAAAGGTAATAAAGACAGTGCTTTATATATAAATATAATTGAATATTCTCTATCACTTCAGAAACCTACTTCCAAACTACAATTAATGCAAATTGATCACAATCTTGACTATCTCCTTTGGTTGAGATCATCTACATTGCTTATAAGCATTCATTTCTTATCTACATTACCATCTCCACACATGAATTTGTATTTAAAAGATGTGATACCTTTGTGGTCCACCTTATGTTTAAAACCAAATCTTGGACCATTCCTTCAATAAATAAAAATGAAATTTTGTATTTGAAATATGTTACTATACTCATTAGTTTGAAATAATTTTTTGGCTAATCCAATGTGTTATCAAAAGAAAAAGATGGCTGCAAGGTAAGGAGAAGTAGTTGTGGGAGGATTTTAATGTTTCCTAGTCTACAATCCTTTGTTGGTCCTCTATCCTTATAAGGTTACCATCCCAACCTTTTCTTCTTCTGCTATTATATGTATATTTCGATGATCAAGTCATTGAACAATTCAACATAATTACATATAAAATTTTTAGAGGCTATGTATCTCTAAATAATTGTGCACCCCCTTTTATAGTCAAGTATATGTCTGGATAGGGATAGCAATTTTGCTCTGCCCCGCCCTAATCCGCCCCTATAGGGTGGGATTTTCACTATTTTAAATGATTATGGTATTGCAAAATAAAAATTGATTCGATTTCAAGGGGTATGATTTTGATATACCTCGTCTTGTCCCGATTATATAAATATATATATAGATTCAAACCTCCACCATTGTTCTTTTACTTATTAACATTAAAAATAGGCAAGGGGGGCATAGAAAAACTATTAGGGGGTGGGGATGGGTCATAAAAATCAGACCTAATTCAAGGTCGGGTGAGTTTAGGCCAAACAAATATAATTAAGGACGAGTTTAGTTAAACTTTGCCGTTGTCGTTACCATCTTTATGTTTGGGACTACTTCCTTATCCAATCAAAGGATAAATAATACACATAAATCATAAATACCTTTGCAAAAGTTTTTTTTATTTATTTATTTTTATAATTGGTTGTCCTTATAAATAATAGACTAAGCCAATATTTAAGCTTTGCCCAGTCCATAGATCATGATCTTGTCTAAAGACTAGTCCTGGGACATGTGCAACGTCCACATATCACACACAATAAGTAAGTGAGGGCGTGCCCTCACAAATGATCCCTAAAGATTAATGCTCATATTGGATATTATATTCATGATCTACATACATTAATAGCTTATTAATCAAAAAGTCCTATTGAGAAACCCCTCTAAGTTACCTTTGCAGAAGTTACGTGATTTGCAAAATGCTTATTTGCGTAAGACCCGGAAGCTGAGCTGCATTGTTTTTCACGATGATGTGGGAATGTAAAGGATTTCGACTTTGTAAATCTAGTACCAAGTCATACGTCTAGGAGCCATCACCTAATGTGTAAAAATGTACGTTTCATGGTGGAAGTCGTCACAAAGTGAGCACCGAGGACATTAAATTAGGGAAGAGGATTGCTTAGGGGCACAAAAACATTATGGAGTTTGATGATATGTTATGATCCTAAAGAGATATAGACTCTACTTTTTGCACTACTAGTACTACCACCAAGTCTGATGATACGTTAGGATCGGCTTATGATTATGACCCGTCTGGCGGTTCTTATCTACACAAACCAAGTAGCCCATTAGGGCCCATCTTTTGTAATACAGAATCCTCAATTATTTATTATACATTAAATGATGGTGGGGCCACGATTTGAAAGCTTTAACATTTGAACTGCTTTATAGCTAGCTCGCTAGTATGAGTATTCTGCACCCAAGTACTCCAGTTTGGCAAAATTGACTTTAGGGGGATAAAGTTTGCTACCCTATGACAATTAAAAATTTGATATATTTAACCCGTTTCAAGTACCACGTGGCAAGTTTTGTTTTGTTTTTTTTTCATCTTAGGCTTACTTTCTCATGAATATTTGACTATTTTTTTTCATCAGGTTTGATTAAGAGTGAGTGATGAAAATATGGCTGTAAAGTTACTGATGTTGTTAGTTGGTGGGATAGGTTCACCAAGAATACGCCAAATACCAACGGTTCACTACATCTGTCTCATTACATGCCACGTGACATAAGAAATTAACTACCTACACGAATCCCGAGGTCTACAACTACAATAAATTTTCGACACGTGCTGAAATACTCTTGAGAGAGAGAGAGAGAGAGAGGCCATTGTGTTGGAGCTTCCGCTCGTTGGGTTTGGCGACACGTTCATCTCTCCTTCGGAGACTTCGAAGCTTCGAAAAAGCCTCAAAATTGTCTCTCTCTGTTCTTTGATTTCTCCCTTCTTTGCTTATCCGTTTCTACCTCTCTTTCTATATCTATCTACCTCTCTCTCTCATGGGTTCTCTCCTCAACTTCTTTCACATTCTCTCTCTCACCTATTTAAGCTTGAGATCTTGATCTTCATCTCCTCTCTCTCTCTTTATATATCTTTTGTGGGTAAGTTTAGATGGCCAATGCATATGGGTTCGTTTCTCCTTCAACTCCCACTCCTCTTAGACAGAGAAATATATCTTCTTTTGGTCTTTCTCGATCTGGGTTCTACCCGTTTGAAAGAATTACTAAGAGAGTACTCAGTTGTAGCGCCGTTGAAGGTATAGAGAAACACGCCCATGGACCTTCCCCTTCTGAATCTCGCATACCCAGGTGCGTTTTCTTCCAATTTTCTTCTTATTGAGTCTCATTTATTGGTGTATTTGTGGTTTTAGGATCATTAATGAGCTTCGTTTTTGGTGCATTCGAATTGGGGATATTTTGGAATCATTTCTGTTTGATGGATATATCTGTTAGGGAGTATTCAACTTATAATTTATCTGAACATGGCATTTTGGTTGATTTCGGATCACAATCTGTAGTTTCTTTAGGAATTTATTTGGAAATGTCGATTGGGTAAAAGCCGTCATTGTTCTTGGGCCGAATTACAATGAAATAACTTCACTTACTAGGAAAAAAAACCTAAATTTGAGATCTTGAAGAACTAAGAAAGGAGCTCAATAAAAAAAGGGATGTTACTTGATCAAACGTCCAACTGAACATGGTGTCGAAATTTTAAATATGCATTTACAAATAATCGATCCAAAATTAATAAGAATTTGACCCAAATATGATTCCAAATAGTAAAACTTCAATAATTTGAATTTATTTGAGTGGGGAAAAAAGAGAGGTAATAAGAATATTTATGGTCTGGTCCCCGCTATTAAATGTTCATATTGCTATCATTTCAATAACACTTTGAGGTGATCTTGTAATCATTAATCCTATTTCGTATGTGGCAATATTATCGAATACCATGGAAATGATGGCATTCGGTCATTCTAGTGAGTTCCTCAATGGCTCTTTATATTCTTATGATTGCTAATTCTTGTTGAACATAGTAGAGATGAAGATGTTGAGACAGATCAGTGGATGGAAAACCAAGAGAAAATGATAAATAAACGCACTTGTGAAATGTAGGTGTAGCCCAATATGCGGTAAATTAAGGATAGGTTGATTGAGATGGTTTGCTCATGTGCAACAACTAACCAGTAACGGCCTTGTTGGAAGGAACATGCAAGTTGAATGGTCAAAGAAGAGTGTCATGAAGACCAAAAAGGATGTAAAGTGAGGTAGTAAGATTCAATTTGAATGGAGGAATGTGATTTGTACACCCGACCCTAGATTTTGAAGATAAGGCTTTGATGATGGTAATTATTGATTCTTGTGGACTGAAGAGAGTGGTTGGTTTCTACTTTAAGCTTACATGGGTTTTTCATTAGTAACTTTTGAATGCTCTTGTGAATGCTCGGTTAAGTTGACCTGATTTGCACATGTTCTACTTTCGTTGATATCCCTTGCATCAAGTTTGACCATCTATTTTTTTTTTATAAGTAAGTTTGACCATCTATTAACCCCAAGGGGTTGGCCTAGTGGCAAGCCGAGCCTTGATAAGCTCCTCAGGAACAGTAGGTCAAGTGTTCGAAACCCCACGAAGCAATGAATTCCTTGGGGGCACCCTCCAGGGTCTGGTTGACCCTCGACTCAACCAATTGCACGTAAGACTTTCTGAGGGGGCGGTGTGTGTGTGACCATGGGATTAGTCTCACCTGAAGGGTGGGGATACCCACGATAAGCAAGAAAAAAGGGTTTGACCATCTATAAAATGCGGTTGAAAAGACAAGGGTTATGTACTAGTTACATGTTAAGGTGCTAACGTTAAGGATCCTGTGAATGGAAAGCAAACCAACCATCTTTAGCCATTATTCCAGTAATTGATCTTCAATATTCAATTTTATTTTCTGGAATTTTTCTTCCTATACCTAACTGGAACTGCCTAAGGACCTAAAAATGTGACTTGGGCAAACCATGGTGTAGGAATACACGTAGAAATCATAGAAAACATAGCAAAAGCATTGTTCGCAAAGAAGTTTGAACATGCCAAAAAAGGGGGAATTGTGAAATATTTTTCTGAATGTAAGTTTTCACAAAGAATTTGAAATTAAAATTTATCTGAAAAAGTTTTATATACGTTGGAGATCTTATGATTTAAAGTCGTATAAGCGCATGTCATGTAACATCTTCTCCAGGTGTGTGCATGAAATTGTTTACTTGCATTTAAAAGATAGAATTTTTTTTAATAGGAAACTGTGTTTAAAATATATATTTGATAGATAGGTGTGTTTGGAATATGTTTACATGTTTTCAAGTTTTTTAACATTTCTATCTCCATCTCTATCTTCATCAGTTTGAATTTGTTTCGCGGGAACTAGAGCATCACTGAGTTTGATGATACACTTGTTTGTATGACTTGAACTTTAGTTTTCCTTTCGTACATTTAATGAGAAGTTTTTGACAGACTTGTTAGTCAAGGGTGCAAGCTGGTTGGATGTGGCTCGGCGGTGCCTAGTCTAATGGTTTCAAATGACGATCTAACAAATATTGTTGAAACTTCTGATGAATGGATAGCTGTTCGCACTGGGATTCGTAATCGGCGAATTCTGTCAGGTAGCTTCTTTCTCAATGCATACCACTCCCTTCCTTCTGTCCTTTTATCTTTTACTGGGAAAAGTGACAAAATGTACAAAATAACAAAACTCCTCTGCTGCACTCTTTAGAGGCCATGTGGTAGCATGCAAACATATAAGGGCATTGAGATCCGATACATAATCATCCAATACATAAGTTATTTTCTAGACCTTTGGCCACATGTTTTTATTTCCCAAGATATAAAGTAAGGGTTTTAGATTGTTTTCATATCTTGCCATCCCTAGGAGAGACCAATCTAATTGTGGCCCCAGGTATCCTTACGTTATCCTTTCTCCACAATGCTCAACATTTGAGTCTCTCATTATGAACTTTGTTTCAATGTAAACATTTTTTTTTTCCTTTTGGATTAGAAAGAAAAAACAAAAATTGGACAAAGTTTAGCAATCAACCAAAACTTCTTAGTTCATGGAACACTAATTATTCCAATATCCAATTGTACATGGTTGGCTTATGCTTTGGTAGGGAGAGAGAGCTTGACAGGTTTGGCTGAAGAGGCAGCAAAAAAGGCTCTTCAGATGGCTCAAGTTGATCCTGATGATGTGGACCTAATCCTTATGTGTACATCTACTCCAGAGGATCTTTTTGGCAGTGCTCCTCAGGTATAACATGGAAAACTAGGTTCTAGGAGTATGTGCATCCTAAAATTAAATGAACTAATATATAAAGAAAAATGGAAATTATGATTATACCTGAAGTTGAGCAACAAATATGTATCTATTTGAAAGGAAGTGAGGAATTCCGTGCAGTTCGAGCTATGTTTCTCCATGTAATTTTTCACTTCATTTATGTTTTATAGCACACTAATCAACATAATTAAATGCACTGCTATAAATCCATTATTAGAAACCATTCCCTCCTTGAAGGGAATGTTGTCATTACCTCTTTGTTGGGTATTAAATAAAGGCTTCCTCCAAAATGAGGTGGTTGCTTTGAAAATCCACTGCCCGAGTACCTATCTCGTTTTCAATTTCTTAAACCATGCTTATTTTGTTTGTCCCTACATTTAGCTTGATGCTGTTTACCTCTGCACAAAAATCTCACTTTGATTATTTTTCTAACAATATCAGATCCAGAGAGCACTTGGTTGTAAAACAAATCCTTTGGCCTATGACATTACAGCTGCATGTAGTGGGTTTGTGCTGGGCCTAGTCTCAGCTGCTTGTCATATAAGAGGTACCCAATACTTATACTTAGCAGTAAAAGAGTTTCTTTTTTTCTGTTTCTCGATGATTTATATGACTGAAGCTGTCGTTGTTCAAATTATAGGCGGTGGGTTTAAAAATGTTTTAGTAATTGGTGCTGATTCTCTTTCCCGATATGTTGATTGGACGGATAGAGGAACCTGTATTCTCTTTGGTGATGCTGCTGGTGCTGTAGTTGTACAGGTACGTATTTGTGGCTCCACTTTGTTGTTTAGCATTTATGGGGATTTGTAAAAACTAAATAGTTTCCTTTGTTCTGTGGCAAGTTATGTCTCATATTTGAAGATTTATTTTTGCCAGTTCAAGCTTATGATATTAATTCTTGGTATTGTGCTTGTTTCCAATTTGTAATAAATGCATTGGGAACCATTTTTGGTAATTTGTTCTCTCATTTCAGCAAGAAATTAGGTTAACTTTGCTTACATATCAACTCTTCGGGAGTCATCTTCATGTTTGATTTCCCATTATAGTTCTTTCTTGTTTTTGCATAACTATGATCCTGTTTTTCCACATTCCATGAATGAGTTATTTGCTTCTTATTCGGCGGTATTGATTTAATATTGCTTTCTGTTGGAAAGAAAAGAAGACTTTGTATTCCTCAAATGTTGTTATGTGGCACATCTTTCGATGGCACTAAGTATTTACCAAGATTAGCAATGCACATAGAATGTCAGGAAGGAAGATTTGAAACAAATAGGAGTAGGTTTCAATGTGTGCTGTGTAGAAGTGGTGTGGTTTCAATACCTCATGCAACCGTAATCAGGATCATCATCAGACGGTTCGTGGAGATGGGCCTATTAGCATCGCTCTCTCCTGATGATGGAAGAGGGGATTTGGCAAAGAGGAAAGAGGGGCAAAAAGGGTTGAGAGAGATGCTGGTGGTGCTAGGGTGGGTTGAAAATTTAAGTGGGAAATGAGAGAATAATTTCACTTGTTCAGTAACATTTATTCTAGATTTGATTCTATAGCAAGTTCAAAATAACTGTTTTCCAACACAACCTTAAGTTAGATACTTTGTTATTTGGTTTTCTTAAGTAATACCATATAAGTTAGATTCTTCATTGTTTGTTTTTCATAAGTAATACCCTCCTTATTATTATTATTTTTTACATGGAATGTTTTTAAGATACATCTTTCTCACTGGGATCCAAGTGGTCCAATCCAGCCTCTTTTTAGATGTCCTTAAATGTTGGAATTTGCTCAAAACTTGAAGTCAATAACAGATTCCCTTATGGGTATCTCACCATAGTAGTATACACGGCAACTAGTCTCTGCCTTAACCATACCCTAGTTGTAGTTGGATTTCTGTGGAAAAACCCACTTTTTTGAAGTTATACAACTTATATTTATGTGCTTTTATTTTTGTAAATTAGTTAGTTGATAACTGTTCTTGCATGGTTGATTCCTTTTTAATGTTGATATTTCTATGCAGGCTTGTGATGGCAACAATGATGGTTTATTTGCTTTCGACATGCACAGTGATGGGAATGGCCAAAGGTATTTCATCATGTCTTGTTAAGGAAACAGATTGAACCCCCCACCCCCTCCTCCTCTTCTGTTTCATTTCTTCAACCGTATAATTTTGCATTTGCAATAGACCAAACATTTTACTTTTCAAAAAAAAAAAAAAAATAGACCAAGCATTTACTTCCCAGCTAATAATGCAGGCACTTGAATGCTGCAATCAAAGAAGATGAAGGAGACCATGTATTGGGCTCTAATGGTTCAGCAGTTGACTTCCCCCCAGGACGCTCCGCTTACTCATGCATCCAAATGAATGGCAAAGAGGTGTTCCGCTTTGCAGTTCGGTGTGTGCCACAGTCAATCGAGTTTGCACTGGAAAAGGCAGGCCTCACAAGTTCAGACATCGATTGGTTACTTCTTCATCAGGTATTAATGTATTATATATAAAAAATTCTGGAAGGAAAATCAAAGGGCTCTTTCTTGACATGTGGAGTACATGCGTTGGAGAACCAATCCTCACCCATGCCAAGAGTTGAGCACTTGAGCCGATCTTACCCTCACCCACCCCTCATCGATTGGAGATCATGATGATCTTACCCATCAGCCTCAATGAGAACTTATTGAGTGGTCTTAAAATTTTAATTTGCATTGTTAGATTATCCAATTGGTTCGACTTGTCTGCATATTAGGACCAAACGGTATTACATTAGGCAACACAATTCATAGAATGTGTATTAGTGTCTAAATGGGGCCTTTTGTCATCTAAATGTATGATAACATTCCATAACTGCCGATAGCAAAATCTAATAAAATGGGCCAAATGGTTGATGCAGGCAAACCAGAGGATCATCGATGCAGTTTCAACACGTTTACATATCTCACCAGATCGGGTTTTATCGAATTTGGCTAATTATGGTAACACCAGTGCTGCATCCATTCCCTTGGCCTTGGATGAAGCTGTTCGAAGTGGGAAGGTGAAATCAGGCCAAACAATTGCCGCTGCAGGTTTTGGGGCTGGCCTTACATGGGGTTCCGCAATTGTGAGATGGGGATGAGATGATTATGCTTCTCTGACCAATGACCAGTTCAAGAAAGATAGAAAAAGAGAAAAGAAAAGAAAAAAAAAACTTCAATTTTCGTTTTTGCCAATTTACATTTGATATGTATCAGGGAGAGGGAGGTGGCCATCATGCTGCTTTTACATCCACCATTTGTTCTTATGGATTTTGCCAACTGTTCAGCTTTGGGCACCCTAATAATATGTTTTTTTTTTGTCTCAAATCTCTTGGAAGTTCTCCATTTTCAAGTTGAATTGAAGTATTTATCGAATGCACAACTTTATTCAGGGGATTTGATCAAACAATATAAAATCTTCCACACACCACAAAAAACTGGGAAGGGAAATATAAGCCTTAGAAGGGAAAAAGTAACATACAAGTAATTGATTTATTATCACTTACAAGAATGAAAAATATATATAATTCACTCAACCTTTGTATAAATTTGCCACTTGGAACAAATAAATAATTAAGCAAAAAAAAAAAAAAAACTAAATTATAACAATAATTAGAAGAGTAACAGAATTCAAGTTAATTGTCACTCCTTCCAGAGAGTCGTGATTTGATCCTGTCTATGGCTCCTTCTACTGCAACATCGAAAGCGTCCTTCTTCGCTCTCCAACCCATTGAGGCTCCTTGTCTCCTGTAAATAATTCTTGGCATCAACTCAATTACCTTCTCTCTCATCCTCCTAACTTCATTCTTTGGAATCGCCATTAGCACATCGACGATCCTCAGCCCTTTCAACACCACCTCCTCCTTGGGTATAAACACTGAGAATTCCTCATATTGCTCCTCAGGCAAATGCCACCCGAATTGCAACTTTGCTGAAGATTCCTCAAAGAACACTGGAATACATCCAGCAAGAAACCCATCAAAGGTTGATCGTCGTGTTGGTGTGTCACCAGGTGGTTGAAGGCAAAAGCTTGCTTGCAACATTGGCTTCATATAGCGAATTGGGTCATGTTCACACACACCATTGGAGCAATCAACAACTTCACAGATCTTGGAAATGTTACTACCCTTACTACTGCTACCGGTGCTGTTCAAGCACTCAACACGAATGCTGTGTCGAATATTGGGTGACGACGACACCCCACCACCACCAGCAAAGAGCATTAATGTTGTACGGGGTGAGCGATGAACCCGCCCAATCCAAGATTCCAAAAATGCAAGATTTGGAGGATGAAACGATGTCGGGTATGGGATTGCCTGCTCTTGCCACGGCCACGCCCGAGACTCCAATGTCAAGGCCGTGACATTATAGAATTCGGGCAATTCTAGAAACGATGTTCCCCAAATCGGTGGATCATTTGATAATGGCTGAGAGAAGTCCCAAGCGGGACGCGCCATCACCAAGAAATGATCATGCCCACCATTTCTTTTCCAAATTTGAGGGGAATCTTGTTGTAGGAATTCGAAAAGATCGAGGCCATGTTGGGAACTAGAATTGACATCGGGACCATAGAGATATCGAAGAGCGTCGATGCCAGCATAGTAAGGGAGGTAAATGGCATGGGCACGAAGAGGATTAGAAGTAAGACATGGGTATTCAAGGATCCGACGGTGGAAAATGAGTTCAAGCATGAATGGGTCTGTACGGTACCAACTATGGGAACGGTTATGGGTCTTGTGGCCGAGGCCATGGTTGGCTAAGTAAGGGCAGAAATCGTCGTAAATTGGGTAATTGGAACAGTTGATAAGGAGATCTAGATTGAAACGAGATGGGAGTTTTCTGATGTGGATCCAACGATCTGTGCATTCTTCTGGGTTGAGATCAGATTGTGTTTGAGTTAGATTAATGGATACAAGGAAGAGAGAGAGAAAGAAGAAGAAGAAGAGAGAGGAAGGAGAGGAGGAGGGCATGCTGGATGAAGGAGAAAGAGAGAGAGAGAAGAGTGATAGAGTTTCTGACTTTTCTTCTGTTTTTCCAACATCAGATTTCACACACACATACAAATTTTACATACACATACAAATCTCTCGTTGCAAAATTTTTAATGTTTTTGGGGGGACGTGAGTGAGTGAGTGATTATTTACGCGTTTTTGGGATCGTTTTGTTTCAACTATGGACTTTGAGGGGGTGGTGCAATCATGTGGAGTAAAATTTTCCGAAAGAGATGAGAGCGGGTCATGTGGATCAGATATTTTTGTGAGTTAAATCTCCTGCTTTGCCACTTGTAAAGATTTTTTTTGGGTGCCCCTTGACCTTGGTCTTTAATGAAAAAAAATTGACTTTAAATGTTTTCTTTAGCCAAAAATCATTGATTTAAGGGTCTTCTACTTCTCAAAAAAAAAAGAAATATATATATATATATACACTTGTTCTTGAGGTTTGATGGTTGCTTTAGATAGAATCTAAAAGGTTTACATATAAAAGGGGGAAAATGAAAACTTGTAGACATTCAAATGATTGGTTTTGAGATGAAATATCAAAGGTTTTTTAAATATTGAAGATGAAGGCATTAAATTCATTTTTCGTTATTGTTTAAAAGAAGAATGAGGTTAAGGTACTTGTCATCAATTTGAAAGTATAGGAAGTCATCAAAATATGTTGGGCTCATGATTTTAAAACTCGTTGAAAACCGAGACATATCGTCCTAGTCGTCTTAGTATCAGGCATGGACGAGACGAATAAGTCAATTTTTCAGATAAGATTTAAAATCTCATGTTAATTTTTCAAATTTTTTAACAAAACACCTTAAATGTATCAAAAAAACTCATCTGAAAAGACTTGGTACAAGGCATGGACAAGATGAGACGCAAAACCAAGTTTTAAATTCATGGTTGGGCTTCTAGATTATAATGGCCTCCTTGAGATGGACAAAAATTGCTCAAAATGTCATTTGACTCCAACATCTTACATCTTGTCAAAGTTCCTTGAGATTTATCCCAAAAAAAAACTACCCCCATTTATATCTCTCCAATTTGTATGATACAAATTTTCATAAATCAGGCAATCTTAGATTTTTTTTTTTTTTCTTTTTGGGGGGTTGGAGGGGCATGTGTTCCAAAATCTAGAGGTGCTATTTGCTGAAATCAGAGATTTTTACATCTGTGGTTTGGTGGATTCCCACGTGGCACAGAGATGAAACGGGAATCGGGTAAATAAAACAGCTTCTGGGAGTATAGAAACTGAATAACGGTTACGTGGCAAGTCAAGATCTACTAAAAGGGTAATTCTTTTATTTTTTTTCTTCTAACCTATCGATTTTGACAGTGAGCAGTGTCGGTGGATAGGCAGTGGCTCCCCCCACGACGCCACGGCTCCATTATTTGCGGCGGCTTTTCCTCTTTTTGGCGCCAAAGATGCGCCTTTTTTACAAGTTGTATCGCTTTCTCACTTTTGTCTTTTTTTTTTTTAATTATTATTTTTTATCCCAGATTTGAGCCTTGCTAAGGCTCGTTTTAGCTAAAAAGAATTTCCATATCAGAGTTTCAGCAAAAGCCAGGATAAAAAATAAAATATAATAATTCAAAAATAATTTCTTTTAAATTAGATTCAAGATTTTGAAAATTGAACTTCTACATTACTCCCAAACTAAAAAATAAAATTCAATAATCAAAAATAATTTTTTTCAAAATTTATAAAATGTTCTCTACAACTATAACGAAGCAATGGATCGTGTTTTTGATTGCAAAGAAGTGAGCCCAAAGACGCTTAGTAAAGGTGAAATCCTAACTTAGTAGAGATGGGGTGACTCTTAATATTTTACAACCCAATTATTATTTAGGATAAATTACACTTTAACCCCTTATAATATGACATAATTTTATGTTGACTCTTACAGTTTTGACAATTGCACTTAGCTCACTTATGACAAATGTTGATAACCTTCAAATGTCATTTACTATTTGATTCTCTTATTTTATCTTCTTTCATTGAAATAAATAAATTTTAAAAATATAAAAATACTCCCATCTAAACATTCTCACACTCTTATACATGAACCCTTTTTTTTACAAGGATTTTTTTTAATGACAAAGAAAAACACTTTAAAAGGGGTAAAAGTCTTTACAAAAGTTTTTTAAAAAAAGTCACATTTTAATGGTTTAATTGGCAGAAAATAAGAGGAAAGAGAGTAAGGGTCAACATAGAATTATGCCAGACAATAGAGGGTGAAAGTGTAATTTACCCTACTATTTATGTATTTCCAAGCAATCTATTCTAGATTATTGAGGTAGTATTGCTAAAGAAATGTGGAAATCGAAATCATTTACTGGAATCACATAAAAAGCTTAAGTAAAATAATGATCCAATTGAAAATGAGGGACATTTTCATCTTCTAAAATAGGTAATATTTTAATGATATTGGTAAAGAAGATGTTAATTGGGTTATTACTTGTTTCAAGTTTAAAGGACTTTGACAACCAGGACATGGGTTTGAGATCGGTCCAGTAAAAGACTTTATTTATTTTTTTGGTATTATTTAATTGGTGATATGGCCATAATTTCACCTCAATATAGTAAAATACATTAAATGCGTTTGGGTCAAGCAAATAGTTGCACTAAATTCACTATAGAAAAAGAAAAAACAAATGTAACAAATGTTCATTTAATGTGCCTGATCTTATCAACAAGAAAAATATAGATTTCTAAGTAATGAAGAAAAATAATAATAATTTTAAAATATCGCCCATTTCTATTCATTTAATATCTTATTATTATCATCTTCGTTTTTTAGGTAAATTTAATGAAAGATCTATGTGACACCATCTGAGCTTTTGGGAGTTGGGTTTTAAGTTTTGATTCTCCTCCTTGGGTGTGTACAATTCAAAATCTGTGAAAAATTAATTAAAAAAAATAAATCAATTATCATATTTGATGTTTATAATACATTAGTGGGTGATGGGGGACTTGGGCCAAATCTCTCTCGAGACCAAAATAGTGGAACCTATACTAATTTTGAGTCAAATTAAAATCTTGAGCCGACTCGAAGTCTTGAACCAAGTATCGTAAGTAGAGAAGCAATGCAGACAGTTTTCACCATTTTACAGATGGGAGACAATAATAATAGGAAAATGCTGGAATGACACAAAAGTGACAAAAACTCGTGGTGGTGCGCACATTACCGCAGGTGCTTTTCCAGGAGATACAAGTAAAAGCATCTCCAGTTATATGCACACCACCACATCATTTTCGTCACCTTTGTGTTTCCGTTTGTGTCACCCCAGCATGACTCATAATAATATCATGTCACGAGGAAGCACATGCAATCAAAGAAGAGAGTGGCAATGATTCACATGGCCCCAACCAAACTGCCATAAAACAGTGGATTGCACATCCGATTAGAATGGCCAAACTCTATAATTGCTAATGCACATTATTGACACGTCACATGACATACGTGGGTGGGAGTTATAGACCGTCAGATCATGTGACACAGTAAGAAAGATGATACGACCAAATAACATAGTAATTTAATCAAAGATGGCAAAAATTTATATAATATGGCATCCACAACAGAATGATGTACATAAAATATATTGAAAAATGAGTTGAAATTCTGTCGAACTAGCGTATAACTTGATCGTTGGAGTATTTGTGGGGGCAAAATTGTAGATATTCTAGTGGGAGGAGGGCAGTTAAGGTATTCGAGAATTCAAACCATTAAGTACCCTTACAAATATGGTTTGTACTTTTGCACCTTGACAAAGGTTAGTTTATCCCTCATAAAGAGAAAAATAAAATAAATTTGCTTTATTGATTAATCATAATCTCCAATGTGATTTTCGAAAAACACCCTAACCTTATCTATCAATCGGGCGGTGAGCATACGGGGACCTATCATGGGAAATGATGGCTTCGAAAACCCACTTCAAGTGCATGAAGTAATTTAGAAATTTATGGGTTTCTATGATATTGAAACATGTGTGACTCTGAGCTCACTTTTAGGCTGGATCTAGTGTTTTTATTTGAAATTTATTTTTTGGTCTACATACTAAGACATTATTACTTTTACATTTTTGATCGGATCTTATAACATTTGAAGAATAAAATTCAACATGTAATTTATTCTTGTCTACTTATTAATAAGATTTTACGCATCTTTTTCTTTTTCTTTTAAAAATTATATGCCGACCATCACTTTTAAGGTTCGTGTCACTAAAGAACATGTGTGTATGTGTGTATGTGTGTGTGTTAATTTAATGGTGTTTATGATAATTTTTAGGTATCCTCCTACACAATGAAAATGGCTAAAATTATAGTTACACCACTTCGAAAAGATTCAAAACTCGGCTTAAGAGAGAGAGAGAAAGAGAGACAGGACCTGTCTCTTGTGATTTTGGAATCAACTTCTTGGTTTTCTTTTTTTTTTTTTCTTTTTTTTTTCAAACCCAGAATCATGTCTGCTCTGATCCAATAACTTTGGGTTTGGATTGAAGATTTAGTTTCTTCTAACAATCCAATCTGATTGAATATCCTGTCAGTTATGGATTAACCATTTCTTGATCGATAAAATGTGAGAAAGTATGCAAATTACATTATATATTTTGTTTAAAACCAACAAATGTTGGGTGCACATAGTGGCCAAGGCCTCCCTAAAAAAAGGGAGAGGTCATGAGTTGAAACCCCTCGATGGCCGCCTAGGAGAGTTATCCTGTCTTTCCTTGTATGTGTGGTTGGTAGATGGGGGCATTGCATGTATCCGAGGGATTTGTGTGAGATAAGATGCTCTAAGAGGTCAACTGTCATGTCCCTGCTAGTCGGGTCTACGGTTTCGGACTTTCGGACATCCGTCATTAAAAAATAAAAAAAAATAAAAAAACAGTATACATTTTGTTTAAACATATGGTGCATATCCATGTTTTGTGTACCAAATTGGATTTGATCCGATCAGACCAATTCCAATTGTTAGCAGGTTGGATTTGGATCGTAATATTGAGGTATGATAAAAATTTCTATTTAAGAAGGGTCGATCGAATTCTTTGAATTGATTTTGGGCTCGATCCATCCATTATTGGATTGGATCAAATCAACCATTCCATTTACAACTCTAATCTGCTTAAAAGTCCGATTCATGGCCCCCAGCCTGGTCAATTTATCAAGCACAGTGGTTGTGCAACCTTGCAATTAGATCCACTTTATAGGTAAATAACCCAAATAATGTGTTAATTGATGAAATTTAAATAGAAATAATAAATTTTTAATATACTATTCTGGTAATTTATTTGAAGAAATTTATAGCACAAGCGCAGGATGAGCCTGGCCCTACACTGTAATGGCCTGAGTAAGCTCGGCCTGAACTAGGCCAGGCCTTCGTCAAACCCAACCAGCCCATTTGTTTGGGAATGGGTGTCGGGCACTGTGCCAATCTTCTGAAAAGTAAATTTTACAAAGAATTTTGGGCTAGCGGGCCTCCGAACCCTCCCTTCTTAGCGGTTAGGTTGTTTGGAAGCTACCCATCAAGCGTAGGCCCATCCTAGATCCACTAAAAAGAAGGCTGAACCATGGTCACAAAATTCTTTGAATTTTTAAAAATAAATTGTAATTCTTTGAGTAAGGGTTTAGCCAATTAAATCGACAAAGAATTAATAACATTTTAGTACTTCAATCTCAAATTTTATCTTCTTCAACCTTCAAATCTCATGATCAAATCATACTTTATCTGGTCAGGGACACGATATTTATGTATTTCGAGGTGACATTTGGCCTCTTGAAGTAAGAACAATTTTTGACTCCAGATTTCTTGAAAAATCTCAACAAGGACTTCGTAATGAGCTTTGATGGCCCAAGGAAAACTATTCCAGGCTTTGTCCCTAAACAATATTACCAAAAAGGGATCACATGGGCTTCGATGATTCAATGATTTCTGGTGAAGCGAAAGTGGTGGTATGGATGCCCATGGGGCAATGGCTTCTTGAACTCAAATTTCATTTATGCAACTTTCGTTTGCAACCATGGGCCTTTTGTTTGATCTTGATTCTTTTTTGGGGGCCCATTATGTTTTATTTTTTTAAAATGTCTTTCGCCTTGTGGCAAGGATAGTCATGTTTATTTTTTTATTACTATATATAGAATATAAATGGTCTGAGAATGAGATTAAGGAAAAAAAAAACATTTTTACAACTTTCTCTAACTTTTTTTAAATTTTCTAACCACATAACTCTTTCTCAGTTGTACCTTTGCCCCAACTTCCTTACTTTCTATTATGCTTATATAAGAGAATAAAAAACAATAGTTTATTTTAAAGTCAGGCTAGACTGACCTCAGCAGGGGACACCTTGACGTGGTGGCGTGTACATGTCTATAGATGCATTTTACTCGTATCTCAGAGAAAATGCATCTATGGGCATGTGCGCGCACCACCACGTCAAGATGTCCTCCCCTGAGGTCACTTCAGTATTAATCTTAGTTTTATAAAGCAACATTGCTATCTAAATACAGGAAATTTATATTTTAAATTTGAGTGGACATAGATTAATCCTAACTTGAACCTCATGGTAATGAAAGTTCTATTTTATAATAATAAAAACAATTGATATCTCCTTACCCAGCACAAATCATGTCGAGTACAACTCCAACCACAAGCAGGATTATATATGTCATATTTCATTTCCTTATCCTCTCCAAAATATTTCCAAATACAAATCCAGAGCTAAAAACAAATGGGAAGAAGATAAGAAGTCGATAGGCTTCAATGTGAAGCAGGAATCCAAGTATTCTCACTTTTTTATCCAACAAACAATTTATATATATATATATATATATATATATATATATATATATATATATATATATATATATATATATATATATATATATATATATATAGCACGGTTTTCCACACTTTTTATGATGGGTCTAGTCCCTACAGTCACACGCCGCAACCACACAAAAAATTTCTTAAAACATGCAACAGTGTTAGAAAGGAGGCCACAAAGTTTCAAGCACACAACCAGATGGAGGAAAGCCAGGTCTTTAGTTTTACCACTAATGAGCTCTATGTTACCCGATTCGTTAATACTAGTCCAAACTCCAAACCACAAAACACTACAAATTGAATCAGTTTGCAGTACGATTCGGATTGGGTTCATAAAATCAAGCGAAATATGAACCCACCAAATTAATTTTGATTGGGTTCAATAAATCAAATTAAAGCATGCCAATTCAAAAAACAAAAACAAAAAAATTGATTGGTTAGGTGACCAAACCAATTTTTTTTTTCATTCTTTATACTTAGAAATGAGATTATTGTATTAATTCCTTTACATGTAACTCACAATTTTTTAACATTATAATTGTATTTGTAATTTGTATACTGGAATTGTATATCTACACAAGTGAACCAAGTTAGTGAAATTATGTAGGGAACCAAAGATAACCAAGAAATGATTTATCTCTACCTACCCTTATAATCGGGTTTGTTCCAAAGTGGCGAACCCACGAACCCGATAACAACAAATATTTCTCCTCCATTCACTTCTATGTAAACAATGGGATGGTCTAAGTTATTAACAACAAGATTGATGACTAATAAGTTTAATTTCTTCAAATTGGCAAAAAAATAATTCACCTATCAAAAGACTGTTATAGATCAGATCATATTGGATGGATCTGTTGTGGCTGAGATCTCTCATATGGGACCTGTCGAATGTAGGTCCCTCGCCTCTATGCGTATAAAACAAAATCTTTTTAGACTTTTAGTCGATGACACGTTAAAGATATCTGGAGAAACAGTGTGACTGTGTGCTAACGTGACTTCCAACTCATTCAAAAACATCTATACATCTTCCCTAAGGAAGTGGTCATTTTAAAAAGAGTGATTGGAGCATCTTCAGGTCAACTTGGCCCTGACAAACTTAGAGAGAGTTCTTGGACACTGATTAGGCTCAACCCCTACATAAGAAATATATCTTAGTTCCAAAACTATACTCAAATAAAATAATAATAATTAAGCTATATAGTCTTGAAAAAATTCGTTTACTTTTTTTTTTTTTTTTTTTTTGTATGGGCGTATAGAAGAATTTTGGTTGCTGGATGGTAAGTTAGGTGGTGTTTGTTTGCGCTATTTTTCAGTGCTTATTGCTGAAAAAAATTAAATTCAGCATTTTTGTCAAAATAGCGCGTTTGTTTACTCGTGCTTATTGCTGAAAATAAGTGAAAAAAATTCAGCACTATTTTGATGCTGAAAAAAAGTGCTGAAGCGGTAAGCACTTCGCTTTTTCAACACGGACAAGTATGCCCTTTGTTTTTTTGAGCATGGACAACTATGCCCTTATTCTTAAAAGGATATTACCTCTTATATCCCATGGATAAGTATATAGACACCCCACAAATTAATAAACCCACACCAAAGCTAAATTATTTTGTCTTATATGGGTTAAAATTTTTGAAATGAGTTGATTTTTGGTGAGGATGATCTCTACAATGAGGAGATCATTATCACAAAAAATCAGCACATCTTGAAACTTTTAACCCTATCAAAACAAGTTCAAGAATAGTAAATTGTCCATTTTTTTTTTTTGAAAACTATTTTTAACGAGTTAGAAGTTTCAAAATAAACTGATTTTTGGTGAGGATGATCTCTAGACCATATAAATTATCCTCACTAAAAATTTGGTCATTCCAAAAATTTTAATCCATATAAAACAAAACAAAAAATGGCTATAGTGTGGGTTGCCCTTATTAATTCATAGGGTGCTTTTATAATTACACATCCTTCATTTCCATCGAAAATTATTCATAAAAAATTAAGTTATTTTTAAAGTTGATTTCAAATTTTGGTGACTTGTATGACATTATTATTTTTAATTTGAAATTTGTGGGCTTTTATAAATAGAAATTATTATTTCTAAATTGAAGATTTGAGTATTATTTATTATTTAAAAATAAATTGTATTTTAATTTTATAAGAAATAATATATTTTATTGTGTTTGATAATAAATAAGCATTTAAAACATGTAAACAATGTATAATATGATTGTAAGGGTAACAAAGACAATTTATCAGTTTCAGCAATGTGTAACAAACATGATTCAGCATCTAAACAAACAACTTTTTTAGCACTTAAATTCAGCGCTTATAAGTTTCAGCGCTTAATGCTATTCAGCACTTATTTTTTTCAGTTTAACAAACAGCACCTTAGTAACCTGCTTAAGAATTCATCTTAATTTGGCTGAGATTAATTATTTGATAAATATAATTTTGAATACTAAATTAGGTTCAAATGATCACAATGTCTCTTATAAAGTAAGGGAATCATTGTTATGTAATTTAGAGGACATGTTACTTTTTCATAAATAAAAACAAATTATATATATATTAAAAGGGCAAATGATAAATTGAGTCGAAAGAACCCATTATAAATTCACTTACTGATATGGATGTATGTACGAAACTATAGATCTTTTTCCTTATGTATCTCAAAGAAGAAAGAAAAAATATCTTTGATTCTATGCACATGCCACGTCAAGGAGTGAATTCGAGTGGCTTCCGTCACGTTGGTTTATCGCAATTCATAAAAAATGCATGGTCAACAAAATATTTTTTTGTTTTTTTGTTTTTTTTTGCCTTCTATTCTTGTGAAGGTGCCAAATGACAAGTCTAATTTTAATGAGTTGAGGAGCTTAATGATGACAAGTTTTAAATCGAAGTCTTTAACATCATCGTCCAAAAATTTTATCAACTAAGCTAGTTGGCACCTACTACACATATATCACCAAAATTTTATTTGATAAATTTTTTTTTATCTTGTGCCTATTTTCACTTCTAAGCTTTAGCAATCCCAAAATCTATTACACAAGAGGTAGCAGATCCTCTCTAGCAAACAATTCTTGTATTACACTTTCAGAAGATGAGAGAATTATTTAAAAAAAAAAAAAAAAATTATATCTCAATCTCTTTTGATCATGATTTAGATCTGATTAAAAAAAAATTAATATAGATTCATGTTTTTAAAAATGAACGGCTACCGAACTCCTTAGGTATTAGATTGTGAAATCCTATTTTATTGCTGATATGGCACTCTTCCAATCATTTAAAGTGTGCTACAGAGGATCTCCTTCCTACAAAACGATAAATTTTGTGTCAAATGTGCTTTTGAGCGTTAAAACCGGCTCCGAATGTTAACCTAATTACTCGTATGTGGGTCCAGAATGTCCAGTGCCCCACGTGGACAACAATAATATGACATTTCGTGTGGTCTTGAAGATGACTTCTTGGGCTTATAAAAAAAACCTTAGTTTGTGCGAGTTAGCCAATGAGGTCATTTATGACATATTTCACCTCAGTCAAATCCTTCTTGTTCGAGCACGACTGACCATTTCTTCGAGGAGAATCTTGAATTCTCAAGTCCCCTTATATTGTTAATTAATTATATGTCATCAAAGATACCTTACTCCAAGAATCGGATTAAAGTCTTTGTGCCGTGTTTGCTACTTTTACCTTTTTTTTCCACGCTCTCCTTTTTTTTTTTTTTCTTCTTTAAAACTTTCACGAAACGACCTCTATGTAGAAAGTCTATTAGTAGCTTTCACATTTGGCCTTTGTAAGCCACCTCACACATTGGACTCACTGTCCCATTAATCTTTTTCCAAACCCAAATATGAAAGAACCAGAACACAACAGCCTTAGTAAGATTTCAAGTCTTACTAATGTTTGTTGGGCCCACATGAATTATTACATTGGCAATCCATCACCATTGTCTTTTATATTTAATTTTTGAAAAACTCATATTAAAATAAATAAATAAATAAAAACTTTTGAACTGATCCAAAGTATTAGTAAAAGTTGGTGTGAATTGTTAACTAACCAACTAGTTTAAAAGACTGATATGATGACGAAGGGGAGAATTATGAATATAAAAGAGTCATGGGACTTAACTGGAGTATGACACCCCTGAAAGTGGAGGAAAAATACATTCACCCTCACCCATAAAATTAAAAAGATGGAAATCAACATCAATAACAAGATATAAGCCATAAAGGTAAAAGATTCAAACCCATCACCTATACAAATCTAACGTTTTGATACCATATCAACCAATCACCTACTCTAAAAAATCGATATGATGAGAAAGAAGAGAATTATGAATATAGGAAGGTCACTAGACTTTATTTGAATATGACGGATTTGCGAGTGGAGAAAAATATACACTAAACATCAATAGTAATTATCTAAAAAATATATCCATTTTAATGGGTATTGATCAAGTACAGATGGTTATCAAGTATTTGTAGGGTCAATTTTGATTTTAAGGATCCTATACGAAATAGATATCGATAAGAATAAGACACGAGATCTTATTTAGGTTCCGATTCGGATATACGTGGAACCAACCTGGATCCAACAAGATGACACCACCACTTCATATAGTACCCAACTCCTGGAAGTACAGTATCTGAACCATCTTTTATAAAAGTCTTGGTGGAAAGGTTAGTCGCTTTCAATTATAAGTGACGAGAGGCATGTTTGGCCTCTTCTGTCATCCGCGTCAGCTCCATGTCAAAAGGCAAAACACTCTGATGAAGTCTTTGAATTAAAAAGATTGATACCATCTACTATGATCATTACACGTGTCCATAAAAAAATTACTAAAATCAATAATAATAGTTTGAGCTGATTAGAACTTAGATGGAGGCGGCATTTCAACTCTTACATACGGCCCCATCACATCAAAATTGGAATCTACCAGTCAACGACACGGCTTCCTTGTAGTTGTAATGATGAGACCCACACTCATAATTTATAAATAAAGATGTTTAATAGGGCCAAATTATTATTATTTTTTTGACTAAGCAAATCACGACAAAACTTTCATCGGTGTATCCGAGGTGGATTAATTGTCCGTACACTTTTAAATCTTTATAATCTTACTTCGTTGGTTCTTCATAGATGCGAAGAAGCTTCGAGTTTTTTTCGTTTTATTGATTTGGTTTTGTACCTAATAATCACCAAGACCACATCAAGGTCAGTTTTAGCGGTTAACGGTGCGTATTACGCACTACAACGTGCATTTTTTAAAAGAGTTCTAGAATACATATAGATGAATAGTCGTGTTTGAAGCACTTAGCGTATCTTAGAAGGTAGTTTGATGGTGAGAGGTTACTGCATGTTTCCTATAGTACCTCACAGTAAATAAATATCTTACAAAATTATTATTTTCTTCTTTATTTTTTAAGTGAAAAAATATATATATATATTGATATTATTTTTTAATTTTAAATTTAGTAAATAATGACGTAATTAGTCTATCATGGGGGACCAGAGAAACTCAAGTCCAAGAAGTATCCTCCTAAATCAAGATTTGGTGTCTCAAAATTATCTCGAAGGAAGAAAAAATTATGATGAAAAGTCCAAGATCTGCGACTAAGTGCACCTAAAGCAATAATACCCATTGATGTAATGAAAAGTTGTATATTGAAGAGATCTAACATAGAAGATACATTGTCTCCAAACGTGCATAGTACAATCTTGACCAGATCAAATCTTGTACTAATAATGAACAATAATACGATAGTACACATTAATCAGAATATGCATTATTTGTATATTAGAATTGCAATGTAGTTAAGCAAATATTATATGATGATAACGTTACATCATAAGGTTTGTTATGATCTCAATGATCTTTTTTATTTAACCTACTCCCCATGATCCTATAAAGTATTAATTATTCATATAGCATATTAAGAATCATTTGTCCCAAAGGTCATCGATCTCGTTTCCTTTGCACTAATCTCGTATGTGTGCAATGTTTCACATTGTATCGTAATAAGACTAATGATAAATTGACTCACAAAAATGAAGCTCTTGCCATGACATGTGTACAAAATCATAGATATTTTTCTTGTGTATCTCAAGGAAAAAGATCTATGATTCTCATGTCAAAAGTGTGAGTTTATCACGACTCTTGTAATAAATGATTCATGTAAAATATTTGCATGGGACTGTAACTTTAATAAAAGTTTACCCCTTCCTGATCATTCACCAAAGAACTACTAGTGGAAGAAGACATCCTAAAAAGAAAGCTATATAAAAAAAAAATTCTTGCATATTCCTCGACAAGAAGACTAAATAAAATTACTTAGATCTTGGCAAATATGAAGGCTAATGTAGTCGAGAAGAAACTATTAAAATCATAAGAATTAAAATAAGAATACCAAAAATATTACATGCAATTGATACCATAAACTTTAAATGAATAATATAGAGTGTACAATAATTAAACCAAATATGCTTTCATCAATGAAAAATATTACTAGTTTGGGTGTAAGGAATTGAAAAGTACTAGTTTTGGGTCCACCAAGAACATTGATTGATAAATATCATCAAGGGAAACTTTAAAATCAAGAAATTCAGAAGATGAAACACGTGTTAATTGTAGTCTTGGGATCACATAAACAGAACAATGATGACTAGAATCTCCGATTAAGGGCATGAGAAACGGGATTAGATAGGTCATGACTTCTCGAAACACCTGATATGATATTAGAAGGTTTTGTGCAAGAAACTTTAGAGTCGCCATTTATTAGGAGAGATTCGAATAGATTTCCATGTGCAATAGTCAAAACAAAAATGAAATAACGACAATGCCATAGTAACTAGGTAGGATACTGCGTTTGACACTAAACTTATGTTCTGACATGCATAAAATTATAAATACTTTTTACTGGTATCTCAAAAAAAGTATTCTTGATTCTGTGCACACCTCCACATTATCGTATTGTTGAATCCAATGTCGTGGGAAGTCACTCTCGCATTATTCATCTTATAAATAGGCATTACATTAACAAAGGCAAATCTTTGTAATTTTAACAAAAGAAATAGCATACCCCAAACTTATTATCGAGTTAATAGTCTTAGTGAATTCATATTTTTCCCGACAATAATATTAAATATTAAAAAATAATAATAATAAGTTAGAATCATCATCATTGGAAAGTATAAAAGATAAAAAAAAAAAAAAAAAAAGAAAGAAAATCTGTCATCCATATTTGTTGGTGCACAAGAAAAGTGATTTTTTCACTTAATATATACACTCTTAGCTGTGATGGACCAATTCCAAAACTCTCCTTGAATGTTTTTTTTCACTCAATATACACTCTTGACAGTGATCGACTGATACCAAAACTTTCCTTGTTGGATTTTTTTCGTGAAAAAATTTACCACACGCACGTGTTGCAAATATTTTTGAATTATTTACCGTAAAGTTAGAATCAATAGTCAAGAAAGTAGAAAGGGTCCATACTTAAACTAATAAAAATAAAGAGAGGACGAAAAGGGCAAGAAGGATCCAAAGTCATGAGAAGTTTTTTTAGGGACCCTAAACCTATACTTACCTAAACCTTGCAACCGTGGAAAACGAAATCTAGCCGTTGTTTTATCAGCTTTTAGTTTGTGCGGTCCATCTTGACTAAGTAAAGCCGTGTTTCCAACTCAGATGGGGACCACGTGAATAAGCCGCACGAGTTTCGAGGAGCCAACCGAATTAAAAGCTGGACGGCTTTTGATAGCCCAAAGAGAAATTTCGCATGTGACATCGAGTCCCAATTTATCGCCACGTGGATCCATCTCAGCGGCTAATTTTTAATAATTTTAAAATCCTTTTTTTTATTTTATTGTGGACTAAACGCCAGCTTTAGAGGAAAGCGACGCGGGTGGCAAATGGATCCACCCTTATGTAATGGGCCCATTTGGACACGTGGTTCTCGTCAAAGTTAATTAGATCACAGGTGTCGTTATGCTTGCGTGCCGTATCGTGGATCTTACACGTTTCAGTGGGCGTGTTGGTTGTGAAGGCGGGAGTATCGTACGACCGAAACAAGTTTGGCAGTTTTTATTTTTAAAATATGAAAAAAGCAACTGATATGTCCAAGTAAGTTCTCATACGACCAGAAGTAATTGTATTCCAATAAAAGAAGTTTAGATAAAATATTAATGTAAATGTGTACAATTGAATTCAAAACAACGTCAATTTATTGTTCTTCAGAAATTATTTTCTTAAAACATAGTTTTTTCGGAAAGTAATCTGGGAAAGTAGTTCTTTTTAGATATAAAAAAAAAAAAAAATTTGTTTGATCGCACTAAGATGTCAACATTGGAAAATGTTTTCCTACCAAAATGGAGTAATTATGAGCTACATGTTACCTATATTTATGCCCAATTATTATAATTGGCATTACATATGTCAACCTCATGCAACAGATTTCAGTGATGGAATTGGTTTATGTTAATTAATGATATTTTCATTTGGAGATCTATTTTTAATTTTTGACCTATATACATAAGAGCACACTATTAGATGGCAAAGATCAATAGTTCACAGCGTAGATAATTTAACACTTGCTGCAAGATGTCTAATATTTTTATTGGGCTTGGATTTCAAAAGGCAAAGTAATATAAAAAGGTATCATTTTCTCCCTCTCTTCTATGGACGTTGTCAATTTATCGAACCACGTAACTTTTGTGTATTTCTTCTGTGTTATTCTGTGTTACTTTTGTTACGCTCTCGCACAACTACAATTTTCTTTTTCAATTGCCATCCTCTCCCACAAGTTATTGGAGATCTATATGTAAATATCATGTATTTAATCAAATCCTCATTTTAATATTGCATTAAATTTCTTTCCTTTTTTTCTTGATTATTACTTAAAATAAATTATTAAAAACTTAAAATTTACTTGAACTTGAAACTTATCCAACATGACATGTGAAACCCATCATATCGTGTCACATGATCGGTCAAGATGCTTACATCATGGTGCGCACCTCAAATGTTAGAATTTAAAATCATTGTAAACTATAAGTTTTGATTCTATATCAGTTTCCAAAACAAATTGAACACAAGCTTGACTCGAGCACATGAATATCAAGTTTATGTCAAAATAAAACTATTTTTATAAAATTATATATAATGGATGAATATGTGATAGATCCCACTTAATAAATCGAAAATAATACACACCTTTATAATTAACAATTCTTGACTTTTAGTACATTGAATGAGAAATGGACTTTTAATGTATTAATGCTCTTGACTATGAATAATTTGAATCAAACGAAATCATATGTATTCAACAATATAACTTTTTAAATGAAAATATTAAAATATTAGCATGATTTTAAGAACTCTCTCTCAGTATTGGCATATATTTCAGATACCTCTATGTTTTCAAGCTAGTGAAAGACCTGCATTGATCATGATGTCTTTAGGAGAGTAAAAAAGAGAGAGTTGTTATTGGCTCCAAATTTTTACTTATTACACCACAATTAAAAATTAAAAAGTCAATGATTAATGTAATAGTTGGGATGCCAAAAGAAACAAACTCTCTCTCTTAGGTTTTTAGTTTTCTTAAACGACCGACGAAGTTGTTTTAATGTGCTATAAGGCCTTGAGATGTGAAAATTATAATTTCAATTGAACTTTTGTAATGTTTGGATGGTGTGTTTTAATTTTTAACAAGGATGTTATAAATAATCTTAGAGATTGGGGTGTAATAAGTAAAAATTGGAGTAACAATAACAACTCTAAAAAATATATGATCTTCTTCAACCTCTTCTTCCCAAGGGTTCTCTTGTAACGTCCAAGAGATTGTAGGCTAAAGTATCTCAACCATCCTTGAAGTCTCTCATAGGCGACCACGGTCAATAGGTATCTCAAATACGCAACAACTACCAATTATACGCATTTGAGTGACTCATTCGACGCGCTTGGTTATATAAAAAAGTATCTGTAGATATCACCTCCACGACGATTTGACGTTTTTTCGGTGTTTCTGTTATTATTTTATATTAAATGCGAGATTTTGTAAATTTTTGGGGTGTTTCCCGATTCAACAACCGATTTTCCTTGTTTAGCACGTCTCCTCGGCCGTGAAAACTCCATAAATACACAGCCCCCTCTTCGTATTTTTCTTCTTCTCTTCTCCACACTCTCTCTCTCTCGTTTTTTACATTGGCGTTCGCGTCTCTCCCTCTCTCTCTTGCGATTTCTCTGGTTTCCTGCAAGTGTCGTACTTTTCAAGGTGATTTCTTGCCTCTTTTTTTTCTTGAATGTTGTTTCTCATCGTCGTTTGAGCTCTCGGTTGCTCTTCTATCTCTCTATTTAATATTTTTCGATGGATAATCTTCTGTGGTTTTGGTTATAGGTTTTCGATCTGATATCTGCATTTCGAAGAGAGGTTGTAGGTTTTGGTTTCCGCATCTCGATCCGTTAAGGGATTCCATTTCGGAAATCAGGTTCGATAATATAATTTTGTTTCTATTTTTGGTTCGATAATCTGTAGTTTTCTCGTTTCTATAGCCGAGTTCTTGGATTTAATCAAAGAAAGTGGTAGTTTCGATTGTTTTATTTATTTATTTATAATTTCTTAGAAATATTGGTACTTTTGTTGTTGATTTGGTTATTGATAGTCGTTTCTGGTATTCAATCTTGATCTTTAGCTATTTCTATTAAGAGTCATGCATCGTTGTTTCAACGCTAGGGTTTATATGTAAAATAAATCATTAAATATGAACTATGAAGGAGGGGCTTTTTGATTGTTTTGTGTGAGATTGACCCCTTGAGATTTTGGGTTTGACCTTTTCTTTCCTTGGGATTGGATCTTGAGATCTCGGTCAAAGTTGTCACCTTTCGATCGGTAATTTTGTTCTAGGTAAATTATAGTTTAATTACTGTGTAGCAATGCTGCCGACATTTATTCAATTTCTTTTTCTTTCAGACAAGAACTGTATATGATTTAAACTGATGTGATTTGGTGCTTGTTTTCTTCTTTGAGTTCTATTTACTGTAAGGTACACCTTTTGTCTATTAACGAAAGGTACAATTAGAAAAGGTCAAATGTAGCCAAGATCAAACCAGAAGGGGGAAATCTTCCTTGAAAAGATCAAAATCACGCTGAATGTATGGTTTTATTATATTTTTATTTTTATTAAAATAAATAAAATATACCATTTTATTACATTTAATATATTTCTTTTTTTATTTTTTCTGGTTTGGATTTTTTAAATTCATGTGCACCAGACCCAGGTGCTTAATGACTCCCCATGCTTAGATGTAGGCCCCAAATCTGCTGTTGCATATGCTATATATTGCTACCCACATTATTGGTTGGTGGATCTGTAGACTTGCACATTTCTTTATTATTAAATTTTCTAGTCCTGCCTAGTATAAATTTCAGTGGGCCAGTCTCCAAAGTTAGTCCCATTATTGCATTTTTTTTTTTTTCCATAATTGATTCTTACCTTCTTTTTTGTTGCAAGTATTATTGATTCCAAATTATTTGATGGGTCATAAAGTGATTTAAATGTCTCTGCATTTTTTATTGTACTTCCTAATATGTACCTTCAATTCTCTTCCTATGGCAAGTTATTGTGATTTGGGAAAGGTTCAGGACATTGATTTTCTCTATACAAAAGATTTTAACCAGTTGTTATAATAACACTTTTTCCCTCGATCGATCTGATTTAGAGTCCTTTACTTGACGAGTCTCGGAAATTGGATGTTTCTTAAACATTAGATACTGATTTTTATGTCCTCTCCTCGTCATCAAAACCTTGTCCCTGCAATTTTTGGATGTATCGGTAATTTAGATAGTATTTCTTAGTTATTGTAACCAAGAGATCATAGGCCCCACAAAAAGTCCATACCAGTGCAAGTGGCACAGACATCTTCTTTGGGGTTAAAGGGGTAAAAGATGGAAGATAGTAAAGTTAGAGGGGCATTATTCAAAAAGGGGGAGGAGAGGAAAGACAATAAGTTGAAGGGAAGAGCAGAGAAAAGGCAATAACGTGGGGTTGTGTGGACCCATCTCCTTTCTTTCAATGTTAATACCTCGCAAAACTGTAGTTGAGTAGTTGTTTATACTCCCACAAACATGTAGCTGAGTGGGTCCCCGTTGTGTTTTATTATGCAGGTTATGATGATACATACTATGGTATGCATTGAACCCCGAATACATTTACAATGTATTTTATTTCACCACTTTCCTTTTTCTACCACAAGTATCTTTTTTGCCACGAATCCTTTACCCATGGATATCATTTATTAAAATGGAGTATCTACCTTTCTATTGTGTCACCTTGTATTAATTATCATTGTGACTTCTTTCACTGCATGAAGAAAGATATTGAATTTTGTATTCTTGCAAGAAATCTGACACTGACATGCTTACATGTAGCATCAGTTGTGGGACAGATTTGCTCCTTATATCATCTTGGCAGCTTTATTCTGTTCGTTGAGCAATTTCAATTACATGTGCACCAGTCTGGAATAATCTCTCATTCTGCTCTCAATTCTTTTTGAAACTATAACTGACATGTTTGAACCCATGGTACTTGCTGAATGCTTTCTTGATCCTGATATAGTTTAGCGATGAACAGTTTTGTTCTATTGTTCTTGTATTTCCTGTCTGGTTTATCTTTTATAATTTATGTCATGCAAAATCTCACTCGTGATTTCTGCATTTGGAGGGCACCAACTTCCTTCAAATTTTTTATTTTTTTGCATTTCTGTATATTATCCTGTAAAGCTTTTAAGGGAAGCTATAATCAAATTTGTTGATTAATCATTCCTTTTTTTTTTTTTTTTCCATGCTTCATGCAGAAGGTTGGGGTGTTTGATTGGATTTACATCATACCACTTCGTTGTCAAGCTTTTGTGCATATAGAATGTTTCGTTACCAGATATAGATGCACTGTAGCTTTGGAGATGAAAAGGTTTAAGTTAGACCTGATTTTGTTTTGATTGAGGATGACACACTTAATAGGATTTTAATTTGATACATCCTCATGCTTTACAGTTTTCAGGGAGCCTATGTTTGATGGACTGCACGCACAACAGCACAGACAAGAAAACGTTGAAGAGGTGGTTTTTTATAGACAAAATGGTTGGGTAATGCTGTTGAGAAGTGAAATATCTGTGACTGTGAAGTGAATTTTGTTAATTTGTTACCTTGGATCATCCACCCACCGATTGAATTTCACACATTTTGTTTAAAAGTTTATAAGCCTTGCAAAGTATCTGGATCCAATGGACTTGAAGTCAAATCATGGTGGCCCTGTTCTCACTGATCCTACACCCATAAGCAAATTGAGATTAAGCATTCATTCTAGCCTGATGTACCCTCCACAGGGAGGAGCATTCTCTCCTGGTCTTTATTTAACAATTCCTAGAAAGAATCCCATAACCGGTAAACTTGATGAAGTGCGTTCTAGCGGTTGGCTAGATGCCATGACATCCTCCTCACCACCTCGGAAGAAGCTGACTAAGGATTTCAATCTCGAGGTTGCATCAAATGACAGCCATAGTGTTTACCATACCTGGATGGTATGTTACAATTTTTTTTGTTACTTATTTTATTTTATTTTTGAAGGACGGGTTTTTTTTTTCCCGAAACAGTTCTTGGGGTTGAGTTATGTTTTTACCCCTTTGTGCAGCTCAAGTATCCGTCAGCACTTACTTCGTTTGAACAAATCACGAATTATGCAAAGGGCAAGAGAATTGCATTGTTTTTGGATTATGACGGCACACTTTCACCAATTGTAGATGACCCTGAACGTGCTTTCATGTCTAATTCTGTAAGAGTCTATTTGTATTCCTTCAGTTATTCAGATGGATTAAAGCATAGAAAACTAGTGTAGTTCTGTTTCTGTACTTTTATTGAAATCAATTAACGTGTTGTCAGATGCGTGCTACTGTAAAAAACGTTGCAAAGCACTTCCCAACAGCAATAATTAGTGGAAGAAGCCGTGATAAGGTACAGTGTGCCCCTTCGCTTGATGATATTCTTAGAATCGTTATTGCATTACATCTCTGCATTTCTTGTTTGTTTTCTTATTCTGAGTCTCCGTTTCTAAATACAGACTGTTCTTTATACTTTGATTATAATTCAGGTATACGAGTTTATAGGGCTAACCGAACTCTATTATGCTGGTAGTCATGGGATGGACATCATGGGCCCGGTCAAAGACTCTGTGTCTGTTCATGACCACTTTAATGGTATAAGATCTACTGACAAGCAGGTAAGAGTATAGGTTTCTCATCCTTTCCTATTGAGTTACAGTTGTGCTCTATATATATATTGCTGATCTTCTTTCCCCCTGTATGTAGGGTAAGGAGGTAAATCTATTCCAACCTGCAAGTGAATTTTTACCAATGATCGATGAGGTGAGTAATAGCTTTTTATTTAAGGGTATGGCTGTGGAACAAAAAAGGTCTAATCGTTTGTATTATAAAATAAATTGAAGCTGATAGATGTGTGTTGTACGCTTGGGCAGGTTTTTAGATCCCTTATCGAGCATACTAAAGAAATTAGTGGCGCAAAAGTTGAGAATAATAAATTTTGTGTTTCTGTACATTACCGAAATGTAGATGAGAAGGTAAAATGGCTGCTTTGATCTCTACAACTGAATTTGACTGTTCAAATTGAATCCTGCATTGCAGCTTATGTGTAGCTTTCAAGTTGAATTTATTTATTTTTGTGTTACCTATCAGAATTGGACTACCGTTGCACAGCGTGTCCATGACATTCTTAAAGACTACCCACGTCTGCGACTAACTCATGGGCGGAAGGTATTTTACTTAATAGCTTGAAGATTGTTTTGTACTTCATGTTATTTCCCCCCTTCATTTGGTGATACTGTGGTTGTCAATTTTGATCTTGGTTTGGATATTAAGCTTTTTTTTCTCTGTTGAAAGGTTTTAGAGGTCCGACCAGTTATTAACTGGGACAAGGGGAAAGCTGTGGAATTTCTTCTCGAGTCACTTGGTGGGGTAACTCTGCCTCTTGTTGTCCTCTCTGAGTTTTCAATGCAAGAAGACTTGGAATTGTGTATGTAATGTTTTACCTTAAAATGGTGCAGGACTAAGTGAATGTGAGGATGTGCTCCCCATATATGTTGGAGATGACCGGACAGATGAAGATGCATTTAAGGTAAACACACACACACACACACACACATACATGTTGATGGCGATGAGTTTGTGAGCATTTTGTGTCTGAAAAATTCACTAATTATTTTATGGACTGACTAGGTCTTACGGGAGGGGAATCGAGGTTATGGCATTTTGGTGTCGTCCGTGCCAAAAGAAAGCAATGCCTTTTACTCTCTTAGAGACCCTTCTGAGGTATGAATCACATGATGCCTCTATTTTACATCTAAAATCAGCCATGGGTAGTGGTGGTAGACAAAAGAAAAATAAGATGATTCTTTATGATTTGCAGGTGATGAGATTTCTCAAGTCTCTGGTGAGATGGAAGGAGTCAAGTGATGGGGGTATAAGTAATAAATAAAGATGATATGCGTACATAATAAATATATTATATGGCTCTAATGGAAATTGGTTGCAAAATAAATCAAGGGTTGGGAATGGAGAATGGGAGGTGGTGTTGCTGCTCTCTCAACTGGAAAGGAATTGTTATTTGTTGTGGATGTTTGTTCTCTGTTAGTTATCTTTTTTTTTTTTTTTTAAATCTCCATGTAAAACCTTCCCATCTCATCTCATCATGGCTCTCTAGTGGGTGATGCCCATTTCTTGTATTAATTTTATTTGTTCTTTCTTTCTTTTAAGCAATTTTGGCCCCGAAGGTTCCCTATTATATATGGGACCTCTATTTATATATATAAGGTTGCTTGTGTCAGAAAGCACCACCTTCTTTTAAGCTTTGAAGTTGCATCTTTGTTATACAAGTTAAAATGGTTAGTGGGAGATCAGGTGATATAGTGGAGGAGAGCTTGATCAACTACTAAACAACAACCACCTACTAAGAGAATGATCCATGATTGATTCATTAAATCATTCAAAAAGAAATGTGCATGTGCTCGAGACATCTTACCCACATTATATTCATTATCCCAAACCATGACCTCTATTGATGTAGCTTTTCGACTATATAGAAAAGGAACAGCTTTTAGGAAATTTCATCGGAGACTAGCTATTATGAGAGATGGAGGTAATATGTAACTTGGTCTATATTCCAAGTGATCAGTGTTGAAGGAGTCATGCAGTATTAAAGTGTTTCTCAATTTGAGGGACAAATCTAAATGAAAATGACATTCATTCAATCAAAGTAAAGCCATGGCAACCTGAATTTTTATCCCCTATGTAATCTTGTTTGATTACATAAGGGTTTTTTTATATTATAAATTATTATGATATTATTATTATTTTGCTATTTTCAAAAGACTCACTCAATTGATGTGGCATCTGCGTGGAGTCGTAGTTTTTTTTTTTTTTTTCTAAGGATGGCGGAGGGAAAATATCTTTGGTCCTATATTGTTGAGTGAATTTTGAATATCTTATTTCAAGTCCGTTTTATCACGATTCTTTTAAAAAATGTATAACTTTTTTTGAAATTATCTATTGATAAATTACATTGCCACACCAACTTTTACTTACAACAAATCAAATCTTTTGAAATAATTGTTTTAAGCATAAAAATGGATGGATTTTATGAAATTCAAGTGATCCGAATCTGAATTTAGTTGGGAATGATAACCCTTGATTTGAATTAGATAAGGCTTCATAAACATGAATAATATATTGTTTTTTGAAAATTATATTTTTCATAATATCTTTTATCCACTTTTTTAATATAAAATTAATTCTTATAAAATAAAAGAATTATAATGATAAAATCAATATTTATAACAATTAGAAAAGAAATACAGCAAACAAAATGTAAACCGTCCGGAGTTATATCCGACATCGACCCGAAGGGGCGAATCTAGATTTACTAAAGCAAAATAATTTTAGCTAACAGCAGCTCTCTTATTATTTTATGCGGATTTAAAAAAAAAATTCCTTCCCATTTACGTCTGGATCCGTGGGCGATTGACAAACTTTTGTGAGAGCGGCGAAGCATACAATGATGAATGATGACACGTCCCTGTTCAAACCCAAACTTATCCAATCTCTCTCTCTCTCTCTCCCCTTGGGATCATCGAGAGACTGATTCTCCAAATACGAAACTTACAAAAATGCCCAAATGTTCCCTGAAATTTCAATTCCAAGGTTCAGTACTAGAAACTGTATTTGTAAGATGGCAATGTTGATAATTTAACAAACTACAAGGGTGACAAAACTTCTCTTCAGATACTTGGAACTCACTTGTCGTCGTTACTCTCGAGTCTCGACTAACCTCCATTAAAGAGCTTCTCTCAGCTTAGTTTCACATTCCCATTCTTTCCTCTCTCTCTCTCTGAAATCGAAATGTCGGCCTCGTTGCCATCTCAATCATCAGCAGTTCTCTTCACATCGAGAAGAAAATGCAGGTTTTCAATCCGATCGACTTCACCAAATCTTCTCTTCAAATTTCAGAGATCGTTCCCTCAAATCCGAGCTTCGTTCAGCAACGCTTCGTCTTCTCTCGATTCTGGTTCTCTCTCTCTCTCTCTCTGATCTTAATGATCGATTTCTTGAAGGTTCAAGGATTTAATTTCATTAAATCTGAACTTATATATAGGTTTAAGCACTGAATTAGACGCTGTTTCGAACTTAAGCGAGATCGTCCCTGATACTGTCGTTTTTGACGATTTCGAACGGTAATAATTTCATGACGAAGACTTTCATTTCTCCTCCTTTTAATAAGAATTAATTTGGGAAAATTAATTTAATTATTCGAATTGTAGATTTCCACCTACTGCCGCAACTGTTAGTTCGTCTTTGCTTCTAGGTATTTGTAGTCTTCCAGATACTAAATTTAAGGTGAGGGTTTAATTTCTTGAACATTTCATATAACTTTTCTTGAGAAAAGGTTTGATTTTGAAGGATTTTGTTCTGTAGAGCGCTATAGAGACCGCTCTCGCAGATTCTGAGTGTTATGGGGAAGAGAATCCCAGTCTTCGATTGTCCTGTTTCTTTAACAAGGTTCGTCTTTCTTTTCTGTGGTTAAATTGCATTTGGATTCGTCTGTGTTAATGAGAATTGACAATTATTGATGGGGTTTGCAGGCTTTAGTGAATGTTGGAGGTGATCTGGCAAGATTGGTTCCTGGTCGTGTTTCGACTGAAGTGGATGCCCGTTTGTCTTACGACACACAAGGCATTGTTAGGAAGGTATTGGATTGATAGATTTTTATATTTCAATCCATAGATTTCTGTGCTATCTTGATTTGTAGGTTGGCACTGTTAGGAATTTGTAACTTAGGTCAATTTCATTGTCTGGTTGATCTTTGTGATCATTTGGTTATTACATGTTTCTTTACCCTCTCGGGACTATTCTTGGAGTCCCTTGAATTCATTCAGTTGTTGCAAAATGCTTGAACTGACAACTCTTTGGTTCCATCTCAAGTGTCCTTCCTAAGCCACCTAAACTAGAGAGTTTCTATTATTCGATGTATAGACAATAAATAACAAGAGAAAAATTAGGGATTGGTTTTTAGCACTGGGCCTTGGACTCAACCTTGTTATTGGCTATTCATATCTTGAGGTGACATGCATACAATCTAGAGCAACTCTGAGTTTAGTTACACATATTCGTTTGTGATTCTGTCTTTTTTAGTCTTCCCTCATGGAATTAAAATTTTGGTACATATTTTAGGTTTTGCATCCTACAGTATTGCCTAGAAAAAAAGATACCACCAACTGGCTCCTGCAAATAAATATGTTTTTAGTATCTAGGTACATGAACTGTTAAAGAGTTTTTTATTAATCTGATAAGATTCTTGATTTCTTTATTTAATGCAATGTATTCTATCGTAATATCTAGGTACATGAACTGTTGAAGATGTATAATGACATTGAGGTCCCTCTGGAGCGCCTGCTGTTCAAAATTCCTTCTACTTGGCAAGTAAGTATCTGAGAAAGCAAAATGCCCGAGCTTGGTTGTTTTCCTAATTTCCTTGTTAAGAAAATCAATTGCTTATTCGTGTTAGCTGATATTTCCTTTCATTTCCATGTGGATCATTAGTTCTTGCTCTTTTATTCAGGGAATAGAGGCCTCAAGATTACTGGAATCTGAAGGCATACAGACCCACATGACATTTGTTTACAGGTAATATGCAAGGGAATATGATGTATCGAGAAGTTTCCCTTTACAACAATAGAAAAAAAAAAGTATGTATTTGTTGGAATAGAGTGCTCCACTCTAGCAGATCAATTCCAAGAAACTACAGGTAACGATAGCAACGAAAGAAGAGAATTTGAGAAAAAATAAGCAACCAATCAAAGACAAGAACTTACATTGTTCACCATTAAGTGCTACACCCATGGGGGCCGATGATTGAGAGCTTCACTATGAATCCTAAGCAAATATAAGAGATCACTTTTTTCCCTGCTCCCAAAGCCCTCAATTCAGCTCTCACAAACAACTCTAAACCACAGTAGAATTCCTAGAGCATCTCTGGAACATCTTCTAAAACTCTGATACTGTCCCAAAAGCTAGAGGTCTCAATTGTGTACTCATTCATATCCTCTATTGTTGAGGGGAAAAGGGCCCAAGTCCTATTTGCATCGGTACATCTGTGAATTCTTTCGGGCAAGTCTAATGTGGATCAACTGTCCAACAATTGACCCTTGATGTGGTTGACCATTGAACAACCGATCCCACCAAAATCGCCCTCCCTTTCTATTCTGTGTGTCTTTGTGTTCAATTCAAGACACCACACGGTAATCTCTACCTTGGCTTGAAATCATGAATGAGTCGCACCAGAGTTGTCCCTGAACCTCCATCACCTGTTCGGTGCCCAATCATCTGTGTAGATGATTTACCAAGCGTGAGTCACTCTTGAATTTTTTTTTGTTGAAACTGCTTTTGTAATCACATATGCATGTGTGAGCCTTTCGTGAATTGACTCCACTTGCAATAACTTTCTTGCCTCAAAAGTCCGTTAAGCTTTACCACCTCCATGCCTAGCTTAAGACTAGCTCTACTTGTATTCAATGTTGTTCTCCTCTGTAATGTGTATAAGGTCCCTCTCTGAACTCTGCTTATGACCATTGAAACATCTTCCTTATCCATGACAATTTTGTTACCTTAATCGATTCAAAGCTATTTTTTCTTTGGCTTCGTTCTTGTTACCATGTCTACTACCTGAGAATCATTACCCAAACTCCTTTTCCTTGATGCTTTTCAGAATCTGTTCCTATGACCATATTGTTACAATTCTGCTCTATGGAAAGGATTCCATTGAGAGTAGAGAGACCCCATAACATTTTCCAACTCAATGGAATCGTTTCCATAAGGAAGCATTATAACAATATGCTCATAGTACAGGTCTCGATTTCCTTCAACCTATACCGATTCCCTACAATCCTATGAGCTTGTCCGAGAGAAGAATGGTATAAGGGAGAACAGGAAAGATGATAGTCAATTAGCTCTGGTTTCATTAGTCCCTTCTCAGATAACAAGGAAGGGGGAAGTTGCTAATCGTACAGAGGTATATAGCGATGGAAATTGGGCAGACAGGGGTATGAGTGAGCCGATAGTGGATAGTCATGAGGAAGGGATAGTCAGGACAGAGTTGGAGACGGTAGAATGGCTAGTCAACGAAGCGCTGAATTTGGCAGAAGACTTTGGTCTGGTTCCAGAGACGGAGGAGAAGGAGTCTTCCCTAATATTGAGAGTGGCTGTTGGGGACCGACGAGAAAGAAATATTTTAGAAGAGGAATTCAAACGCGTTAATCATGTGTTGGGAATTGAGGAGGTAAATGACCAGATGGACTATGAGAAATCCCAAGAAATCCGAAGCTATAGGGACGGCGAGAATAATGAAGTAGCGGTGGTCGCACCCTTGGAGATGATAAGGAGCTGTATTAGACCTAGAGCGGATAAGGTGTTGGTCAGGTTGGAGAGGAGGTAGGTGTCTCAATCAGGTTTGGGTCTTTGTGAGGTGTCCAATGTCGCTTAAAATTTTATCTTGGAATGTTAGGGGTTTGGGGGATAGGAGAAAGAGGGCAGCTGTGAAAGCTTTTATTAGAAATAAAAATCCTCTTATTGTCACGCTTCAGGAATCGAAGTTAGCTAGTTGTGATGATAAGGTTATTAAGGAGATTTGGGGGAGAAACATTGATTGGATTGCCCTCCCTGCGCTAGGCTCAGCCGGTGGCATTCTTATGATGTGGAAAAAGGATTGGATCCAAGTGACAGACAAATTAGTAGGGGCTTTCTCGATTTCTATTAAGTGTAGGAAAAGCAACGAAGATTTTCAGTGGGTGTTCTCAGGGATTTATGGCCCGACCATTAATAAGGAAAGAGCACAATTTTGGGAGGAACTTGAAGATGTGGCGGGATACTGGGAAGAACCTTGGGTTCTGGGTGGGGATTTCAATGTCACCAGATTTACTCATGAGAAGAACAGGGGATCGAACATTTCTAAGGGGATGAGAAATTTCAATGAATTTATAGGTCGACACTGTTTAATGGATTTCCCTCTTCTGGGTAGACGATTCACATGGTCTAACAACCAAGGTAATTCTAGGATGTCCAGATTAGATAGGTTCTTGGTGGATACTGTGTGGGAGGATAAGTTCCATAATGTGATCGAGTTAGCCAGTTCTAGCCCAGTTTCTGATCATACCCCAATCTTTCTGGAAGCAGGCCAGCCAAGACGACACCCTCTTCCGTTCAAATTTGAGAACATGTGGCTGGTTCAACCCAACTTCTTAGATCTCATTAGGAATTGGTGGAATGAGTGCCCTTCTGTAGGTAAATCGGGATCCGTGTTCAAAAGAAAGCTCAAATTTTTGAAAGACAAATTAAAGGTTTGGAACAAAGAAGTTTTGGGGAGCATTGATGGGAAAAAAAATGAGATTTTGACGAATATTGAAACCTTGGATAAGAAAGAGGAAGAAAGGGGTCTGAATTTGGATGAAAGAAGTAAGAGAATGGAGTTGAAATCAGAGTTCCAAAGAGTGGCGCTCATGGAGGAGATAAGTTGGAAACAAAAGTCGAGGGTCAAATGGTTGAAAGAGGGGGATAATAATACAAAATTTTTTCACAAAGTTGCCAATTTTCATAGAAGAAGTAATCAGATTGACAATCTCAATATCAAAGACGTCTTGAGGGTTGGAGAGGAGGAAGTTAGGGAAGGGGTGGTGAGCTTTTACAAAGATTTGTATGAGGAGAAGGAGTCCTTAAGGCCGCGACCAGATAATCTTGAGTTCAGGTCCTTGAATCAAGAAGATAGGGGTTGGCTAGAAAGACAGATAGGAGAGGAGGAGGTTAGATCAGTTCTTTTCTCGATGAGTGGGGATAAGGCGCCGGGTCCGGATGGCTTTAATATGGAATTCTTCAAGCATTGTTGGGATATTGTCTCGAGAGACTTTATGGAGGTTATTAAGGAGTTACAAGAAAAGAAGTGTTTGGATTATAGCTTGAATAGCACTTTCGTTGCTTTGATCCCTAAGAAAGCCGGGGCGGACAAGTTAGAAGACTTTAGACCCATTAGTTTAGTGAGCTCGGTGTACAAGATCATATCCAAAGTTCTAGCATCTCGGTTGAAAACTGTTTTACCTAGTCTGATCGGGGACGAGCAAGGGGCGTTCATTAGAGGAAGACAAATTCTAGATGGAGTTTTGATGGCTAACGAGTGTCTTGACTCTAGGATTAAGAACAAGAAAGAAGGAATGTTAGGGAAGATTGATTTGAGAAAAGCTTATGATCACGTGAATTGGGACTTCTTAGAGTATATGATGGGGAGGATGGGCTTTGGAGAGAGGTGGATTAGTTGGATAATGAAATGTGTCACTACGGTGTCTTATTCGATTCTTGTCAATGGGAGTCCGGCAGGTTTTTTTAGGGGTTCGAGAGGGTTAAGGCAAGGGGACCCCTTGTCCCCATTTTTGTTCCTCATTATAGCCGAAGCCTTGGGTAGATTGTTTAGAAGAGCGGTTGACTTAGGAAAGCTTTCGGGGTTTAGGGTGAATGACGGTCCATTGATATCTCATCTACAGTTTGCAGACGATACACTAGTTTTTCTGGAGAATTCAAGGGATCAGGTGAGGGTGCTTCGCGTGTTGTTATGTTGCTTTGAGGCTATGTCAGGTTTACACATAAATTTGCAAAAAAGTAAGCTCTTCGGGGTAGGAGAGGTGAATGATATTCATTTGTTGGCCACAACGTTGGGCTGTGGGTATGATACCCTGCCCACGTCTTATCTGGGATTACCATTGGGAGCACCCTATAATAGTATCAAAATTTGGGATGGTGTGATTGAGAAACTGGAGAAAAGGTTGAGCACTTGGAAGGCCAATTATTTGTCAAAAGGAGGGAAAGTTACATTAATCAAAAGCACTTTAACGAGTATTCCGATTTACTTTCTATCGTTGTTCACGCTTCCAAGGTCTGTCGAAATTAGAATGGAAAGACTTATGAGGAATTTTTTGTGGAATGATAGGAATGGGAGGGGGAAGTATCATTTGGTTAGCTGGAAAGTGATTTGCAAACCTAAGGAGAACGGGGGGCTAGGCATTAGGGGGCTTAGGTTAGCTAATAGAGCTCTTTTAGGAAAATGGTTGTGGAGATTCGGTGAGGAGAGGGGTAGTTTGTGGAGGAAGGTTATTAGGGCCAAATATGGGGAGAAGAGGTTAGGATGGTTTAGTGGCGAGTGCAAAGATTCGTACGGGTGTAGTGTGTGGAGAGGGATTCTTAAAGTGAGCGAGGACTTCGAGAAAGGGATTAGGTTTAAGGCGGGTGTGGGAGATAAAATCAGATTTTGGGAGGATAAATGGTGTGGTACATCGCCCCTGGCAACTCAATTTCCGTCTTTGTACACCTGTTCTAGGAAGAAGAACTGCTCTATTCGGCATTGTTTGATTCGCAACGAGTCCGGCCCGACTTGGGATTTGGGATTCAGGAGAAACTTTAATGATTGGGAGCTAACTGAGGTGACATCTTTCCTTGATCTTCTGCATACGTTTCATCTTAATGATAGTGATCAGGATAAATGGGAGTGGATAAGGGCTAAGGATTTGAGATTCTCGGTCAGGTCCTTCTATGACTGGCTTTTTCCCAGTGCAGAGCGATCCATATCGGGTTCCATCATATGGTCTAGGTTGGTTCCATCTAAAATATCCTTTTTTGTTTGGTTAGCATCCCTTGGTAGGATTCTTACGTTGGATAATTTGATTGTGCGGGGTTGGATCACTCCCAATTGTTGTCCCATTTGTTTGAAAGATGGAGAGTCTGTGGATCATTTGCTAATCCATTGTTCTTTTTCTTATAATATTTGGTCTACTTTCTTTGGTCTCTTCAATATTAATTGGGTCCTTCCTCGTAATTTCTCCTCGTTGTTAGTAGAATGGACCAGTACTGCTTTTCACACCAGAAAACGGATCCTGTGGGCTGTTCTCCCCTCAGCTATTGCTTGGGGGGTTTGGATCGAGCGTAATAACAGAGTATTCAATAACAGGATTAACAGCGTTCATGCTACTTTCTTGGAGATCTTGGGTTTTTTATACCTGTGGTCGAGACAGAGTATAGAGTTTGCAGGGACTACTTTTGAGGACTTTGTTTTTAGATGGCATTCCTTATGTAATTATTAATGTTGTAATTTTCTTTTTTTGTTTTTTTCGAGAAGCTCTCTCGGCCTCCATGTATTTTGTTTGCCTTTTTTCAATATATTATACTTCTCAAAAAAAAACAATATGCTCATAGGACGAGGGAAGAGAGGACATGAGAATAAGTTCCTTATCTTCATCCTCCATGTTAACACAAATGCTTAGCGATTCAAAGATAATCCAATTGAATTTTTATTCAGTTGCTCAGAAATACCAGTATCTTTCTGTATCCCAAAGTCTGTACAGCTGCTGCTTAAGTTACAACTAATTTGTCAATAAAACTTAAGCAGTACAACTAATATGTGAGCAAGCTCAGCGTGTACCAAACTGTCAAACTTTTCCTAAAGCTTCTTCTTCACAATCCTCTCACATCACAATGTACAAGGTTTCCTTTGAATTGTATTTCTCCCAATCGACACTCAACATCTTTGTAGGTTATACCTTCAGACCCCTCAATGCCTTGTGTAAATCCTATGGTTCTCCCCATCGAATTTCTCGTCTAAAACTGTGTGCTCAATTCCTTTGCTGACATCCTGGTTCAAAATCTTGTGTGGTCTTCTTACCAAAGATATGATCTTCTAGAGCTTTTAACCAAGCTTTGATACCTTGTTGGAATAGAGTTCCCCAGCACAATGGAATAAAACCGAGAAACTGCAAACATAAGAAATAGAAAAATAAAAAATAACATAAGACACTCGAATTTATGTTGTTCACCATCTATGTTCACAGGATAGCATTTTGTTGCATGCATATCATAGTCTGTGATATCTCTCTGTAAGATGTATTGGTATAGAGGTCAGGATAAAGGATGAATGGGATTGGAGTGCTATTGTACGAATCAGCCATCTCCATAGTTATTTTGGAGCTACAGTTTATGTTTTGTAGTTTTTTATCTTCTTTTTCAGTCATTTGGGTCAATAGTGGTTAACGGTCTTTTTGTGGTGATAAATTTCTTCCCCTTTATCCCTCATCTTATGCTAATTTAAAATTTAATTACAATTTTTTTATATCTGATTATTACATGATCTTATAATTGCTTCTTCAGCTTTTCTCAAGCAGCAGCTGCAGCCCAAGCTGGTGCTTCTGTCATCCAGATATTTGTTGGTCGAATTAGGGTAAAATTTATGTCCAGATGTGCATTGCATTTCAAATTCTGTTAAAAGAGATATAAAACTTTATAAATAAATTTTTTTCTTCAGGACTGGGCTCGCAATCATTCTGGTGATCCTGAGATAGAAGCTGCTTGCAGAAGGGGAGAAGATCCTGGCTTGGCTTTGGTTAGCTTCTAGTTGATGTTTGATCTTTTAATCCTCAGTTTGCAAGTGTATACATATTTCCTGGAAGAGTCTGCATCATTCTTTAAAAGTTTAAATAATTTGTGCTTTGTTTTAATAGAAAATTAGAGCACACTTCCAACCAATAATCAATTAGAAACACTTGTATGTATTCTAGTACAAAAGCACCGATTGGTGCTGCTGTTAAATCTTGAACATTTCACTTTTGTATAAATAATGATGTAACTAATGGAACTGGTTATTTAGATTTAGGGACTGTTCATAGACTTATCTCTAGAGTCCTTTATTTTAGATTTTTGTAATAGGTATTTCTTTTCTATTTTCTTAAATTATTATAGATTTTTATATCAGGATTTCTTTTAGGAGGAAAAAAATATTTTTAAATGCATTTAGTGGGATACCTTGAATTCCTTCTTCCCAATCTCTCACCTAGCTCTCTTCTTCTCTCCTATTGCCAGCCTTGATTACAACTGAATATGCTGCTGATTGATGATTGATGATTGAGATGTTCATGTCATAAGGTGGTGTAGGTGATGTCTGCAGTACGACTAGTACTGCTAGCCCAAGGAGGTCTTGACATTATTCATCGGATTTTGATATAAGAGGATTAACATTTTCTTCTATGGCCTTCTCTCAACAATTAGCCTCTCTTCTCTGCAATCTTTGGTGATTTTTGATTCATATCAATTTGGTGTTTTGTCCAAACTCCGAATCACCTTGATTGAGGAATATTGAGAGTTTACCATTCCAATTTGCTAGAGCATGTATGTTGCAGAGTTTCATTAGTTGCAGTTTTATGATTTGGAATCATGTTTCATTTTCTAATGTTCAGCGAAATGGTCCACTCAATATATTTTACATTCTCTGTTAACAATGTGCTTTTCTGAATTGGTTCAGTATTATTGTAAGTCATACATTGCTGATACTTAGCCAATTTTCTTTTTTGGTGGGTGCCAATTGAAGTCAGTCAAGTAAACCTGATAGTTGAGGTATTTTGTGACAACGCAAAAATTTAAACTTCTTACTTTATAGTAACCATAATGTTGCTTATAGATCAAATATATCTAGTTTGAATGCCATCATCATCATTATTGAAGTCTTGAATGTATCTATTTATTTGCAAAGAGCATGCCATTTGTGCCATGCAACAGTTAACTGTCATAGTAGATGGTTGTGCACCTTAACTGAAGAAAGGAAGAAAATGCTCATTTGATTTTTGAAGTCTTATGCCCTTCAAATCAAAGTAGGGAAGGCTCATGGTTCAGCATGTAATTCTCCATGATTGCAGGTAACCAAGGTGTACAATTACATTCACAAGTACGGACATAAATCAAAGTTGATGGCGGCAGCCGTTCGGAACAAGCAGGATTTATTCAGCCTTCTGGGGTAAAAATTATATCTTTGATGTTTCTCAATTGAGAATAGTTGTTTTAGAATCATTATGTGCTACACATGCCTTATTTCTCTTCCTAATTCCACAGGGTTGATTATATTATTGCACCATTGAAGATAATGCAGTCTCTCCAAGAATCCATTACCACTCCTGATGAGAAATACTCTTTTGTGAGGAGGCTATCTCCGAGATCTGCTATGGACTACACTTTCAGAGAAGATGAGGTATGATCATCCCATCTTCCTTTGGAAATATTAAGCGTGTTGGTTTTTCTTATGATAACCAAGACAGTAGGGGACCCATCATGTATAAGTTCTACATATAATGTCATTACATTTATTGAAGAGGACATATTTGATGGAGAAAGCTTCTAGGAACTCCAATTTTACTTGTGGCCAATTGATGTATCACGGTATCTATGGATAATCTTATGGACCAATGCTAACCATTCAATCAATGTGCCACTTGGATGAGCCATTCCACACCTAAAGCATTAAGTTCATCCAATTGGCATGATTGTCAAGCTATGGCATGGCATGTCCAAGACATGACCCACTTGTTGAGGGAAAAAAAAAAAGAAGCAATGGTGAACGGGAAAAAAACAAGATGCAATCACTCACAGAAACACAGTTTTTACGTGGTTCTCTCAAAATTGAGGTACGCCCGTGGATCCATACCACTATGAAGAGAAAACTCTATTACCGATTACATCCTTCCACTGAATAAAGAGAAAAATATACTCCCAAGAAAATGTTACTGGGGTTTATATAATACGGTAAAATTATGAAAATACCCTTAGGAATGGTAATCCAACCCCAAGAAAACGTAACTACGGTTTACATAATATTGGTGAAATTACAAATATACCCCTGGGAACAGTACTCCATGCTGACCAGTACTATGAGGCTCCACAAACCATAACACCATCATACACAAGTTTGGGCTGATACATGTCTTAGCCACAATGTGCATTGCGGTGTGCCTGCCTACTTTTCTCGAGGATACTAGGGCTGGCCAGCTCCACCATTTATTTCCTCTTTTGTAAATGATCTTAGTTGTGGGTTATGGATATGGGTGGGTGTCAATCATGATCCTATTTAGTCAAAATTCTTCAAATGAGCAAAAATAACAAGGCTTTCTTAACTTCCCTTTCATTCATGAGATGCACTGACACCCCCCGTTATCTAATTTTCTCTTTGTTTACAGCTTGTGAAGTGGGACCAATTGAGCTTTGCATCAGCAATGGGGCCAGCTGCGGAAGAGCTGTTAGCTGCTGGACTGGACGGATATGCTAATCAAACAAAGCGGGTAGAGGAGTTCTTTGAGAAGATATGGCCACCTCCCAACGTTTGAGGTGATTTCAACTATGGTTAAGCAGCTATAGTCTTGGTTGAGAAATAAAGAACCTTCCAATGTTCTCCTAGTAAGGAACTTATGCAGTTTTTTCTTTTAACCAAGTTGAGTGATCTGTTCGTTGCCTCTAGTAGTAACACATGCTTGTTAATAAGAAGCATCTTGTTTGTTAATTACGGGCAACTAACTCTTACCCCTTTGTCTGTCACCTATATTTCCATACACCCAAACAGCTTCTAATATCTCACCGTGGTCTCGAAAATTATTAAGTAAAATGCTGAAATGACAAAAAGCATTTACTGCGATTCTCACAAGTCTGACGTGGGATGTGCACATAACCATAAATCTGTTTCCTCGCGATATGAGTAAAAATCATCTACGGTTATGCATGCATATCCACGTCAAAATTGTGAGAATCACAGTAAATACTGTGTCACCCCAGCACGACTCAATTATTAAACAGAACTTCAAGTCTAATGATGAAAATTATTAAATGCAATAGTAAAAAATCATCGACCAGTTTGATTTTTGGTATGAGGTCCACTGAGGGTGGGCCAAAAGCTCAAGGACCAGGGAAAATCTTTGAAGCGGTCAACTGCTTCAAAATTTTGAAGGAACCCTCTCCATTGGATTACACGTGGCATTTTCAAAATAATGTAAGATGCTGTGCAAAGGTTTATGTGGTGTTGGATAGCAGACCAAGTAGACTTGGATTTAAAAAAATAAATAAATGATGCCAACCCCATTATAACTATAATAACATAATTAAAAAATGAGAGTTAAAAAGTAGGCCTTTCTATCTCTATCTCTTCAGTCTTTGAAGAAATAAATAAATGAAGCCAACCCCATTATAAATATAATAAAATATAATTAAAAAAAATGAGAGTTAAAAAGTAGGCCTTTCAATTTCTCTCTCTTCAGTCTTCGAAGAAATCGATATTTAAGTCATTTTCGTTAGTCTATGTGAGAAAACCAAAGTCAAGGCTAAGCAATGTTATCCATTTAAAGCAAAGTATTTAAAATATTCATCAAAACTTACATGCCCCCTTGACATCGATCTTCTTCTCGAATTGAATATTATAAAATGACCTCATTACCCTTATCTTCAATTTGAAGAAAGAAAAAAAAAAAAACCCTTAGATTTATCTTGTAAAACACAGTCATCTCTCACATCTCAAGTTAAAATTTGTACCGTAGTCTTCAACCATAAGATTAATCTACTTTAAATCTAAAGAATAATATATAATTTTTGAAGTAAAAAGACGATGAGATTTATTAAAGAAAATTCTAGGATTTTCTATAAGTGATTAAGGTGATATTTAAATCGATGAATTGAAAATGAAGTTAACTAGATTAAAATTAATTTTACATAATGTTAAAAATGACTAATATGACCCACCCATGAGTTGCCTAAGTGGTAAGGGCGAGCACGTGAACTAGGGGATCATGGAGGTGGGTTGATGTGGTAGTCCTCCTCGAGACTAGTCGTGGTGCGCGCAAGCTGGCTCGGACACTCGGTTAGCAAAAAAAAAAATGACTAATATGATGAAGAAAATATTTAGGACTTTTAGGTACTAGTTGAAAATGATGGTATTCAGGATATTTTTTTGGCCAATAAGGTCAAAGTGGCACGTGTCGTTAGTTTAAAAACACGAGAGTATTTAAAATATCTACCAACTTAGTAGAGGGTTGTCTTGATTGTTAAAAATTTGAGGGGGCAAGGCCAAAAGACATTTATCTTTGATAGGTACATAAAATATTCCCCAAAAATCTGGTACGCACAAGAGGGTATAAATCACCTAAATTTTTTTTTTTTTTGGGGGGGGGGGGGGGGGGACGGGAATTTGAAATTATGTATGAGAGAGCAACATGTTCGAAGAGATTGCTCATCATTTTCAAAAGAGTCGTGTAATAATTTGAAATTATGTATGAGAGAGCAACATGTTCAAAGAGATTGCTCATCATTTTCAAAAGAGTCGTGTAATCTGACTATCCCACGTGGGGACGGGAATTTGAAATTATGTATGAGAGAGCAACATGTTCAAAGAGATTGCGCATCATTTTCAAAAGAGTCGTGTAATCTGACTATCCCATGTGACATGCTCAATCGATTATCTGACGTGACAAATTCAATAATCGTAGATCTGTGCTCCCCAGGATACACTTCCCTAGTGATACATTTTTTATGGGGAAGTGCACCATGTATCTCAAGGAGCACAAATCTATGGTTCTCGAACTTATAACATCATCAGGATAGTCGATTGAGTTTGTCACGTGGGGTAGTCAGATTATCACAATTTTTTTTAAAGTACGATAATATCTCAAATGATAACCAAAATATATGAGTAGGGATTCAATCAGGTGTCCCGTTCCCAACCAAGGTCACGTGGCACCCCATTTTATCCCACATGATAGTTTTGGGACCCGTTAACCATATGTAAAAAATAAGTAGGGTGATTTAGACATGCCCCCTTACATTTTGTTGAATATTAGAGATATCTCCTTATGTTTTGAAATTAATAACATGTATCCCTTGACCTTAGTCTTTTAAATAGACTAAGGGAAATAAAATGCCCTAATCTTTAACCTCAAGTCAATTTCTCCAACCTTCATGACATATCTACTCAAATATAATCTTCAATTCATTATTTTCTAATTACATAAAATCCTAGATTTTTCTGATCAAAATCTCATTATTTTCAATTTTTCCAAAAGTATTATTTATTTATTTTTTTCTTCCGAAAGCAAATCATGTTCATGCTCTTCAACTTTTATAATAACTTTAATCTATTTAACCTTATTTTAATCCATCATTTTCTACCTTGCCTTCTTTGTAAAAAGTCCTAGATTTTTTAAACCAAAATTTTATCATTTTAGATTTCCTTAAAAATTCTATCTTACCTCTAAGATTTGAAATAGATAAAATCTTAAGATAGTTGATGATGGTTAAAAAATTTATCCAATGAGATTGAAGATGATTGATTTTTAGAAAGAAAAAAAAAATCTAGATTTTTTATTAGAGGTTGAATAAGAGGATGTTCAAGTCTTTTTCCCTTAGTCTATGTAGAAAAACTGAGGTCAAGGGATGAATGTCATCATTTTCAAAATATAAGGATGTATCTCTAATATTTAGCAAAATATAAAGGGCATGTCTTAATCATCCAAATAATTATTTTAAATATAAAAATGTATTTACATATTAAATAAAAAATACTTAAAAAATGCTAAAAATATAATAATCATTGATTTTTTTAAAAATCGGATTTAAATCATTATTATTCGTGATTTAATCGATAAGTATCAAAATTGTGATTTAATCACGATTTTTTTTTAAATCATAGATTTTTATCACTGTGATATTTAAATAACCAAAAAATAAAAATAAAAATAAAAAACTCTCATGAAGCCTGTGAAAGGACAGTTGTAGACTGTTTGGTTCACTTATTCTATTATTAGATTATCACCTTTGCAGTTTCTCCATCACACAAATCGACAACCACTCAACCCAAGCCCCATATCCAAATCTATCGAGAATCCTGTGACGAGGCAGATCTACGTGTCCCTTTCAGTTTTTACATACGGATCACAAATTGTGGACCCCCTTTTTGGATCTATATGACATTTCTATTGATTTGTCTGTTCATCGTGATGGATCAATGATTAAATGGTGTTACATTGTTAAACAAAATACTAATCACCAATCACAGAGAAATCCATCGTATATCAGACGCCTGTTAATATAGCTGTGCTGGCTGTAGGTGGCCCACAAAGGCTCAAATTATTAAAAGCAAATTAATAATTTAAATTTAATAAAAAGTCACTGAATTGGTTGCACCAAATAATGCCACGTTGCAAACTATTCTGACCCATACATCATGAACTTTCAACCCATCCTTGGGTGGGTTCACATAAAAACATCAATTAGTTTAATAAATTTGAACCCATAGATTTTGAATTATTTTCATCAAGTACTATTAAGATGTATATAGTCTTTTAAAGAATATAATTATTGAAGGGTTAGGTCAAAAATTGGTAGATGAGTTGGATTTAATTACGGCTTCAATTACTTAAAAATTGGCTAAAATGGTCAAGTTCTATTTTATATATATAAACGACATTCTATCTCATCATTATCATCGGTATTTAATTCATAAAATTTAAACATAACTCTTATTATTATAGTTAATAATGTCTAGAGTAATATTTTTTTATTATTATATTGATGTGTTAACTTAATCTACGTTATAAATAATATATACACAATGGTTACATGAGTGAGAATTATATAATAATGAAGGTTTATAATAAGAGTCCTAATAATACGACTCAACAGGTGGCACACTCAAATGATTCCATGATGTGGAGAAGTCCGGGAATCGTAGATTTGTATGCATTGAGATACATGATTCCCTCAAGATACATTTTTATGGGGAAGTGCAATTGTGTATCCCGAAACGTACAAATCTACGCTACCCAAAATTTTCACGTAATGAAATCATTTGAGTATGCCACTTGGCAGAGTCATATTATCACGACTCTTATATAAATTTATGAGGAGCGTTTAAAAGACGTAAGTAAAAAGATATGTAAAAACAATCATTTTTAAAGATATGGGTTAGAAGTTTCAGAGTGAGTTGATTTTTTTATGAGGATAATCTCTATGATAAGAAGATCATCCTCATGAAGAATCAGCCAAATCTAGACCTTCTAACCCCGTCAAAAGTGATTTAGAGTATGGACTATTAATTTTTTTTTATCAATTATTTGTAAATCACTTTTGATGGATTTAAAAGTTTTAGATTTGATTGATTTTTTTATGAGGATGATCTTATTTCTCATCATAAAGATCAGTTCAATTCGAAACTTCTAACCCATATTTTGAAAAATATTTATATTTATGTATGTTTTTACTTATATCCCTTGAATGCTCCGCTAAATTTATACTAAAATGAAAGCAAGGAAAACATATTTAAACTCACTCTTACTAACAAAAGACTCAATTTTATAAATAATGAAATAGAAGAAAATGATTCATTTAACTAATGCATATCCTTATCGTTAGTTTTACCACTGTATCAATCCCTTCGAGGAGACTTTGTTAGTATTGTTTTAATTAACTCCATTAGTGATTGTTCTACACAAGAGTGGTCTCATCTATTAGACGACTCGAGATGACAAATGAACATTATAAAAATCATATAATTTTTAGGTTCGTATTCAAAATTGCATTAACAATATAAAAGTAGTTGATATCTAAATTTTCAATTTGGAATAATCTCTAGAGCATTCAAAGGGGTACCATCACTACTTTGTGCTAGAAGGTTTTTAATAAACAGATTGTGATGTAAGGTCTGGCCCATCTGCACCCCACCCACCGCATTATCCCGAAACTCAATAATATTTGATATTTTCTAGGTTGTGAGTTTGATATTCAGTATGAGCAATAATTCTTCGTGGCAACCCAAGAGGGCACACCCTCACTTACTTGGTGTGCGTGATGTGTTGGCATTGTGCGCGCCCATGAAATGTGATCCACATGCCTTAGCCCAGCCATTGGCTCTTATTGGGTCAAAAATTATAATTTGATTGAATGTCTTCTGTTTCATCAAATGTCTTCAATGATTATTATTTTGTTTGAGTGTCATCATTGTTAACCATTCTTATCAACACGTTTTACATTGATACCCATATTAAATATTTTCATATTAAAAAAATAAAATTATTGCTTTTATCAATACAATCATCACAACCAACTCATTGCAACGTTCGTAACATTGCACCTTCATTATTATTATTTTTTTATGACTAGGGGTCCTCGTTCCAGACCCTTAGGTCCGACCTTAGCCAACCTCTAGCTTTCCCATCCCATGAGTCGGACGCATGTTTGGATACCTGTCATAATATGTATGGAAAGCGTTCGGACACCCTAAAGAGAGTTAAATATTTTTCAAAATAGGGATTAGAAGTTTTGGAATGGGCTGATTTTTTATGAGGATGATCTCTATGGTGAAGAGATCATTCTTGCCAAAAATAAGTTCATTCCAAAACTTCTAACCTTAATTTAGAAGTTAAAATATTGTGGACCGTCCACTTTTTGTAAACCACTTTTCATGGGGTTACAAGTTTCAAAATCGACTGATTTTTGGTCAGGATGATTTCTACATCAAAGAGACCATCCTCACCAAAATTCAGCTCATTCTGAAACTCTTAACTCATATATTGTAAAAAAATGTTTGACTCTCTTTAAGGCCTCTAAATGCCACCCTATTATATATAGAAATCCTTAAGTGCGATAAATTGTAGTGTTACTATGTTACTTTATTGGGTCCAATTATAATTTAAATTTTTCAATAATTTTATAATTTATAGAAATCCTAAAGTGCGATAAATTATAGTGCTACTATGTTACTTTATTGGGTCCAATTATAATTGATCTCGTGCCTTCCTTTCCATCAAATTGCTTCAAGGATTATCATATTGTTTACCATTCTTGTCAACACTTTTTACATTGATATCCATACTCAATATTTTTATATTCAAAAAAATATAATTATTGCTTTATCAATACAATCACCACAACCAACTCATTGCTACTGTTATGAACATTGCACCTTCATTATTAGTAATATTTTACGATGAGGGGTCCTTGATCCAGACCCGTAGGTCCGACCTTAGCCTAGCTTTTGGCTTTTCTTGTCCTATGAGTCCGATGTATGTTTGGATACCCGTTATAATATATATGGGAAACGTTTAGAAACCCTAAAGAGAGCCAATCATTTTTAAAATAGGGGTTAGAAGTTTTGGAATCAGCCAAGTTTTGAAATTGGCTGATTTTGTGAGGATGATCTCTATGGTGAAGAGATCCTCCTCACTAAAAATAAGCTCATTCTGAACCTTTTAACCCTAATTATAAGTTGAAGAATTGTGGACTGTCCACTTTTTATAATTAACTTTTGATGGGGTTATAAGTTTTGGAATGGGCCGATTTTTGGTGAGGATGATCTCTATATCAAGAGATCATCCTCACCAAAATTCAGCCCATTCTGAAACTCCTAACCTATACATTTAAAAAAATGTTTAACTTGCATTTGAAGGGCACTATATATATTCTATATTTTCAATAATTTTATAATTTATAAAAATCCTAAAGTGTGGTAAATTGTAGTACTACCATGTTACTTTATTGGCTCCATTATAATTGATCACGTGTTTACCTTTTCATCAAATATCTTTAAGGATGATTATTTGTTTGAATTAGTAAAAGTGTCATCATTGTTAACCGTGCTTGTTAACACTTTTTACATTGATATTCATATTGAATATTTTCATATAAAAAAAATATGAAATTATTACTTTATCAATACAATCGCCACAACCATGTCATTGCCATTGTTATGAACGTTACACCTTCATTATTATTATTATTTTTATGATGAGGGATTCTTGTTTCAGACCCATTGGTCCGACCTTAGTGACCAGAACACAGAGTGGGTATGGTTACTGGAGTAGGAACACGAAAACGCCAAGTTTAAAAATATTTTAAGATGTAAAATACCTCCAAAACATTATGTATTGAATTGTATATAATATATTTAAATATCAATTTTACTATTATATGTTTCATATATACTTTCTTCTGTAAAAAGTACATCTTTATACTTTAAAATTAATAATTTTCAATAAAATAAATACATTTTATCAATATTAAAAATTAATTATTTAAATTATTCATCATTCAAAACTATGTTCTAAAACAAGAATTTTCCAACAAATTTATTACATGTGAAAAACAACTACTATGTTTCTATGAAATCTATCATGGGACATAAGTAAAAGCAATGGCTTTTAAAAATATGGGTTAGAGACCATCCTAAAAAAAAAGAAAAATAATAAAAAAATTCTACTCAAAAAATAAAATTATTGCTTTTATCAATACAATCATCACAACCAACTCATTGCAACGTTCGTAACATTGCACCTTCATTATTATTATTTTTTTATGACTAGGGGTCCTCGTTCCAGACCCTTAGGTCCGACCTTAGCCAACCTCTAGCTGTCCCATCCCATGAGTCGGACGCATGTTTGGATACCTGTCATAATATGTATGGGAAGCGTTCGGACATCCTAAAAAAAGTCAAATATTTTTCAAAATAGGGATTAGAAGTTTTGGAATGGGCTGATTTTTTATGAGGATAATCTCTATGGTGAAGAGATCATCCTTGCCAAAAATAAGTAATAATTCCAGTATTAGTAATAATTCCTCACGGCAACCCAAGAGGGCACACCCTCACTTACTTGGTGTGCGTGATGTGCTGGCATTGTACGCACCCATGAAATGTGATCCACATGTCTTAGCCCAGCCACTGTGTAACGGCCATGTACTCTGACACCTAGAGTTTAGGTGTAGCTTGCCCCGGAGTCACCCGGGAGCCCTTATGTAATATTATGTAAGGCTCGTTATGAAGCCATGTCACCCCTCGTACCAGGGCATATCTGTTAGCTTAGGGTATGTGTCAGCCCCGAGCCAGGGCATCCTTGTTAGCTTAGTGCATTTTCGTAATAAGGGAGTATGACCGGCCTCCACTTTTGATGTTTCCTTCTGGAAACCTAGAAAGGGAAAGATATCTACTTTGTAGGAAGGGTGTCAGTGTTATCTCAATCCCCGGCCTACACCCACGTTGTTGAAGCCCATGAAGCCCAGCTCCGTGGAGGTCCCGCGTGTCATAGGATCATCATTTGCTTGTAACGCATCTATTGCTTTTGTAACGCGTTGCACCGTGTAATTTACTATTATATTAACAAAATTGCCTCCGGACTTTACCTCGTGTTGCCTCGTTTACTTGTTTGCTAGCTACGTGTGTGTGATGTACGATCATTTTACAGGCTTGCAAGTGGATTTGACCCTCTTGCGCCGCACGACCCCGCTTTGAAAGAATAGGGCTGTGACAGTTGGTATCAGAGCTACAGTTGTTTGAGCACAGTTGGTTTCCACCCTAGCTCTTCCCTTGAGATTCCATTTAGTTCACGCGAACGATGGCAAGAGGAACTACTAGTATCGTGGACCAACCCGCTCCCAACACACCAGCACCACGTACAAACAAGGAACGTATTGAGGTATTGGAGGAGAAAATAGCCATGCTCTCCGGTATTGTTGATGGTATTGCGCAAATAGATGATCGTCAGAACACGCTGGAGGAAAGATCCGAGAGATTTAGAGTCAGAGTGACTGACCTCGAGGAGGATACCCGAGGATCCATAGCTACGTTACAGGAACAGATTACGGAGCTCACTACTAAGGTAGGCCTCCTGGTAAGAGCCGTTGGTAACGAGCGGCCTACCGGTAGTGAAGCTTCTCCCTCGCGCTTGCGAGTCCCCTAGCCACGTGCCTTCAATGGTGCACGCGATGCGAAAGAGCTCGAGAACTTCATGTTTGATATGGAACAGTACTTCCGTGCAGCTCGTCCGGATTCAGAAGAGGTAAAAGTAACAACTGCTTCTATGTATCTTGCAGGTGACGCTAAGCTATGGTGGCGAACAAAGTACACCGAGATGGAGAGTGGCCAATGCTCCATCGATACATGGGAGGACCTCAAAAGGGAACTGAAGAATCAGTTCCTACCCGAGAATGTGAAATTCATTGCCCGTAGAAAGTTGAGGCAACTCCAACATACTAGTACCATACACGACTATGTCAAGCAGTTTTCCGCCTTGATGCTTGATATTCGTGATATGTCAGAGAAAGACAAGTTGTTCTCGTTTACAGAAGGGATTAAGCCTTGGATTCAGACAGAACTACAGAGGCAACATGTGCAAGACCTCACGACTGCTATCGCCGTAGCTGAGCGTTTGACGGACTATTCTCCCATGGATGGGAATAGAAAGAAGGTATCCAATTAGTTGAAATGGTACTCTTCGCAGAGTGAACGCACCCATAAATCTTCCAAAGGTAAAAATGGAGGATCTAGGCACAGTCCAAACAGGAGATCCCACCGGGATTTCTCCCCTTCGAAGAACACAGGTACTCAGTCCAACAATCACCGCAACAAGATTCAGTATTACTTATGTGGTGGTCCTCATAAGACGTTCAATTGCCCGCAAAGAAGCAAGTTGAATGCATTGTTAGCTTCCCAGAGTGACCCTAGTCACGAGAGTTTAAGTGAGAAAGATAAGGATGAATCTTCTCACATAGGAGCTATGCATCTGTTGAATGCAATGAAACAGACCTCTGAAACTAAGACAATCCGTCAGCGTAAGGGTCTCATGTATGTTGATGTAGAGATTGGTGGTAAGACCACCCAGGCAATGGTTGATACGGGAGCTACACATAGCTTCATTGCCCCTGCAGAGGCGAAGCGCCTCAATATCCGGCTCGAAAATGATTCAACCCGAATGAAAGCTGTTAACTCCGATGCCACTCCTATACAAGGGTCGGCCAAGTCCGTGGTCGTCAAGATAGGTCCATGGAAGGGTAAGCTTGATCTTCTCGCAGTTCCACTCGATGAGTTTCGAGTTATCATTGGGATGGACTTTCTACGACAGAATAGGACCGTTCCGATGCCATTTGCCAACACTTTGGGCTTGCTAGGTGAAAGTCCAAGCTTCATTCCTCTCTCTACAGGTAAAGAAGAGGGAAAGATGATCTCAGCCCTTCAGCTGAAGAAAGGGTTGAAGAAAGGTGAGCAAACGTTTCTTGCTACCTTACGAGTTGAACCTGATGATCAGGACCATAGTTCAACTCCCCCATTGGTAAAGCAGGTTTTAAATGAATTTGATGATGTTATGCCGGAGGAGCTTTCGAAGATCCTACCGCCACGTAGGCCGATTGATCATCAAATCGAACTAATACCTGGTGCCAAGCCTCCTGCAAAGGGGCCATACAGGATGAGTCCTCCGGAACTAGCTGAGCTACGCAAGCAACTTGATGGACTTCTGGAGTCTGGATTTATCAGACCTTCGAAGGCACCTTATGGGACGCCTGTTTTATTCCAGAAAAAGCATGATGGGTCATTGCGACTTTGTGTAGACTACCGAGCGCTGAATAAGGTTACCGTCAAGAATTAGTATCCGATTCCACTGATTGTCGATGTTTTTGATCAACTTGGGGCAGCCAAGTACTTTTCCAAGTTGGATTTGAGATTAGGGTACTATCAAGTACGGGTTGCAGATGGAGATGAGCCGAAAACTACCTGTTCTACCAGGTATGGTGCTTATGAGTTCTTAGTCATGCCCTTCGGCTTTACGAACGCACCTGCAATATTCTGCACCTTGATGAACGACCTCTTCAGACCATACCTCGACAAGTTTGTTGTGGTATATCTTGATGATATCGTGGTATACAGTTCTACTATAGAAGAGCACGTTCAACACTTACGCAAGGTATTCCAAGTGCTTCGCGACAATCAGTTGTATGTCAAGCTAGAGAAGTGTTCATTCGCTCAAAAGTAGATTATGTTTCTTGGCCATGTTGTGGGTAATGGACAGATCCGGATGAACATGGAGAAAGTGTGAGCTATTGATGAATGGAAAATCCCTTCCACTGTCACAGAACTCAGGTCATTCCTTGGTCTTGTGAACTATTATAGATGATTCGTCCAAGGTTATTCCAAAAGAGCCGCACCTTTCACAGACCTGTTGAAGAAAGATCACACTTGGTCCTGGTCGGACAAGTGTCATGAGGCGTTTGAAGACCTCAAGCTTGCTGTTATGCAAGACCCAGTCTTAGCTCTACCCGACATCACAAAGCCGTTTGAAGTTCAAACAGATGCATCTGACTTTGCTATTGGAGGAGTGTTATTACAGGATGGGCATCCGCTTGCTTATGAAAGTCGGAAGCTCAATGATGCTGAGAGACGCTATACCGCACAGGAGAAAGAGTTGTTAGCTATCGTCCACTATTTGAGAGTTTGGAGACATTATCTGTTGGGGTCACAAGTTCATGTGAAGACCGATAATGTGGCTGTGAGCCATTTCCTGACTCAGAAGAAGTTGACATCGAAACAGGCTTGTTGGCAAGAATTCCTCGTAGAGTTTGACTTGGCCTTGGATTACAAGCCTGGAAAGAACAACAACGTGGCCGATGCCTTGAGTCGCAAAGCAGAGCTAGCAGCACTTCAGCGACAAGTTTCTCAGGTTACCAGTACTTTACAGCAGAGAATTCATGATGGTTTGAACAGTGATCCCCAAGCAAATGCCTTAATGGATATGGTGCAGAAGGGGAAAGCACGCCGTTTCTAGATTCGTGATGGGTTGTTATATACCACCAAGAGTCGCATGTTTGTTCCACGTGCGGACGGGCTAAGACGAGAACTAATAAGAGAGTGTCACGACATTCCATGGGCTGGCCATCCGGGCTGGCGCCGCACATTCGCTCTCTTGGAGTGAGGATACTACTGGCCAAACATCCGTGATGATGTGTTAGATTATGTGAGGACCTGCTTCATTTGCCAGTAAGACAAGATCGAGCGCGACAAACCAATTGGACTGCTGGAACCGCTTCCAGTCCTCCAAAGGCCTTGGGAAAGTGTTTCTATGGACTTTGTCACAGGTTTGCCGAAGGTTGCAGAGTATGGATCCATCCTTGTGGTTGTGGACCGTTTCTCCAAATATGCTACATTTATACCGACCTCAACATATTGCTCAGCAGAAGAAACAGCGCACTTGTTCCTCAAGCATGTCATCAAGTATTGGGGTGTACCCAAGAACATTGTCAGTGATAGAGATTCAAGATTTACAGGGAGATTCTGGACCGAATTGTTCAGATTACTTAGGTCTCTGCTTGACTTTTCGACCAGTGGACATCCACAAACAGATGGGCAGACTGAAAGATTTAATGCCATGTTGGAGGAATATCTCAGGCATTTTGTCACTGTCAACCAAAAGGATTGGGCGAATCTACTTGATGTCGCACAGTTCTGTTTCAACCTTCAGAAGAGTTCTTCCTCCAACAAGAGTCCTTTTGAACTTATTACTAGTCAACAACCTTTAACTCCTCATATTATTGTTTCAGGATATCAGGTTCAATGTCCAAGGGCGTACAAGTTTGCTAAGTTTTGGCAGGACAACAATGAAATTGCCAGATCTTACCTTGAAGCCCAGCTCCGTGGAGGTCTCGCGTGTCATAGGATCATCATTTGCTTGTAACGCATCTATTGCTTTTGTAACGCGTTGCACCGTGTAATTTACTATTATATCAACAAAGTTGCCTCCAGGCTTTGCCTCATGTTGCCTCGTTTACTTGTTTGCTAGCTACGTGTGTGTGGTGTACGATCATTTTACAGGCTTGCAAGTGGATTTGACCCCCTTGCGCCGCACGACCCCGCTTTGAAAGAATAGGGCTGTGACACACTGACTCTTATTGGGTCAAATTATAATTTGATTGAATGTCTTCTTTTTCATCAAATGTCTTCAATGATTATTATTTTGTTTGAATTAGTGAAGTGTCATCATTGTTAACCATTCTTATCAACACGTTTTACATTGATATCCATATTAAATATTTTCATATTAAAAAAATAAAAGTATTGCTTTTATCAATATAATCACCACAACCAACTCATTGCAACGTTCGTAACATTGCACCTTCATTATTATTATTTTTTTATGACTAGGGGTCCTCGTTCCAGACCCTTAGGTCCGACCTTAGCCAACCTCTAGCTTTCCCATCCCATGAGTCGGACACACGTTTGGATACCTGTCATAATATGTATGGGAAGCGTTCGGACATCCTAAAGAGAGTCAAATATTTCTCAAAATAGGGATTAGAAGTTTTGGAATGGGCTGATTTTTTATGAGGATGATCTCTATGGTGAAGAGATCATCCTTGCCAAAAATAAGTAATAATTCCAGTATTAGTAATAATTCCTCACGGCAACTCAAGAGAGCACACCCTCACTTACTTGGTGTGCGTGATGTGCTGGCATTGTACGCACCCATGAAATGTGATCCACATGCCTTAGCCCAGCCACTGGCTCTTATTGGGTCAAATTATAATTTAATTGAATGTCTTCTTTTTCATCAAATGTCTTCAATGATTATTATTTTGTTTGAATTAGTAAAAGTGTCATCATTGTTAACCGTTCTTATCAACACGTTTTACATTGATATCCATATTAAATATTTTCATATTAAAAAAATAAAATTATTGCTTTTATCAATACAATCACCGCAAGCAACTCATTGCAACGTTCATAACATTGCACCTTCATTATTATTATTTTTATATGACGAGGGGTCCTCGTTCCAGACCCTTAGGTCCGACCTTAGCCCAACCTCTAGCTTTTCCCATCCCATGAGTCGGACGCATGTTTGGATACTTGTCATAATATATATGGGAAGCGTTCGGACATCCTAAAGAGAGTCAAATATTTTTCAAAATAGGGATTAGAAGTTTTGGAATGGGCTGATTTTTTATGAGGATGATCTCTATGGTGAAGAGATCATCCTTGCCAAAAATAAGTAATAATTTCAGTATTAGTAATAATTCCTCACAGCGACCCAAGAGGGCACACCCTCACTTACTTGGTGTGCGTGATGTCTAACATTGTACACGCTCATGAAATGTGATCCACATGCCTTATCCCAACCACTGGCTCTTATTGGGTCAATTTATAATTTGATTAAATCTCTTCTTTTTCATCAAATGTCTTCAATGATTATTATTTTGTTTGAATTAGTGAAAGTGTCGTCATTGTTAACCATTCTTATCAACACGTTTTACATTGATATCCATATTAAATATTTTCATATTAAAAAAATAAAATTATTGCTTTATCAATTCAATCACCACAACCAAGTCATTGCAACGTTCATAACATTGCACCTTCATTATTATTATTTTTTTATGACGAGGGGTCCTCGCTCGAGACCCTTCCAGTCCCATGAGTTGGACGCATGTTTGGATACCTGTCATAATATATATGGGAAGCGTTCAGACACCCTGAAGAGAGTCAAGTATTTTTCAAAATAGGAGTCAGAAGTTTCGAAATGGGCTGATTTTTTATGAGGGTGATCTCTATGGTGAAGAGATCATCCTTGCCAAAAATAAGTTCATTCCAAAACTTCTAACCATAATTTATAAGTTAAAATATTGTGGACTGTTCACTTTTTGTAAACCACTGTTGATGGGGTTACAAGTTTCGAAATCGACTTATTTTTGGTCAGGATGATTTCTACATCAAAGAGACCATCCTCACTAAAATCTAGCTCATTCTGAAACTCTTAACCCATATATTGTAAAAAAATGTTTGACTCTCTTTAAGGCCTCTAAAACCACCTATATATATGGGAAATGTTCAGCAACAAACATTTTGGCAAAACATTTTTCAAAACATGGGTTAGATGTTTTGGAATGGGCTGATTTTTGGTGAGGATGATCTCTATGGTGAGGAGATCATCATCACCAAAAATCAGCCCATTCCAAAACCTCTAACCCCATTAAAAATGATTTACAAAAAATGGACGGTCCACGAGTTTTCAACTTGTAAACTGGGGCTAGAAGTTTTAGAATGGGCTGATTTTTGGTGAGGATGATCTCCTCACCATAGAGATCATCCTCACCAAAAATCAGCCCATTCCAAAACCTCTAACTCATGTTTTGAAAAATGTTTTGCCAAAATGTTTGTCAAAATGTTTGTTGCTGAACGGGACCCTATATATATATATGGGGGCGGTTCAAGGGCCATATGAGAAAACATATGAAAAAACTTTCGTTTTTCAAAATAAGAGTTAGAGGTTTTGGATTGAGCTGATTTTTTGCAAGGATGGTCACTATGATGAAAAGATCATCCTCACAAAAAATCAGCTCAATCAGAAACTTCTAAATCCATCAAAAGTGATTTACAATTTAGTGATAAAAATTGGTAAAAAATCGACGGTCCACATTCTAAATCACTTTTAATGGGGTTAGAAGTTTCAGATTGGGCTTTTTTTTTTTTTTTTGGATGATCTTCCCATCATAGAGATCATCTTCACAAAAAATCAGCTCAATCCAAAATTTCTAACCCATATTTTAAAATTTTATTAAAAACGAAAGTTTTTACATATATTTTCTCATATGGCCCTTGAACCTGACCCTATATATATGAGGGTGGTTCAAGGGCCATATGAGAAAACATATGAAAAAACTTTCCTTTTTCAAAATAAGAGTTAGAGGTTTTGGATTGAGCTGATTTTTTGCAAGGATGATTACTATGATGAAAAGATCATCCTCACAAAAAATCAGCTCAATCAGAAACTTCTAAATCCATCAAAAGTGATTTACAAATTAATGATAAAAATTGATAAAAAATCACGGTCCACATTCTAAATCACTTTTAATGGGGTTAGAAGTTTCAGATTGGGCTGATTTTTTTTTTTGGATGATCTTCCCATAATAGAGATCATCTTCACAAAAAATCAGCTCAATCCAAAATTTCTAACCCATATTTTAAAATTTTATTAAAAACGAAAGTTTTTACATATGTTTTCTCATATGGCCCTTGAACCTGACCCTATATATATATATATATATATATAATTTATAGAAATCCTTAAGTGCAATAAATTGTAGTGCTACTATGTTACTTTATTGGGTCCAATTATAATTGATCTCGTGTCTTCCTTTCCATCAAATTTCTTCAAGGATTATCATATTGTTTACCATTCTTGTCAACACTTTTTACATTGATATCCATACTCAATATTTTTATATTAAAAAAAATATAATTATTGCTTTATCAATGCAATCACCACAATCAACTCATTGCCACTATTATGAACATTACACCTTCATTATTAGTAATATTTTACGATGAGGGGTCCTTGATCCAGACCCGTAGGTCCGACCTTAGCCTAGCTTTTGGCTTTTCCTGTCCCATGAGTCGGATGTATGTTTGGATACCCGTTATAATATATATGGGAAGCGTTTAGAAACCCTAAAGAGAGCCAATCATTTTTTAAAATAGGGATTAGAAGTTTTGGAATCAGCCAAGTTTTGGAATGGGCTGATTTTGTGAGGATGATCTCTATGGTGAAGAGATCTTCCTCACAAAAAATAAGCTCATTCTAAACCTTTTAACCCTAATTATAAGTTGAAGAATTGTGAACTGTCCACTTTTTATAATTAACTTTTGATGGGGTTACAAGTTTGGGTATGGGCTGATTTCCTCACCAAAATTCAGTCCATTCTGAAACTCCTAAGCCATACATTGAAAAAAATGTTTGACTCACTTTAGGGCATTTGAACGCCACCATATATATTCTATATTTTCAATAATTTTATAATTTATAAAAATCCTAAAGTGTGGTAAATTGTAGTACTACCATGTTACTTTATTGGCTCCATTATAATTGATCACGTGTTTACCTTTTCATCAAATATCTTTAAGGATGATTATTTTTTTGAATTAGTAAAAGTGTCATCATTGTTAACCGTGCTTGTTAACACTTTTTACATTGATATTCATATTGAATATTTTCATATAAAAAAAAATATGAAATTATTACTTTATCAATACAATCGCCACAACCACGTCATTGCCACTGTTATGAACATTACACCTTCATTATTATTATTATTTTTTATGATGAGGGGTCCTTGTTTCATACCCATATGTCCGACCTTAGTGACCAAAACACTGAGTGGGTATGGTTACTGGAGTAGGAATACGAAAACGTCAAGTTTAAAAATATTTTAAGATGTAAAATACCTCCAAAACATTATGTATTGAGTTGTATATAATATATTTAAATATCAATTTTACTATTATATGTTTCATATATACTTTCTTATGTAAAAAGTACATCTTTATACTTTAAAATTAATAATTTTTAATAAAGTAAACACATTTGATCAATATTAACAATTAATTATTTAAATTATTCATCATTCAAAACTATATTGTAAAACAAGAATTTTCCAACAAATTTATTACATGTGAAAAACAACTACTATGTTTCTATGAAATCTATCATGGGACATGTAAAAACAATGGTTTTTCAAAATATGGGTTAGAGACCATCCTCAAAAAAAAAAATAAATAAATAAAATAAAAAAAAAAAAAAATTCTACTCAATCTGAAATTGGTAAGTTCATCAAAAATGATTTATAAATTATTGATAAAAAATCAACGATCCACATTCTAAATCACTTTTGATGGGATTAAAAGTTTTATATTAGTCTGATTTTTTTTAGGATGATTTTCTCATAATAGAGATCGTCCTCACAAAAAATCAGCTCAATCCAAAATCTCTAACCCATATTTTAAAAATTTATTATTATTACATTATTTTTCCATATGTCCCATGATCCATCCCCATTCTATAAATAACCATTATTAAATCAAACCCAAAGGAAAAAAAAATTTCCTTTTTGAAAAATTATTATACAACTCACATGGAGACTAAACAAATGGAGTGTAAGAATTATCAATTATTAATAATAATAAAATATCATGGGCTGGTCCCAACTGTCCTTGCCTTATTGGCTCACTCCCCTTCCAAATAGTCCTCCTCTCTTACTAGTTCCAAGCTGCAAAAACTAACTACCCCCAAATTCCCCGCGCACATGCCCAGATCCAATTCTTCATCAAATCGGAATCTGACACACCAACATCTCATTTTCTGACACAGTATCCTTCATCCCATCACCTCCTCTCCCCCCTCTTATTTAATTCTTCTACCACAACCCATCTCTTACCACAACCCAGCTCTCTCTCTCTCTCTCTCTCTGAAACAACATCACCATCCACCATGAACATCAATCCCTTTTGTACCTTACCAGACCTTGAAAACGCAGACCCATCTTTCTACACTTCTCTTCCAAATCAAACCGAACCACAACAATCTCAGACTCCTTCGAATAATCGTTGGAGACCCATTAAGGGTCTTTTTCTCACCTTTTTTTCTGGGTTTTTATTTCTAACTCTATTAATCTCCTTTATTGGAGATCAAAGATCAGATAACCCAAACCCTGTTAAAGATGATAGATCATCATTAAGGCCTATTGTGTCACGAGGGGTATCGGAAGGTGTGTCGGAGAAGTCTTTCCGACTTTTTCCCGGTAATGGAGAGTCGTATCCATGGACCAACGCCATGTTGTCTTGGCAGAAAACCGCTTTCCACTTTCAACCTGAGGAAAATTGGATGAACGGTTGTTTTTATTTTTATTTTTAAAATTATTTATTAATTTTCTTATTTCTGTGTATTTATTATGTCTATCTGTCTTTCTCTGATCCTCTATTTTCTACCGTTGATTGGGATGATTGGGAACGTGGTTGCTGCTTCAGATCCTGATGGTAAGTTAGACTCTATCTCTGTTCTTTCTTTTTTTAAACAAGAAACTAATTTTAGTTATATTCTACTTTATTTTTGTTATATTTTTCTTCTAAATTAGTTTTAAAAAAAATGCAAATTGGTGTCTACGTGGCATGCTTTAATTGGTGTTTAAAACATATTGGGCAACTTGATTGTTTATTTGTCTAATCAAATTATGCCACGTAGTATCGGGACACCGTATGGGATCTTCTCGACTTAAAAGAAAAATCAGCTAAATCACCGAGTAGTTAGAGGCAGACACTTTTTTCCCCTGTTTTACATGCATAATTCAATTAATGTGCCTGGATTTATTGAAAATGTACCTGGCGAAATCGTTGTTAACATAAACGTGTGAAAATAGAACTAATAAGGTTCCACTTGTTCTGATGCGCATGTTAGCATATTGATGACTATGCTAACATGCACCAAACTCACAGTTAAAAGTCACGAGATTCAGGATCAGATTTGGTTCGGATTATCGAACTATCGAAGTCTATTATAGCTTACGTTAGTAGTTCCAACTTCCAACTTCCAACTTCCCATCTAAAAAATAAAGTGAAAATAAGCTTCCAAATTATCTAGGCCGTTAGATTGCATCACCAATATATGCTTTCAGTTTTCATATTTTATACTACATGGAGTTGGGTTTCAATCCTACATTCGATCTCATTTGCTAGTAAACTTTGACATTGGTCCACCCCTTGTGAAATCAGCACTGATTGGTGATTTCAAAGTTATTGGATTCACTTTTCATGATGAGCTTTAGGAGTTAGGAGTTCATGTGGGTTAGATTCCATCTTTTACTCCCATCACCCACCACCATATGATGATGGACAAGTGGCCCCCACAAAACAAAACCAAAAAAAAAAAAAAATGCACCCACGTGGATTGCAAGGTGGGCAGGTGCTCAAGTTGCAATCCAACACTGAACATGGACTCCCTCCCAAGTCCCCAAGTCCCAACTTTTAAAAGAAGATAACTCCTATTGGCACACCAACTTTTACTTGGTACACCCCAATTTATATAATATATATATAAAAAAATCAATGGTTAAGAATTAAGTCAAAGTGGGGTGCCAATAGAAACTCTTATCTTCTATTATTATTATTATTATTACTGCTGAAGTTGGTTGAATGTGTTATAATGGTTTGTAATGTTGAGGTAGTCAGTTGAACCAAACTTTTGTAATGTTAAAAAATAGTGTGTTTTAATTAGGGGTGCAATTTGGTTCAGTTTGAGGTCAAATTGAAACTGAACCGACATAAGTTGGTTCCATTAAATAAGAACCAGAACTGAACCAAATTCCATTGGAACCAAACCAACACAAACTGATCTAAAGTCGGTTTGATTCGGTTCAGTTCTATGGATTGCCAATATTCTATAATTTGTAAGTAATATTTTTTTAATGGAAAAAACAAATAATAATAAAATAATGAAAAGTGCGTTTGTTAGCAAACACTCATTTGAAAAATTAACATGCCCCAGTTAGTTTTTTGGATTTTGAATTCCTAACATGAAGGGGGGAAATGTTCCCTTATTGCAGGTCCATTGTTCTACAAGGGGTGGTACCACCTCTTCTATCAGTACAACCCTGATGAAGCAATCTGGGGAAACATCACATGGGGTCACGCGGTATCTAGGGACCTGATTCACTGGCTCTACCTCCCCTTTGCCATGGTCCCTGATCATTGGTACGACGTCAACGGTGTCTGGACCGGGTCTGCCACCATCCTCTCCAATGGCTCCATTGTCATGATCTATACCGGATCCACTAACGAATCAGTGCAAGTGCAGAACGTTGCGTTCCCTGCCAATCTCTCTGATCCTCTCCTCCTCGATTGGGTCAAATACTCGGGCAATCCTGTATTGGTCCCACCAACTGGAATCGGGCTAAAGGATTTCCGTGACCCAACAACCGCATGGTTCATACACGATAAGTGGTATATCACCATTGGATCGAAGGTCAGCACTACGGGTATATCGCTTGTGTATGAAACTTCAGACTTCATTAATTACAAACTCTTGGATGGGGTGATACATGCCGTGCCTGGGACTGGTATGTGGGAATGTGTTGACTTTTATCCCGTATCCACAACAGGGGAGAACGGCCTTGACACGTCGGTATACGGGGATGGAGTGAAGCATGTTATGAAAGCTAGTCTTGATGATGACAAGCATGATTACTATGCAATTGGAACTTATTTTCGTTCCAAAAATACATGGATCCCCGACAATCCTGAATTGGATGTTGGTATTGGAATTCGTTACGATTATGGTAAGTTCTATGCGTCGAAGACCTTTTACGATCAGAATAAGAAGAGGAGAGTGTTGTGGGGTTGGATTGGTGAGACCGACAGTGAAAAAGCAGATGTAGCAAAGCGATGGTCAGGTGTTATGGTATAATTTTCCTTTCCTTCTAGGATGTGTCTTCCCCTGGATTGTTTTGCTACTTTGATTAATGATGAAAATGGGCTCAAAATTTATTTTGATTATTTTGTTTAACAGGGTATTCCAAGGGTTGTATTGTTCGACAAGAAGACGAAGACCAATTTACTTCAATGGCCCGTGGAAGAGGTGGAGAGCTTGAGATTGAGCAGTAAGGATTTCGATGACATAGAGATTGAAGCAGGATCAGTTGTGCCAATTGACGTGGGCACAGCAACACAGGTCTATATTTTCTTTATTTTGTCAAGTTGTTTTGTTTTCGGTCACATGCTAATGACTTCCAAATCTTACAATGAGTTTTGTGAGGCATTGGTTACAGTTAGACATAATCGCGGACTTTGAGATAGATAGTGAGGTCTTAAAGGGAACGATCGAAGCTGATTTGGGGTACAATTGCAGCACAAGTGATGGGGCTTCTGGAAGAGGTCTCTTGGGGCCATTTGGTCTGTTGGTTCTTGCAGACAAACCCCGTTCTGAACAGACGGCCGTTTACTTTTATATTGCTAAGGGAACCGATGGCGATCTCAAGACTTTTTTCTGCACTGATCAATCTAGGCATGTGTCTTTCTTCCTTTAATGCCTTTTTTCTTGATATTCTTAAAAGGAAACCTATTTCGATTATCTCAAATAGGGCTTATAAGCTAATGAACAAAAATTATACCTGAAATTATTGTTTCCTCACAGGTCTTCCATAGCCAACGACGTTGGTAAACAGGTTTATGGTAGCATAGTTCCTGTACTAGATGGCGAGAAATTAACCGTCAGGATACTGGTAAGTTGATAATTTGATTTCAGCATGTCAAAAGCGTAGATCTATTATGGAATGGATTTTCATTTTTTATGTTTTAGGTCGATCACTCGATTGTCGAAGCCTTTGCTCAAGGTGGGAGGACATGCATCACATCTCGAGTTTATCCAACGAAAGCTATCTATGGAGCAGCCCGTTTATTCCTTTTCAACAATGCAACCGGAGCCAATGTCGTTGTCACTTCACTTAAGATATGGCAAATGAACTCTGCATTCATTCACCCTTATCCATTCACTGCCTAAATTTAGTATGCTAATCATATGTACCCCCAATTCACTACCCAAATTTCATCAATCCTCATCTTGCCATCCCTTTGTTGCTTTAGTTTAAAGATCCCATCCCATTTCATAAGTTGTGCCACCGCCACTCCATTTGTTAGGAGTGCCCTTTGTCGATATGTATTGGATTGAGTCTAAGACATGTAAAAAACGATTTGGTTGGAATGAAGAGAGTGATATTATCCATAGAGCTTTTTGTTGGATTTTCATCCATATAAAACACAAAGAAAACATCAATTTACATGGAACATTCTAATCTTTAAATTAAAATTACATACCTGGATATCACAGTAGTAATCCAATTACATGGGATAACCACTTTCCGATTCTCTTTGCCTTAACTTGCAATGATGATCACGCAAAACCAATGTGGAGCTTTACCCCAGATCCTGCTACTCGGCCAAGCAATGGGAACCCAAATACCGGATGTGTATGGGAAGGGGACTACTACCACTTTATATAGATTAGGTCTCCTAAGAATCTGTTCATCATAGAAATTGTAAGAGATAAGGTGGCAAATATCAACTCCAAGAATTTAGGGAAACCACAATCTCATGTATTAGAAACCTTTTAAGATTGCAAGACAAGTTTTCAATTGTACCCTTCATACCTTTTAAGTAACAAATCCAATCCAATTAAGAAATAAACTTGTGTAGGACCAATAGGATTATGAGTTTTTATTTAAAAAAAATCAAATTCTTCTATCTAAAATACCACTCTTGGAGAAACAAATTCGCTTCATAGATCGGTTAAAATCCATAACATTTGAGGGAGGATTCCTTAGGCACTCAGAATTGAATGAATGACTGTGTCCTAGTTCATCGACAATGGAAATTGACAGACCATGACCAAATACTCCATTTTCAAGTATGCCAGGAATAGTGCAAGTGCATTGCTGCTGTTGTTCTTACTTAAGGGAGAGGTTATGTAAATTGAAGCTTAATTCAATGATCATGGCATGCCCAACACCTTCGTTGGGTCATCGGCAATCATAATCAATGAAATGTATAACAACAATAAATAAGTGATTTTGAATTGTAGTCAGAAAAAAATGTACTTTTATTAGGATGTGATGTAAAAACAACTTCTGGCTCTTGGAAAATATATTTCAATGCACGAGGAAAATATGTCCTTGAAAATGTCACCGAACTCAAATAAAATATCCTTAAACTTCTGTTGGGTACCAATAAAAGTTTTATATCCATGAAGGCGAAAAAAAAGATCAAAGAAAACATAAGGGAATTACAAGAAATGAATTATATTGCCAACATAATGTCGAGCTACACATGGATGTTATTGTTGGAAAAATCTGTAGAATTTTCTAGATTTTTGTGATCAAGAGGGTCTCTTTGAGCTACAATTTAAGTGGGTCCCACACTTTGTTTAAAGTGAGACCACTTGAAAACTTATTTTTCTCTTTGAAAAAAATAATTTTATTTATTAAGTTGTCAAAATTTCCTTTTGAATGAATGAGAAATCAACTCCAAACAATTCTTACTAGCCATTGTTTATTATATGTGGTTTGTAGAACTATTGAGTTTATTAGTGAAACTCTTTAATCCCACATCAGATAAGAATAAGAAATTTGTCTAGTTCTTATATAGAACTTCTCATATCACTTAAGTGAATATGAAAGAAAGACTTGGATAAGCCTACACATGCGCAAGGGGCCCATGGGTTCAAGAAGGATTTAAATTATTGGTCCAAAAAATCCTTAATGCATGTGCGTGCAAGGGGGTGCGAAGGGGTGCACCCCTTAATTCCTATCACATGTAGATTGAAGTGCCCCTTCTAGGAGACAATTATTCATAAATCCATAAGGCACCAAATTACGAGAACAAAATTGTTTTAAGGACATTGTGTTCAACATAAGCCTTGATCAATCATCAATTTCTTCGATTCTTGGGTATCTACATTGTGTTCAACATAAGCCTCGATCAATCATCAATTTCTTCGATTCTTGGGTATCTACCAATTAATAGCTATTAGCAAAGAGACTTGTGGAGGGATAAAATCGTCACCATTTAGATCATTTATTCGTATCATTAACACATATTCCGAAGTAGACACGTGAAATCATTTGAAGAAGACTTTATCTTAATAAGGAAGAATCCTCTTATGTAATTGCTAATTTGGATAAAAATTAATTGAGTCATTTGTAACTTAATTAAGATTATGATTCATCAATCATCAATTTCTTCGATTCTCGGGTGTCTACCGATTAACAATTATTAGCAAAAAGGTTTGTGGAAGGATAAAATCGTCTTTCATCTAGATCGTTCATTCGCATCATTAACACACATCCCGAAGTAGATATGTGAAATCATTTGAAGATGATTTTATCTTATTAGGGAAGAATCGTCTTATGTAATTACTAATTTGGATAAAGATTAATTGAGTCAATTGTAACTTAATTAAGATTACGATTCTTTTTAGGATTTATTTATTTAAAGAAGAATAAGGTCATTGTAAAAGAGAGAAAAAATGGGATGAGGGAAAGGGAGAAGGGAGGAAAGAGGAGAAGAGGTCATGTAAAACAAATTTATAGTGGAACGACTCCCGAAACCCATGGACGTAGGCATATTTGTCGAGCCACATAAAAAATCTTTTACGTTGTTTCCCTTTTTCATTATTTCTAAGACTTATTGGTGAATGGTCAATAAAAAAATTTAATCTCCACAAGGCAAAAGATTTTTTACGTCATTTAGGTCATTTCCAATTAGTATATAAGAAGGCTTGGTCAAGAGGCAATTTCATCAACAATTTGGGAGGTGGGAGGGGGGAGGGACAAATGGGGCATGTAATTAGTTGAAAATATAGGGGTGTCTCAAAGTTTTGTGGGGGCAATTGCCCCCATTAGCTCCGCCCTTGGATTTGGGTCAAGGAACATTAACTCATGTCTGACCCATTTTCTTATTCAGATATAATCCAAGGAAGCAAACATGCTAAAATTTGATTCAGAACACTCGAACTTTGAATAAAATCCGACCTATTTTATTCCCTAATACATTGTTCTCAAATTAAAACTAATCACATATTAATCTCATGAGAGTGGTTTTTTACTCATAGAATTTTATGTCATAGTGCTCATAGGCTCTCCAATGCATGCCATGTCAAGCTGCACAAAGGTAGTTTTGTAAATTAGGAATGCATTCAATACACGCGAGTTCATGCGATTGGTAGATCCAAGATTTTTGTCAGCACTATTACAAAAAATTCAGCAAAAACTCTCTTCTTTCTTACTTTTCAAAGAATTTTTTTTCCTCATTGACTCTCTAGCACGTGCCACGTCGAACCTAATAAAGGAAGTTTTGTAAATTGAGATCATTAAATACACGCAGGCACATGTGATTGGTGGATTTCTGATTTTGTGAGCAAAATGTTTTTCCCTAAAAAGTGTTGTCACTCCATCTCTATCGACTCGTAATCTTAGTATTGCGTGAAAATCCAACGGTTACAAATATTTGAAAAAGGTAAAAACCCAAGCTTTTGGAGAGCCTTTTTACAGCTGTTGAATCACAGCTCCGGGTCCCGTTCGCCACCCTTAGTTTTACCACACACTTTAACAAACGCGTTTTGTCTTACATGGGTTAGAAGTTTCGGAATGAGCTGATTTTTGGTGAGGATGATCTCTATGGTGAGGAGATCATCCTCACCAAAAATCAGCTCATTCCAAAACTTCTAACCCCATCAAAATTGATTTACAAAAAATGGACGGTCCACGATTTTTCAACGTGTAAACATGGGGCTAAACATTTCGGAATGGGCTGATTTTTGGGGAGGATGATCTTCTAATCATAGAGATCATTCTCACCAAAAATCAGCTCATTCCAAAACTTCTAACCCATGTAGGACAAAAAACGTTTGTTAAAGTGTGTGGTAAAACTTAGGGTGCTGAACATTTCCCCACAGCTCCATATTTAGACCAATACAAGAGACTGCCTCTCATGAGAGCTCCTTTTCGGCCGTTGGATCCGACAGCTAAATTTTAAAAGCTATTATTGTTATAATTAGGATCATCATCATCAACAACCAGCGACATTAATGACTTTATCATCATCATCATAGTCATCACTGGTCTGAAATAAAAGTAATTTAACCCAATAAAGGTTTGATATGGGCTTTTAGATTATTTAACAGCATAAAGTTCATTTAAATACTTATGGAGAAAGATATATATTAAAGGCAGTCAGATAAAATTGAAATAATGTCACTATCATTACCAATATTGCAATAAACTAAAAATAATAATTGAGAATGATATAATAATGGAGTTATGGATTGGGGAATTGAGATAAATTTATTCGCTAATTTGTACAATTCTTGATTGATTAACACTTAAAACAAGAGAAATTTGAGTCACAATCTGAGTCACTTTTGTATTTATTTTGTAAGTATAATTGATTTTTGATGGTATTCTTATTGGGTTTAGATTTCAAGAGGCAAGACAGTATGAAAAGCATAGTTTCAAAGCTCGTTCGAGATCGAGGCGTATCGCCCGAGTTCTCTCGGTATCAGGTATGGACAAGATGAATGGACAAATCAAAATTTTGAACGAGATATAAAATCCCACATTCATTATTTTTCATTTTTTTAAACGAGACATCTCAAACGTATTGAAAAACTTGTCTGAGATTACTCGGTATTTGGCATGGACGAGATGCGAAACCAACGTTTAAAACCATGATGAGAAGGGACCTTTTTCAACATGGAGTGGATTCAGTGGATGTAGGTAATTTGTCGAATCATGTAAATCTTGTGTTCTTGTGCATTTGTTTTTTCTTTCTTATTTTACTTCATTCGGCACAACAGTTTTGTTTTCAAGGGTATCAATAATTCAATTGCCATTAGAGTCATACTATAATGAGTTCGTTGGACACTGCATTCAACATTATGCAGACATGGCATTGCACAAATAATTATAGATTTCTTTCCTCGAGATACAAATAAAAAAAACTATGATTCTCTATGCACTGCTACATCAGTGTAGTGTTCAACAAACTTAGTTTAGCATTTTCCTTGCCATCGTTTTAGCTTGAAAACTTTTTTTTGGACAAAAGTTGAAGCGCAAAGTAAGAGAAAACAAAAGAGGAGAACTAATCTCCAAAAGCACATTAAAATCAAAGATTTCTTTCAATGACCCTTCGTGGATATGAATCTTGATAATAAATGGGTATATAACAAATAATTTCTTGATCTAATTCCTAGGATGCATTAAAATTATGTTTTACCCTAACAGAAAGAGAATCAAACACCGAACATTCATTCCGTTAGATAGAAGATAAAATGCAGGTTTAGATTATGAAAAACATTATTCTAAATTCATTTTCACGTGCGTCAAAATGACATTCAAGTTCTATTTTAATAGAGATTAAAGTGATTGTTAATTATCTTAACGATCTTACTTTGAGCTATTACGCACTTAGATGCCAAAATTTTCAATTAATATGTAATTGTTCAAGTTAAGATCAATGATACAAGCGAATAACAATGATTGTCAACACGACTAAACATTCAAACGCACCATTTCTTTTTGACTACGTTCAATATTATAGTCAAACATAAAAGATTGTACTCTTCGTCCATGAACAATGATCACTACGTCATAATGCGCCAAAAACGACTGCTCTTACAGTCGCAAAAAAGTCGTTTTAAAATGAGTGATTTTTTAAAAACGACTGTCAAAGACAATCGGGAAAAACGACAATAAAATAGGGATATAGCGACGGTCTTCGACCGTCGCTATAGGGTATTTTTTTTTAAAATTTTTTTTTACACCTGCCCCCCTTTACATGTTGCTAAATATTGAAGATACCCCTATGTTTTGACATTGATGACCTAGACCCCAACTAACAATATAAAAAGACCCAAATGCCCCTCGTCTTCAACTTTCATAAATCTAACTAAAAAACTTAATGTTTAAAATCTCATCTTGAGGCAATGTATTGATTAAGAGTTGATCGATATCGTCTCTAACAAAAAAAAAAAAATTCCAAAACTCCATGGACGCATTATCTAGAGCTTATGATATTAAAATAATAATAATAATAATAATAATAATAATAATAATAATAAAAACTAAAAACCCTAGAAATCGAAGCAAATAAAAAATAATGAGAGTTGAAATAATACCTGTGAAATCAAAGAGTGCGAGAGGAAGCTTGATAAGCCTTGTGAAAGAAGGAATCCTGGGACGAAGAGGATTTTCAGAGAAAAATCTCTAATTTTAGATAGGGCTTGAACCAATCTGAGAGCGCAAACCCTAGATCTGATTAAGATTTGTAGATTTGGGACAAATCTAGGAAGCAAGTTCACAAACCCTAGATTAGGGATACTACGGAGAGAGAGTGCGTGCGAGAGACAGATCCAACAACAGAGAGTTGGATCAAGAGAGAGAGAGAGAGATTGCGAGAGACCGAGAGAGACAGAGTGCGAGAGAGAGAGACAGAGAGAGATTTGCGCGAGGAGAGTCGAGTGAGTGACAGATCTAAAGACAAGAGAGTTTGATTGAGAGAGAAAGAGAGGGAGTGTGAGAAAATGAGAGAGAGAGAGAGAGAGAGAGAGAGAGAGAGATTTGTGCGAGAGTTGAGTGAGAGAGAGGGTCGAGTGAGTGAGAGTGAGAGCAAGAAAGGGCGAGTGAGTGAGAGTTGACGAAATCGAATCTGTGAGTGAAAGAGAGAGTCAAGATATTCGAACTGAGTAGCATTGAGTGGCAGGAAAAACACTGATTTGCGACTGTTGTGATCCGTCACTTAATACGACGACATAAAGCAGTCGTTTTTCTCGAAAAATGGTGTCGCATATTACCTCTTATGACGTAGTGGATTGTCAACACGATTAAACATTCAAACACACCAATTGACAATCTAATTATCGAGATCATCTTTACTCTAATAACAAGAGTTGAAAAGTGTGTTTTTATTTAGAAGATAAAAAATGCTCCCACATTTACATTTAACCTTATAATATTATCAAGAGGTTATTTTCATCAAAACAAACGAAGACCAGGGTAGCCACATTTGTTTTCTAAAGTTACAAAATTTTCATTATATCATGTTATCTTCAAAATCACTTTATTTAATATTTTAAATTACAAAAAGATGTTTATTTTAAAATATTAAGAGAGTTGCTATTGCCACAACAACTTTTGTTAATACCAACTGTGTGCAATTCTTTCTTGATTTACATAAGAATTGGTGTGGCATTAAGAAAATTAGTGTGGCAATAGTAGCTCTGCAAATTAAATGATAAAATATAATATAATATTAGATTATCTATTTGGAATAGTTTTTTAAAGTATAGAAAATTTAATCATGCAAAAATTCTAATTTTCGTACATAAACATGCCACCTACCAATTTTGATTAATGGATTAAATATTAAAGGGTTAGAATCAGTAGACTCATGAAATTAAACTCATACGTTGACACACAATCCCAATCATGTAAATGTAAAATTCAATGGTTGAGATTTATTTTTGTGATCTGTGTTGTATTCTCTAGATAAGTCTTAAATCGCAAAAATTGAATTTCACACTTATATTGGTAGAATTGTGTGTGAACATATGAGTTATTTTTTCTTGAGTCGATCCCATCTCGATATTAAATTGTGCACTTCATACACGTGTGCGCAACATGACTCACTCACTTTACTTTCATTACATGGTCGTCTCTTTGTACACGAGCAACTTCAAGAAGCTTCTTTCTCCTATTGCAGCACTTAATTTTTTTATTCTATAAAAATTATTTTATAGAAATTATTTCAAACTATCATTTTCCAACAAAACATTTGAGTCTCGTTTATAATTATTTTGAAGTACAAATAGTCAAACATTTTGCCTTTGAAAATGGCAAACAAGAAATTTGATTCAAAATATTAAAAAAAAAAAAAAAAAAAACCTCCAACATATATTTCTATATTTCTATGAGACACTTTGCTAGATGACCCCTTAAAATCTTTTTCACTGCAGTGGCACCTTTTTCTTTAATAATCACAGGTCAATCAAAGTGTCAGGCCAACTCAGCATGTTTCATTCAATAGTTACTCGTAGAAAGCATAGCACATGGTGGGTCTTCTCCCAAATACATTATCCGGGATTGGCCATGTCAGCCCCCCACGGTCACACTCCAATGAAAAACTGCATAACCAGTGAAGAGTTTTGTGGTGTCACTCCAGTATTCATATATTGTAGAGCTCTTTATTGATGAATGTGGGGTTTAATACATTAAAGTCATCATCCACAATTTTATTATTATTTACTTTAAAGTACATATTGATTCCACCCTAAAAGATGAGCTCTTTCTATCTTCTCTCCTTAACATTTTTTCAAAACTTAGGTGGGCCCTTCCCTATCCTCAACTCCTACGCACCTCAAATTGTTCTCATTTTGTAGATTTTTTTCAAAAATAGAGATCTCCTTGAGGATTTTGAAACCGTTGTATTTCTGATAAGTCTTAAATGCCCCTGCCAATTTTACATAATTACAATATGCTCCACTCTAATAAATATTGAGACTACACAAGCTCCGACACCTATCCAAATACTATCACTCCCCCTCTTACATACTCCCCCCCTTTACTCTCCTGTCATAGCATGTGCATGAGTTTGTTTGTTCTCGAAATACACAACTACATATATTTATGGGGATGTGTAATTGTGTATCCCGATAAAAAAATCTATGATTCTATGCACATACCACATCAAGAGAGTATGGGCGAGTATCTTAGAAGGGCGAGTCAAATTATCACGGCTCTATCTTTAAATCTGATACACTTCAACCCTGATAGAACATAATTATAAAAAAATAGGACCCTTAGTCATTAAATGTTCACCCCATCCTTGTATTTGAATATTATTGAAGAGGAAGAGTCAGTTGTATTTATATATATACTTACATTATTTTTAGTAGTTCATATTTTTTAGATGAGGAGGCCAAAATATGGATCTTGTATATTTATTGTTGTTTACTTGTCATATTGATAAATTCTTTTTACAAGATTTGGGAGATATTCATGCATGAGATAAGTTGCTTTATTTTCACATGTTAAGTGTCACAAATGATAGATTGGCGGTGAAGGTATTATACGATGAGCACCATAAGACTAACAAGGAAGGTATTTATAATGTCGTGTTACATAAACTTATATCAATAAAAGAACATCATATTAAAATGACGAAAAAATATTAAAAATTGGGTGAAATGTCAAGAGTATTTTGAATTTTAGAAAAATAAAAATTTATCGTCACACCAATTTTTCTTATAACACAGGTATCCAAGAATTAAATGATATTCAAGAGGATGAACGCATCAACAACGTAACATAATTTTGATGTCACGGTGAGTAAATCGACTTCTTTAATTTATTAACACTTCGATGATGATCATATCTAACTCGATTTGTTTGGTATTGACTTGATCCTATCCAATAATTGGTTTTTAAAACCATTAATCATGGTTAATAGGTTTGATATTCTGTTATTCATTTTATTAAATTTTAGGATATGACTATTTGCACACACAGAAATGACTCAATGCACCCACTTAAGTGACTTCCGAATTAAAAAAACTAAATAAATTATCATTTCACCATTTCGTTTTGGTTTATTACACCTACAACTATCTATCGAACAAAAATTCAAAATTTTCTTTCTTTTTCTTGTTTCTTTCCTTTCTTCATATTTTTCTTCTTTTGAGTTTTGTGAGAGATTGAATCGATGGAGTTTAGATTTTAGGTTTTTTTTTTTTTTTCAAGTTATCTTATTTTTTTGAAATTTCTTTTACTTTTTGGCATTTAATCATAAAAAAATATGAAAAAATCACTATTAAAATTTTCAAACGGTGATTTTGAATTGAAGTCATCAAAGATTTTTGATGATTCTATTCACTAGGTTCAGACCGAACTTATTTTAGCGCATTTAGTAGGTACCTACTGAATATTATCAAATAGATTTGATAAATATTTATTGAACAAAATTTTCTATCGAATATTATAAATCGATTCAGTGGGTACTTACCGAATCTTATAAAACAGATTTAATAAGTATTTATTGAATATAACTTTCTCAAATAAGTGATCTTGACTTGATTGAAAGTATTTAAGTAAAAAAAATAAGTAAAATAAAAATTTAAAATTCTTATTGAAATCTTTTTAAATTTGAAGAAGAAGAAGAAGAAGAAGAAGTAGAAAAAATGAGAAAAATAAAGAAGAAGAAGAAAAATGGTTTGATACCTTTAAATAGTGAAATAAATAATTTAAGTTAAAAGTACATTTGGACTAAATAATTACTTTAAAAGTTAAGATGAATACGAATATAACAAGAAAATGAGTGAAATGAGCTATTTTACTTTCTTATCTATATCCGACTTAAGAGGAGAATAATTATATGGGTGGGTCCACGTAAGTAAAATGGGAGGCCCCTGCCGCTGCACGTGGGCAGCCACTGTCGTCTTCATAAATTGGTCTCCAGAGAGAATCTAAGTGAGAATCCAACGGTATAAATCTAGGGAGTATATATTTCTTAGGACCACATAAACGAATACCCGAAAAGGCATAATTGGATCGTTGGAGTTGGAGGCTGTAACGCCGTCCTACAGCTCAAATGACCGACAACTTAGTTGTACATTGAAGAAGCAGTTTATTATCCACTTAAAGGAGTATTGTACACCTCAGACCCAACAATTCAATTTCCTCTATATTTTTGCAAAACCTAACGAATGGAATTACAGAAGGATGCCTTCCTGAGGTGGACGCTAAGGTTATCCTTTTCTAAGTAAGCTCCTTAGGGCGATCCACAAGACAAACCGTTTTTTTACACACTTAAGGCTCAACACTCTCTCTCTCTCTCTGTGATAATGTAAAGCCCGAAACTGTATTTAATTCGGCCAAAAATAGGCTACAATCATTTATCAACCCGATACATGGATTCGTTTCGTTTTTTTCCACTCTTTTTGATCCACATTTCTTTATTTCTGAGTCTCTGTTTCGCCGAAGATCCCTTTGTTTATTATGATTGGCAAGTCTCTTACATCACCGCAGCTCCTTTGGGTGTTGAACAACAGGTTTGATTTTATCTTCCCAGATCTTCATACCTGTTTCTCTGTTTGTAGATCTTCACTTCTCGTGTTGTATACTTAGTGCATTTGCACAAATGTGTGCTTTTTCACCAAATTTTGGCTTGTTTATCGTTCTAAATCAGCTAAATTTTCAATGTTTGAGGTAGTTTGGAGGATTTTTCATCTTGTTTTTATTTTTTTTCGTGTTTTTATGTGTCTTTGTGGAAATGTTTATACTTGAATGAGAATTATACTAAATTTGGTAGTTTATGAGAATTTTGGTGGGGTTTTCTCATTTGGGTAATTAGTTTGTTAGTTTTAGAGATTTAGGTTCTAGGGTTATAGTTCTACTTTAATCAAAAAATGAGGACTTGAATGATTTGAAGTAATTCGGGGTTTGTTATTAATTTTATCTGCATTACTTTGGAGTACAGGTTATTGCCATTAACAATAAGTTTCCGGGCCCTATTGTTAATTTGACTACAAACAACTATGTAGTCGTCAACGTTACAAACAACTTGGATGAGGATCTCCTCATCACATGGTATGGTACAATTTTCTCAATTTTGTAATGTTAATGTGGGAGTGATTTTGAAGGTTTTTTTTTGGATTTGGTCTGACAGGAATGGCATTCAACACCGTCGTAACTCATGGCAAGCTGGTGTTCTCGGCACTAATTGCCCAATTCCTCCTTCTTGGAACTGGACTTATCAGTTTCAAGTTAAGGATCAAATTGGAAGCTTTTTTTACTTTCCTTCAATCAACTTCCAGAAAGCTGTTGGAGGGTATGGTGGCATTATTGTAAATAACCGGGCTGTGATTCCCGTCCCTTTTGGGACTCCAGATGGGGATATCACCATACTTATTGGTGACTGGTACAATCGGAACCATACGGTTAGTGTTTCCGTGTGTTCAACATTTAAACATTCTTCTTTATTAGATTGAAGTTTAGAATTTTAAAGTCTGTAATTGTTGTCTCTTGGGGTTGTAGGATCTGAGAAAGGCCCTCAACGATGGAAAAGACCTCGGGATTCCCAATGGTGTTCTGGTGAATGGGAAGGGCCCTTACCAGTACAACACCACACTCGTCCCCGATGGCATCGAACATGAAACTTTTGATGTCCATCCAGGTATTGATGATGGGGGAGAAGGGAATGAGAATTTTGTATCACTTACTTAATAGGTTGGCACCCTTTTAGGTATCTTATCATTAGGCATGTTTATAATCTTGCCTATGAATTTGATTTGTGATTTCTTGGGTGGGACAATGGGAAAATCGTGTCAGTTGAAAAATCTAAAATCAACCGATTAATTGGATGGTTAGATTATTACCCATTTTTATTTTTGATTAATCCAAAGTAGCTCATGTATCATTTGACTGCTAACAGCCTATTAAACCATTTGGTACCAATGGGTATGCATTCTTCTATGTTGATTGTAGCATAGTTTTATTTATTTAAGTATTGTTTTTTTTTTTCTTTCCAAAATGTGATTTTTCCTTATGGTTTGCAATAAAATTGTCCTTACTCTCAATTGACAATATCATCATGGTGGGGCAGGAAGAACATATCGGATTCGAGTACATAATGTAGGAATCTCCACTAGTTTGAACTTCAGGATCCAGAATCATAACTTGCTCCTTGTAGAGACAGAAGGATCATACACAGTGCAACAGAATTATACTAACCTAGATATTCATGTTGGACAATCTTATTCTTTCTTGATTACTATGGATCAGAATGCAAGCACAGATTACTATGTTGTAGCGAGTGCTAGGTTTGTGAATGAAACACATTGGAAGAGAGTTACTGGTGTTGCCATCTTGCACTATTCTAATTCCAAGGGCAAGGCGGCTGGTCCTCTCCCGGACCCACCAAATGATTTTTTCGACAAGACGTTTTCGATGAATCAGGCCAGATCCATCAGGTTTGAGCCCGACATCTCCAGAATTTATAGGGCTTATTTCTTCTTTTCTTTGGAGAGTAAAAAATAAATAAATAAAAACTTTTATTTCGTGATTCTCTTTTTGGGAGTAAAACTATAGTGTCAATTTTCTAAGAGCTAGTCCATTTCGAAATTGATCAGGACGAACGTGTCTGCTGGTGCTGCCCGCCCTAATCCACAGGGATCATTTAAATATGGCTCGATCAATGTGACTGATTTCTATGTGTTGAAGAACAAACCACCAGTGATGATAAATGGCAAACGTCGGGCTACACTGAGTGGGATGTCATACGTCAATCCTGACACACCAATCAGGCTTGCTGACTGGTTCAAAGTGAAGGGAGTATACACACTTGATTTCCCTAGTAAACCACTTATTGGAGCACCACCACGTATGAGAACATCTATAATTAATGGTACATTTAGAGGATTCATGGAAGTTATACTCCAGAACAATGATACCAAGGTCCAGAGCTATCACATGGATGGATATGCATTTTTTGTTGTTGGGTAGGGAAATCCTTTTTACATTTATGTGTCATTTATAATTTAGAGGTGTTGGTGCATGTTAAGTAACTATGCTGTTTGAAAAATTATAATTTGATAAATTTGATGTAGGATGGATTTTGGGGAGTGGACAGAGAATAGCAGGGGCACATATAATAAGTGGGATGGTGTTTCTCGCTGCACAACTCAGGTATGCCTTCCCCAATGTGGAATAATCCTCAATTTTTACTAGATTCATGATTTTTTGTTTCAGAATTTTCTTTCTTCGTCTAATTTAATGCATCCATTTTCATGATCATTTTTTAAAGGGGAACTTGCATCGATATTTCCTTTCTGTACGTCTTAATGACAGATAAACATCTCTTCTGGTTGTCCCATTTTTCTGATGTTTGATTAACAAAATTTATATCTATGTTTTGTCCTTTATTAACTTAACCCCTTCTCATTAAGAAAAAGAATAAGACAACTTTCATTTTTTCCGTTTTACTTTAATTGAGAATGTTGAGAGTAGTCTAAAGATAAAAATATTGAGGAACACTTGTCTGGTCTGTTGACTAGCCAAGTGTTCTAGTGTGCTCAAGTTGTTAATGCTGCAAGACTTGGGAGAGAAATGTCAAAGATTACTACCACCACCCCAGTGTTCCTAATGAATGTGACCTATTGTACCAGGACTCCACAACATAACTCAGACTGTGTAGGATCCTCGATAGTGTTGTAATATGGAAGAGTGCTGCACAGTTGTGTAAAGCTGAAATGTTATAACTTACGACGGTTTTTCTATATCGTTTTCACTATATCTATTGCTTTTATTCATGAAGTCTTAGCAATGCCCAGTGTTTCTTTAAGTGAAATTATCTGTTCTTGTCTTGCATAGGTTTTTCCAGGGGCATGGACGGCCATCTTAGTTTCCCTTGACAATGTGGGTGTGTGGAATCTGAGAACACAAAATCTTGATAGATGGTATCTTGGTCAGGAAGTGTACGTAAAGATTGTCAATCCAGAACCTACCAACAAAACTGAGCTTCCCATACCAGATAATGCAATTTTTTGTGGCGCACTGAAACATATGAAACAGTACGTAGCCAAATGTGCTCTTTTCTTTATTCTTATCGATTATGACAACTGTCCTGGTTTGATCCTCTTTTGAATCTTCAGGCCACAGCATCAACCCCTTAAGGCTTCTGCACCATCAATCACTGATGGAAGATTGAAGTTGTTCATGTTGCTGATGCTGCTCTTTGCTGTCGTTCCCATTTTCCATTAAAACATACCAGCCGACGGTTTAACTCCATAATCTCTTCTGGTGGTATTGGGTTGTGTCGTTTATGTTGCAGGTAGGAGCATAGCTTTCTTGAGAGACTTTTTTGTTCTTGTTGTAAGCGTTTTTGGGTGTGCAAATAGCATGTCAATATGAATTTTCACGGTGATTTTTTTTGCATATTTGTTTTGACCCAATGTGTCGCGATCCATCGCCCCACCATTGCCTTGTAATTCCAGGTTATTGGGGATCCATTATTCTTTTCTATCTATAATTTATGTGCTGATGATGATTGACCCATTTTCCATACCATTTGACTCCCTATTCTCAATTTTCATAACTAGGATATTTATCTGTTTCGAATATGAATTGCCATAGAAACAATTGGATTGATCACTCACAGTCACATTCCAAAACAGGCTAGTTACGTATGATATTGTAATTTCATTTTTCTTTTTTTGAATGTTATTGTTATTTAATTGTGTACTAATAAGCTAAGAATTCGTGGGAACACATCTATGAAAACAGTTATACCCTCAATCCATATCGACCCATGAGCTGTGTTACCCGGATATGGGCAGTGGGACACAACCAGAGAGTTCATATGGAAACTGAGCCTTTGAACTCTAGCGGTAGTGAAGGGTAAGGGTCACAGCCAGCAAGGCGAATAGGGCCCTAAGTAGGACAAGTTTCTTTCCTTGTGAAGCTAAAATGTAATTACTTATGTTTTCGTTTTATCTTGGTGAGTTGTGATATGAGCTGTTTGTGGTCCATGGTATTTATTCCGAAGGCGCTTGTGCTTTGTTGTCCATGAGCAGCTTTTTGTACAAAAGTTATTTTTTTAAAACGATGAGATCTTGGCAAAATCCTTTCTACCCAAATGAAGGGAAAACTCCTCTTTCACATGTTTTGAGGCCCTACCTCTTTCATCATTTCTTTTTCTCTCTCTTCCTTGATCCATCACAGACCCGATTTATGAAAAAAGAAAAAAGAAAAGTTCTCTCTCTCACTCATCATGCAGCTAGAACCCCGTCAGTGTGAAGATTAACGGGGAAATGTGTAACCACAAAGGGTTGGTGACCACGCCTCAAGAAGCAAGGTTTTGAATTCGAATCACCACTCAGGGGGCTACTCTCAGGGCTTTATCCCAAAAATTACTGGGTGTTGGGGGGAGGGGATCACTTGCCCAAGGATTAGTCAGGTGATCTAAGAGGCCCGGACACCTTGGTTACAAAAATAATATGGAAATTTGCACCAAAATAGGATTAATGAAGTTGGTGGTGATGTTGGTCAAATGGTTTAGTCTTTGCAGTTATGTTCCATTACCCATGGTTGTAAAAAGAGGAGAGAGAGAGAGAAGGAAAAGTAGAAAGTATTAAAAAGAGGATGAAATGTTATGTCACAGCCCTTTGTTGACAGTCTAATAGGCAGTGGAGTCGCACATGGAACCAGGCATGAAGCTCCATTTTATGGGTCCCACCTAGACGAGAGGATCTCCAGAGTCAATCTACCTGGTCAAAATTTGGCTTGAGTGATGGAAGAATTTATTACATGGGCCCCCCTATATCTAAGCATAGATATGGGTTGCTGCACTTGGGTGGTCCGGTTAAGTGTGAAACCATTAATCCATGACTAGACCAATGTACTTCATGAACCATGAGTAGGGCTGCAACTTAATAAACCCAACTCGAATTTCAAATGCCAGATCAGTCTAAGCCCATCTCGCTTGGGTTGATTTCTAGCCCAAGCCTCCCACTAGAGTGACCTACGTATGTTTGGCATGGAGTACCATCTGTTGGGATCCGATGACTTAAAAAAATGAAATCCAACAGTTTGGATAAAATATAGGAGAAATTACTTAAAAGGACGCTTATTGAGGGATTTTTTTTGTAAATAGTCCCTAAATTTTGTACAGTCTCTTTATAGTCCATTTAGTAAAGTTTTCTTTTCTTAACGGTCCCTAGACCTCATCTCTCACATTTCTCACGATTGAATACCCTAACCGTTCGAACTCATTGTCGGAAAGGATTTAAGAAGAAAGAAGGAGTCATTTTCAAATATTTTGAAGATGCAAGTAAAAAATTAGGAGTTTATTTATTTATTTTTTCTTAATTTTTGGATGAAAATTGATTAAGAATGATTCTTTTGGGTTGAAATCATCTAAACAAATCGTTATCTCAAGTTTTTAGTCGATCTTTCCATGTATTTTAGTTGAAAAAACTTAAAAATTAAAAATAGGTAGGTTGTACTAGTGTCGACTTCACAACTTTTTATCTAAAAAGTAGTGAACTCGACAATAAATAGTGATGAGTTCGATAGTAAAAATTGTGAACTCAACACTAAATAATTAAAAAAAACGTTGAATTCGACAATAAATAAAAAGTGATGAACTCAATAGTAAATAAAAAAATAGTGAAGTTGCCAATAATAAGAGACCATTAAAAATTATAAAATTTTTTTACTAAATGTCCCATCAAACTATCATGCATAACTTAGAGATCATATAGAAATAAATCCCTCTCTCAAGTTCCTTTTAAGTAATTTTCCCTAAAATATATAACCAAAGGATATATCACGTATTGTAAGATAAATCCAGATAATTGGATTTCATATATGTATATATTAAATAAATCATGTTGATAGGATTTTATACTAAAATTAAATAAATCATGTTGATCATGAAAAATCCACTCTTAGATTCACCAAACCCATAAAATAAAATCTCAATTGCAAAAGACTAGAATATGTCAAATCATTGTAAGTTCAACTTGCATGGAGGGGAGGTTTTGCTCCTCCTTTCAAGGAAATAAATCTTAATTTTTTTGTCTTGGAAGTTGGAAGCTTTAAGTGTGCAGCCAACAAACAAGTGAAAATCATGATGTCTCCTTCCACGCTTCTCACGGGTCCGCGTGCCAACTACTAGTGGACACACCATCATTGCCAACACATCCCATGTAGATAAAAAAATAGAGTCCGACTAGACTGAAAAAGTTAGTTAAGGGGTGTTTGTTTAACGCTAATTTTAGCACTTAATGCTGAATACAATTCAGCTTCAGCAATCAGTACGTTTGTTTACTCTACATTTTCAGCACTTATTGTTGAAAAATAAGTGAAAAGCATTAAGTGAAGTTGGTTTACTTAATTTTTTTGTTGAAGCGGTAAGCACTGGTCTTTTTCAACACGGACAAGTATGCCCTTATACTTAAAATGATATTACCTCTTATGTCCTATGGATAATGATGTAAGCACCCCACAAATTAATAAGGTAACCCACACCAATATTATCTCTTTCCTATTTTCTCTCTCATCTACGTATTTAAATAATATTAATTTAAATTAAATAATATTAATTTAAATTAAAAAATAATATTAATTCAAATTAAAGAGAGAAAATTTCGACCTTTAAAGGGTCAAAATTTTCTCTCTCCTCCACACATTTAAATAATATTAAATATTAAATATTAAATATTTTGAAAAAATAAAAGAGGGGAGAGAAATTTCCTCTTTCCTTTTTTATTTTTTTGGAATATTTAATATTTAACGAAATATTTATATTTAATATTCTCTCACTTTAATTTGAATTAATATTATTTTTTAATTTGAATTAACATTGTTTTTTAATTTGAATTAAAAAAAATTTAAAATTTACTTTTTAAATTATGTGGAGGAGAGAGAATTTGTTCGGCTAGGTTCCCAAAACGAATTTCATTAAATTTAGTATTTTTTAATAAATAATTTTTATTTTTGGATTTTATTAATAATTTTCCCTTAAACATACAACTGTTGAAAAGTGTAATATAGTCAATTTACTAGTTTTCAGCATTAAGTAATAAAAAAATTTATGTGATTACAGCGTTTAATTTGAATCAGTTTAGCACAATTCAGATTGGTAAACAAACAACAATTTTAGCACTTAAATTCAGTGCTTATACAGTTTCAACAATTATAATCAATCAGCACTTATTTGTTCAGTTTAACAAACAGCACCTTAGTATATCACCCTAAATAAGGTTACGTGGACTCATCTAAAAGCTATTATCTCATGAATGAGGATTGTAGAGGACAAACCTCTTAAAAACTTTTAAAGAAAAAAAAAAAAAAAAAATATATATATATATATATATATATATATATATATATATTTTTTTTTTTTTCACCATTGAATTCAAAATTTTTATTTGAGAGTAAGGTGAAATTTCGATAACCATTCATTTTCAAAACCTTACATCAAGTGAAAAAATATTTTTTTATCTGAGTATTTTCATAAAGTCTAGAGGGTTGTGATGTTGGATTGCCAATATAATAATCCATTTGAGCAAAACAATCCTTACTAAGGCTTAAAATCTTACAAAGTTAATAAGTAAGTGTTGGTGGAAAAAAAACATTCAAAAGTGCCTTTTAATTTAAGAAGACTTGTGATTTTCAAACTTGTTTTTTTTTTTTCACTCATTTGTATTCAGTTGATGTGATAAGACACATAATCATAGGTCGTTTTCTTCAGGATGCACAAGGAAAAAAGATCTATGATGGTTATGTGCCCTTGCCACGTCAACCAAGTACAGATTAAGTTTAAAAAAAAAAACGAGTCCGAAAATTATTAGCCATTTAAAAAACACTTTTTGTTCTAAGAAGTGTTTTTTGAGTTCAAATTATAGATTTTGCAAATAATTGAGAAACAGTTCTGGTCTACATCTACTTTTGAGGTTTGTATTTTGTTGCATGGTGACAAAAATCTACGATTTTTGTACATTAAATCAAAATTTTAATAATTTTTTATTAAATTATATATATATATATATATATATATATATATATATATATATTTTTAAATCACAAGTAGTCATGATCTAGTCCATAATTTTTTGAAAAAAAATTCACAGCTTATTTTTTAAGTATTATTTTTTATTTAATATATAAAATACTTATTTTTATACTTACAACACTTACTTATTTACTTTTTAATTTATCAAATGTTTTGCCAACTTTACCAACTTCTTTCGAAGCTTTTTCTTGTTGAATTACTCCCCAACCCCAACTTTGTAACTATTCTTTGTACGAATCTAACGGAAATGTAAAATTTTACCACCATGTTCTCATTGCTTTTCCTTTTCCGAATCTTTGAAGTAGAAGTCCACAACAAATCGAAACAGGGCCTAAAGCTACTCATTCATCCTATTTGTTAAAAGGCCATTTCAAGACTTTTAATTATACTATGGCAAAGCTACTCATTCATCCAACTTTAATTTCTTCTTTTTCTTCTTCTCTCCCTCTCTAATTTTTTTTACTTTTAAATTTCATAGTCAACTAAGTTTCAAAATCAAGGTTGTTAGGTCGTATAACGAAACATTGACATCTCTCTTATTTTTTCTTCTTCTCCCTCTTTGGGTTAGAAATAGATGAAAAGTCTAGAACTTACAAGATAGTCCCAAGTTATAATTTTATTTTAAGTATTTTTTATTTGAAAATTTTGTTATTAGGTTTACTAGTTTAGAGATTGACATTGAACTTTGCCTCTGCAATCCTTTTCTCTCCGTATATTATCTTATACTCTATGCACCAACTCCTACCTACCTCTAAAATTTCAACTATACTCACCAACTATTATTGACAAATGAACTTGTTTTATATTTGAATTTTACTTTTTTTTTTTTTAAATTTTTATATAAAACATCTAAGATTTGAATATTTTTTTTGATCAATCAATATCTATTTCAAATTTGTTGGGTCGACATGAATCTTAGCCGAGATGACTTGATTGGATTTCGAGGTAATTCAGCACCCAAATTCAATGAACCAACTTTTCGAGTTAAGTCAGAAAATCGATTGAGTAGTTATCAAATTGATCCAATCAACTTGAAAATTCACTGACATGGATTAGAAACTGAATCGATTTATTTAATTATATAGAGAACTATTTATTTTTTAATTTATATCTCGAGGAAAAAATCTATGATTATCCATGCACTGCCTTGTCAACGAAGTGTCTAAGGAAAGCAGTGTAGAACGACTTATAATATATTTATAGAAAAAAATTGTTAATTTATTTTAAAATATGATTTTAAATATTTATAAATTGATACTATTCTATTTGACTTGCTCAAGTTGACTTGCGAGTTTTTTACTTGACTCAATGGTCATAGGAATCGAGTTGACTTTTTGGCTTTTTAAAAGTATGGTACTCATTTGTTAGGTGGTGATGAATTTCTAACTTATTATGTGACCACCTCATAGTGATACTAAAGGAAGGGTTTTATAATATCAACTAAGCTTATATAAAACCAAAATAAAATAAAATAAATAATGATGGATATTAAAGAAATGTACTTATAAAATAAGCACAGATGAGATGAGAACAATGACATGGATGATTGAAGGGATTAGAAAAGATAAAATAAAGAACAGACTTATATGAATAAATAACTAAAAGCTATCGATCAACTCTAGTTTCTAAATTGAAGACCAAAAAAGATATAATTGAATTATATAGAAATATGTGAAATAATATTGTTAATAGTAGACATGATTTTAGACAAAACTGAATGGAAGACATGATTCGTGTTATAGGCATATTGAAGCTTAAGTTAAGGACTTGTTTGGAATTTGGATTAGCTCCGGCCTTCTAGTTCTCGAGGGGTGGAGTTCCAAAAGCTCGTTTCGGAACTAATTCAAACAGGGTGCTAGTTTCTCAAATACTGACTTCAATTGGTGGGTTTGGGTTAGGTTTGGTGGAGCCCTAACCTAATCCTAAAGAGACAGGTTGGATCCTATACCAACCCTATGCCTCTATTGGGCCTAAGTTGGCCAAGCCCAACCATGGTGTTGGGTTGATTTTATATATAAAAAAATGTAAATATCTTTTAGCAAATTTGGAGTGCCATCAAGATTGTACCTCATGTCGCACATAGTGACATGAAAATGTGTAGGAGCAATAGATGCTAGAATGGCTCGAACATCCCTGCTTTTGTGGTAGTTGAATCATAGAATTAGTTGTGTGCTATGAGAGTGAGTATAATTGTCCTCTTTTAAGTTGTGAGTGCTTTTGATTCTTTGTGACTGACTTGATTAGGTTTCGTTCAATATCTTCTTGTATCTCAAGGTGACATGTGATACTTATCAAAATTTGATCTTTAAAATTATTATTTTTTATTTTTTTAAATTTATTTATATTATGCACTCACCGTGATGTAATGTTTATAGTAGTTTATTATTTTATAGGACTTCAAGGATTATTGAAAATACGGTAAAATAGTATTTGTTTGTCAAGATCTCTTCAAATCTTCAATGATGCCATAGTAAATGACATTTTTAAATATAAAAAATTAATTGTTAAAATTTTTATAATGCATTTAAAAACTTCAACTTTTTTTTATTAGACTCTTTCATTTATCTACCTTTTTTGTCAACTAATAAGTCTCTTTTAAGATGGAATAATGATTTTCTGCCCTCCCTCCCTTCGACATAAGCCCCCTACACCCCCCATCACAGACTTGTAAATCATTTGCCTCGGGATATGTAGAATTATAAATCTTTTTCTTGTGTATCCCAAGGCAAATGATCTATTGTTATGTGATGGGGGCGTATGTCAGAGGGGGGGCGTCGTATTATCACATTCTTTAAGATATATTCACTCCCTATTCATAAGTTAGATGGACACCATTATTTCAATACCACTAAATTAACAAGAGGGATGACACAATAGAAACAAAAATTAATCCAAGTCATATAAATAAGACAAATATAGGAATATCATCTTTTGTTTTGATAAGCAAGCAATTTATGATGATGATGCTGAAGTAACATCGAAGGGGATATATCATGGGAGACATTTTTGACTTGGAAGTGTGTGGGAACCATAGATGCTTTTCATTAAGATCTCACTCGTATCTTGATGAAAAGTATCTATGGTTTCTATGCAATATTACTCTGGCACGACTCTTCTTTAAAATGTGTTCTCTCCTAACAAAGAAGAAAGGTACTTAAGTCACCTCTCTCATTACTCAAGTGTATTCTTTTTCTGCCGAAAGTTTACAAGATTTGAAAGTGTCAACATGTTAAGTGTGTCCTTTTTGTGTATAAAATCCCCTTTCTCCAGTTAATTACTAACCATTAAATTGTTAAATAATACTGAAGTGATCTCAAGAATGGATCTCACATTGCACACTCTGACATGAAAGTATATGGGAACCATAGATGTTTTTTCTCGAGATGTTCAATGTGAGGTCCAATCTTGAAGTCACTCCAACACGGCTCTATTTTGAAACCTAATTTTCCATCATGGGCATTAATTCATAGATGATTGTAAATTAGGATTGCACCGATGGTTGGAATTTACTGATATTTTTTTAAGTTTTCGGAAAAAGCTATGGGAAGTTCGGATGGGCAATTAGCTTCGTTTTGCTACCACGCCACGGCATCGGGTATGGGTTGTGATGGATCTACAGGCATGGAAACTTGGATCAGAGGAGCGTGCGGGAGCGAGAAAGCTAGCATAGGGAAGGCCCATGTGAAACGTTCTGTAGTTTACTTAGTCTAACTTGACTCAAATGATCTGACCAAGATAAGTCAAATACTACCAAATGGGTTCAAAACAATTACAACATAAATTAAAATATATATTTTCTTTACTCCTATTTTTTATTATTATTTTTACATATAGATTTCTAGAACTATAAAATTTGAAAGAAAATAGTGATTGTTCTTGATATGATTCTAGACATAATCACTTGTCAAATCATGTAAATCCTTGTATTTGTGTGTGATTTTTGTTATATTTAATATTTTATTTTTTTCAAAATATTTTATACAAATGGCAAACATTTAATATCTTAAAATTACTAATGCATCGATGAAAATATATGTTCAATCCTAGATGAATATGTGTCACCTTGAGATTCATACCAAGCAGGAGTGGAGCATGAGTAAGATAGCATAGCAGCATAGACCAAAGGTGACCCCTACTAATGGTATGATGTCCGAACATAAGAATGTGAATTCAGTTTGATTGATTGATTAGAATCAAAACTAAGGACTTATAAAAGAAGATGGGTGCCTCCTACTAGAGATGAATGGGATGATAAAAATTGTGATGCAGGTGGACCACATTGATTTGGTGGGTTTCATTACTAGAAGAAACTTTTATAAGGAATTATGACAACCTGTGTAGGTACCATACTCTAAATCAAAAAGTAAGAAGAGTTCCAACATTTTTCCTTTTTTTTTTTTGAAGTGCAACCACACAAAGATGAGTGCAAGGACCGTTTTTTCAAGAGTCGTGATAATCTAACATCTCCCCCTAACATATGCCCTCATCACATAATGTAGATCATTTGCCTTGGGATATAAAAAAAAAAAAAATTTATGATCTTAAGGTAAATGATCTAAGATTATGTAACGAGGAGGTATGTCAGAGTGGCGAGTCAGAAAATCATTATTATTATTATTTTATTTTATTGTAAGTGATGGATTACAATCAGTTTCAGGTGATGTGCAAGTAGTTGGACCCAATTTTCTGAATATTTTTTCTTTTAAGATAATCATACATAGGTTAAATATGTTAAAAAGATGATTCCAAAAGAAAACCCCTTCGATTGGACTCGTAGAGATCCTTTTGTTGTATCTTCACTCTATTCCCATCAACATTCCATAGAAAAACACAAAAACATACTTCGCTTCCCTTTCAAAACAATTCTGAAAAAAAAAATCCCATTCTCTCCTCCATTTCTTCTTCCTCCCAAACAAAGAATCAGACAAACCCACCTCTCTCTCTCTCTCTAAATGGCAGATATAGATGGATCCCCCCAAAAGCCTCCCCAAATCTCCGAAATGTTCCACAAATTTGCTCTCGCTTTCAAAACCAAAACCATCGAATTCTTCGCAGAAGAAGAAGATGAAGAAATCTCTGCAGCAGACCAATCCGATTCTCTAACCCTTCTGGACTCTGCAGAAGAAATCATTACTGGTCAGCGAGTTGTTGTCATCAAACCTGACTCAGCCCAGAACATACCAAACCCCATATCCAATCACCTCCAACAAACCCTAATTTCCTCTCTTTTTGCTACAATTTCATCTTTCGAAGCATCTTATCTCCAATTACAGACTGCCCATTCTCCATTCCATGCCGAAAACATCGAATCAGCCGATCGAACGGCTGTATCTCACCTCCAGAGACTCTCAGAGATCAAGAAATACTACAGAAATCTTCGTAAGAACTCTAACCCTGAGTTTGTTCCTGATTCTAACATTGGGTCTCAACTTGAATCTCAAGTTCAGGAGAATCAGAGCCTTCTTCGGACTCTAGAGATGCTCGTAAATCAATTACAGTCGGAAATTGATGTTAAAGACGTTGAAGTCTTGATGATGAAGCAGAAATTGAAGAAGATTGAGGAGTCTAATTCGAAGCTATCGAAGAGGTTATCCGATCCAAAGACAGGTTCTTCATCATCGTCGTCTGAGGTTTTGTTGTCTGTTGGAGTTTTTAATTCGGTTTTGAATTATGCTTCTAGATCGTCTCATTGTTTTACTAAGCTCTTGATTGCTCTAATGAAGAAAGTAGGATGGGATTTGAATTCGGCAGCGAATTCTGTTCATCCCGATGTTGATTATGCAAAAAGTGCACATAATCAGTATGCGTTCCTATCCTACGTTTGTTTAGGAATGTTTAGAGGCTTTGATTTGGAGGGTTTTGGTTTAGGAGAGGACGAAAATGGGTGCAGTGGTTTTGACTCAAATGTTGAGAGGAAAAATAATTCTTTGAGGCAATTCGTTGAGCATAGCACGGGTGACGCAGTTGAGCTTCTAAATAAGAATCCAAATAGTTGTTTTGCAAGATTTTGCGAGAATAAGTATCAACAGCTCATCCATCCTACGATGGAGTCATCCCTTTTTAAAAACTTGGACCATAATGAGCTTGTATTGAGTTCTTGGAGATCGTCTGCTGCTTTCTACGATTCGTTTGTAAACATGGCTAGCTCGATATGGATGCTTCATAAGTTGGCATTCTCATTTGATCCCAAAGTAGAGATTTTTCAAGTGGAGCGAGGAGTGGATTTCTCGATGGTTTACATGGAAAATATTACAAAGAGAGTAGCGTCACCATGTAAAACCCGGGCTAAGGTTGGGTTCACGGTGATTCCAGGGTTTAAAATTGGGAGGACAGTCCTTCAATGTCAGGTGTATTTAACTGGCACAAAATGTGTAGAGTCATAAATCCTTAATTCTATGGTGAAAATCGAATTGGAAGTGAATTCCCCATCGGTTGCTCATAATGGGTTCATGAACTCTTGGGATTTTGCCTGTTCTTTGCATTGAAGATCTCTAGAGAGTTTCATCGGTTGCTCAACAAAATGGGTTCCCAAATTCGGTGGAGTTCAGCTCAGGATGTGGGATTCAAAGGATGCCTTCATTCTGGTGAATTATGGTAGTTTTGAACCCTTTTCGCTGTCTCGTGCTTCTTACCAATGATTTATTTTTGTTTTGCATGTTTGATCTTTTTTGAGGTTCTATGTTAAGTCTCATGTAGAGTTGTTGTAAATCAAAGGTTTTTTTGTATTGTTGTATCTGATATTCAAATACCATACCGATTTATGTATCTACATTATGCGTTCACCTAAAACTAAAAAGAAAAAAAGTTACAACTTGGGCCGATGATTATTCCATTTATGATTCTTAGTTTGTTTATTATCTTAAATGCATATCTTGGGTGCTTTGTTTTGGTTTGCAGGGCAAGTTATTTCTAGAAAGTAGAAACACCGTGAGAAGTTTTGAGCATCTTATTGAAGTGTTTGTCAAAATAGATCATATTTTGGGTTTAACTGATGAGAACGCACCGACTGCTTTACAACATTATAAACATTCAATAGGAGTCATCTTCATCATCATCTATGCCTTATCTCATGCATTGGGGAACAATTGAGGGGAAATCATTGAACTTCTTTTCCTCACCCATCTTCATGGACACTTATATTTTTTCCCTCTGAGAAATCTTGACCAGGTCTAGGATCCTACTTCTTCTCTGATTGAACCGATTGGCCAATCTGTTTTAGGTACTTTAAAAGGATTCCTCAGCTGCTCTCAATTTTCGGATTGTAGTAATTTAAAATTTTGAGTTATGGGTTAATCTGATTCAGAATACTTGTACATTTTTTTTATGGCTGCATGTGTAGTGCCACTGCTTTCCTTCCATATAGGATTTCAGGTGGTTTACCATGCATTCAGTGTACCTTGTTCTAGATTTCATGAATGGCAACTTCAGAGAAATTCTGGTATTTCTTTTTCTTGGATGTGGAGCCTAGCTGAAAGGTATGTTAGATCTCAAGTGGCTTGCAACGCATTTGTGGGCCTATACACCTTAATAAGTAAGTTTGATCAATTTTTACCCTATTGGATTCAAGTTTTTATGGAGTGAATATTAACCATCAATGATGATGTACTGAGGCCGACGGTCATCTCACTACTTCAAAAATGCAGGGATAATCCTTATATGTGGCTAAATCAATAGAAGGTTGGTCCTAATTACCATATATATTTAAAGTTTTTGAATAATTACTAGTTTTTTTTAGATAAAGAGTAAGAAAAATTATGAAGGTAAAATAACATTATCTCTGTATGTGCTATCGATTGTTGTAATTTCTTTAAAATAAAAAAAAATAAAAACCAACAAATGTTAATGTTGGTAAATTTCAAACAGTTTCTACTATATTGGTTTCAGGACTAGCTTTGGCTTGGCTAGTCTAACATTACCAGGTACTTGACCTATGGCATGCATTTGGATCCCCAAGGACTTGTACTCTTTTCAGGGTTTAGACAAATCGATCCCGATCCGCCTCCTTCTCAGCCCATAAAATTGATCCCGATCCACCTCATTCTCGTGCAGGACCTCTGCTCTACAAGGTTGAGCAATGCTGGACCTTCATTTTAAGGTTTTAGACAAATTGATACCGACCCACCTCATTCTCAGCCCCCATAAAATCCATTGGCCAAGCTAAGTCCTAGTTTGCTAAATCTTTTGTTGGGCTTAGGCTAGCCCAATGTGGTCCAAACTAATACATGTGTCATCTTATTAGGGCTGTCAATGGATCATATCAGACCCAAAATCTGACCCGTTCCGATAACTTCCGATAACTTCGGATCTAAATCTAATGTTTTGGATTCCAATAAGGATCTGATCCGAATAGCACTACGGAGATAGCAAAGTGGTTCTTCTGGGACATTTTTAATTCCTTAATTTTTAAATATCATTAGTTCTCTTGAGTCTTCCAATCATTTACAATTGTCATTGAGATAAACATCATTGGAATAAGATCCCTATAAAATGTCAACCGTAGGAAGTTGTTTTCAAATGTTTGGGATCTTTTATTTTTTTAGTCATACTTCTTGAGTCAACGGAACCCATGATAGAGATCATTCTCACCAAAAATGAGCTCAATACGAAACTTTTAGCCCACATAGGACAAAACACGTTGTAGATATATGAGTAGATATACATGTACAGGATCATGTACACGGATCCTGATCATATAAATTCTAAAGCCCTTGGGCTCTACCGTCTCTATCGATGACTCTACCTAACTCCATGCGATTAGGCTTCACCTTAGTGGGTAGTGGCGATAGGGTTGTCAATTTAGCCCATTGGCCTGCAAGGCCGGCCCATCCTAAAAAGAAGGGTTATGGCCTTAACTTGAGCCCAATTGGTACAGTTGGGTTCAAATTTTTTCAACCCGCTAAATCTGGGCAGGGCTAGGACCGAACAATTACCAACCCGCCCAGCCTGCTATTTTATTTTAGATTTATATGTATTTATAGATGGTTGTACGATTTTATAACAAAAGATATTTCAAGTAAATTATAAATAATATCTAATTTCGTCTCTAATCATTTTTCAGTTAAGATGGATATTGGACCCCTATTTAGATGAAAAAATATTAATAGTTTGCTTCCAATGACTTCACAACATGCATAAATTTATTTTTTTATAAAATCAGAAATCAACCCAAGCCCAACCCGAGTCCTTCAGGGTCGGTCTTGGATATGGGAAACTTAGGCCCGATGAGAGTATATGGCTACCCAAGCATGGCCCGAGACTTTAGGGCTGGGTTAGGGCAATACCAAGCCCGACCCGAACCTTTTAAAAGAAATGTCGCATGGGGGAGTTTGATCTATCATAGATCCCATTTAATAAAAGTTTGTTTGGATGCAAGACCATATGTTGAACAACAAGGACAAGACACAAGTCTAGTGATGCATAGAAATAAATATATCTTCCAATGTTGTTAGAAGACTGACACTGTGAAGTAAAGAGTTCACAAAGGACGATAAACTAGTCTACCTCAGTGGGCAAGTGTGTTCCTCAGTGGGGCCTCCATAGCTTCTTATCTTTCGAGTGTTGCTCACCTTTTTCATCATTTCTTGAGCTGACCAAAATTACATTTCCATAATAAAATAAAAATTTATGAATAATTTAAAATTAATAAAAATTTGATAGAGAGATATGGGCTCAAAATTGATCTTTAATATAAATCAAGTGTGATCAGGAACTCATTTCTTCTCAAACTAGTCAACCCTTTTATACATTTTCTTAATTATGTTAATTTATCTATTTGGAACTCCTTTATTTCTTAACATCCAACAAATTAACTTCTCATTATATACTTGTTCTAAATCAATAAAATTAAGGTAAGATTTTTTTTTTTTTTTTTGTTGTTGTTGCAAACTTTGTATCATTTATTGAATTAGAAAGATTGCCTCGATGGTGATCTCCCTAGTATAAAACGAATTTGGTTTTTTGATATCTTTATTTTTTATTTTTTATCTTAATCTTGTTCCTTCGATCTCTTCTATAATTTCATTGTGAGAGTTGTAAGTTTGATGTCCTGCTAAGTAGTAAGTTTTGTATGTCACTTTCGTTCTGGTTTATGGGGACTACATTCATCCAATATGTTACACAAGATAATTCATTTCTATATACTTCTATTGGAATGCCATTTGGTCCCAAAACTTTGCTTGTCTTTATCTTCATTAGTTTTATTTTCACTTTTAAAACTCTAATTCGATGAAAGTATTTGTATTCTCATATCTCCCATGTCTCTTTATAGTCTCAAGTCTATTTGTAATTTTCATGTGAAAATTAAAAAAAAAAAATCTCTCCTCAAGACACTATCCAATTTATGTGTGTTATTTTCTCATAGACTCTCTAGTAACCTCTGTTTCATTATTCCTTTTATACATTTAACTTCTTGTTGAGAAAAAAAAGAGGAACAATTGAACTAAGAAATGAATCGAAACAAAACACAGATCATGCAAATAAACATAGAATTTTACGTGGTTCCCTCAAGATTTAGATATGCCTACGGATCACACCGATTCCATTATGAAGAGAAAACTCGCAGTTACAAATTACATCTTTTCACCAAAATACAAAAAATATAAATATCACAGGAAACCTAACTAGGGTTTTACTTAATAATAGTAAAATTACCTCTTTGTTGACCAGTACTATCAAGCTCCACAAACCACAACACTTCTTTGTCCTATATCACTATATGCCTATAAGTTCCATATCACTGGAATATCCTAAATATGAAAGTTATAAATAGGAGAGACTCAACATTAAGGAGAAATCAAGATCAAACTCATAATCCTAAGCACGAGATACATTGCTATTTTCACTTCCACGTTATTATTATTTTGGTAGTTAAGAAAATGTATAGGTTGAGTAGGATTTTATTCTGATTTTGGAATTATGTAATTGTTTTTGAAAATCCACTAAGGTTACTATCTAATTTTCTTTTCTGTTGTAGTATTAGAGCAATTCATCTTTTGAGATACGATTTTATATTATTTCTTTTATCGATAAGTTGGGATTTATAGGGCCCCCACCCTGAAATTAATCTCAAGGCACATAATTACAGCATAGATCCTCAAGAAGGATTCTTGATAGCTCTTGAGGAATGCAAGAAGCACTCTCAGTTGCATAAAAACTATTACAATAAGATCCCATTTTTGCCAAGAAGTCAGCTGCTTTATTAGCTTACCACCAATAAAATTCAAAAACACAAGAGAGAAATTCTGATGCTAATAATTGAATCTCTTTGATTTTCTCAGCATACTGTCATGAGCTCTCCACTTCATCTCTCAAACACTTAATGGAATATAGTGAATCCGATGTGATTAGGATCTGTGTGCAACTCTTCAATCTTTCATATTTCATTGTTTCGAGGATTGCATTTAACTCAATCATTATAATGTCTTCTTCTTCCGATTTTGCCCAACCTGCAAATACAAACTCACCATTGAAATTTGGACCAAAGAAGCCCATACAACCTCCCATTGTCGATATAGAACCCTCCGTATTGATTTTCAATATTCCTTCTTTTGAACAAATATAGTCTTGGGAATCCGAATAGCTCCTTTGCATCTTCTAGCATTTAGAAACGGACTTGATACTCCTCTCGGATCGTCATCTATATCGATACCATCAAATAAATCTTGTAAACTTTCCTCCACTTGCAAAAGTATAAACGATTTTTTGATTTGTAACTCCCTCAAAAATTAGTTAACACTTGAACAATTTCCACACAAACCTTTCTCAATGTTTTCCAGTCTATTTTCTTTATCTTCTCGGTAGAACTACCCATTGCCACTAATTGAACAAAGAAATAGGGAATGAGCATTGGATCTTTTGAAACAAAGATCATTCCTTTCACCTGTTCTTGCAACTAAGATTGATTGTAACTTGTGTTTCACAAATATACCACAACATGAAAAAAGCCTATATTTGATGGCTTGAGGCCATCGAATTTCATAAAATTTGATAGACCAAGGCATCAAATTTTTCATTGTCAAAATTTTTTTTTTTTCGACAGACCGAAACTGTTAAATTAATGGAGGATGGGAGAAATTTGATGGCTCTAAGCCATCGAATTGGGGATCATCAAAAATTTCAACGGCCATAGGCTATCAAAATTCACTTTCTAAAATTTGTGGGCTTTGACCTGTCAAATTTTCTTGTCAAAATTTTCAGTTTTCACCTAGTGTACCACCAAATGCAATTTATAAGATTTTTTGAGGATCCATTTTATAGAAACTTAATTAGTTGTCTTCCCTATGGATAAGGAGACTGGAGAATGTAGCCCAATGTTTTAAAAACTGGACCATTAATCGAATATAAATGTTTCTCAATTAGTTGTCCCTTTTAAACCTTCAATTCTGTCGGACTGGTTTGTATTGATTAAATAATTTTAGATTTATAAAATTTCAGAAATATTGAATTAAATGTACATCAAAGAGAACCCAACACTTGATTTTACATGGTACATTGTACATTACTAGAATTGTTCCAATGCAGTTTTATGTTGTCAGCTGAAGGTCTCGTTACTCCAGAACTTTGGGACCACATATCCTGTCAAGAATGGGTTTGCTTTCTTTTTTTTTTCTTTTTTTCTTTTTTTCTTTTTCTTTTTCGGTAACTGATGGTCGAATCCAACAAAACCCACAGCCATCCATAAATTCTTCTTGGATATGTTCATAATTATTTATCAATCAATAACATTAAGAGCCTAATTAAGAGGCAGGTTAGCATTATTATGAAAATTAAATAGGATCATTGACAATAAGCACATCCCTCTATATATAAATGTACAAGCTTCATGAATGAAGAACAAACCAAAAGAACTCCCAATTAAATAAAAAAGAAAAGAAATATCAAAACAAAATACCAACAAAAATATCCTGAAATACTTGAAGAACAAACCAAAAGATTTAAAACAACTTGAAAATCTTCTTCTTTCCCAAAATGGTCAAATTTTAACTCTCAAAATCTTAAAACTACACAGTACAAGGAGAAGTACAAATCAATTGAAGAGAGGAACTAATAAGTCCCAAGTTCAAATTTAACTCCTTAAAATAAATCCTTAGAAGAAAAAATGTTGTCTATTATATACGTTTCAACTTTCAAGAACCCAAAGTCCATGAAAACTGGCATTTTGGATGGTTAAATCACCAGCCTTGAAAAACCAACGATTCTTGAGAAAATACTGAATTATAGTGAATCAGATCGATTTTCTAAAAGTTCCAGTCAAAGTTACTTCTTCATGAGTGCATGACTTATATCATACAGCAAAGTTTCTTTCCCATACTTGCACTCCCCACCTTCGGAGTGATCTGAGTAAAAAGGACTGATACACTAGAGAAGCAAATTTTGATCCTGTACAGCTTAACCCCATAAATGTTTTGTTGCCCACTCTTTCAGGCCCACTGAGATGTGATTGTTTGGCACACATAAATCACAAAGAAACAAGGATTTGTATTAAGTTTGTAAAATGTTATATAATTTCAAGGACATATATACCCTTCTACTTAATTTATATATTTGGAATAAAAAATTTGGAAGACCCATAAGACATCCCTTATAGATCCGGACACACTTTTTAATAGTAAAGTAGAATATATCTACAAGAGCTGTTCTATCTCATACTTGTGTCCACAATCATAATCTCAGAATAAAAGATCCAAACAGAAGAAAGGATGGAGGAAGATAGAATTGTCACCTCTTTGTGGACCTACATAGAAAAAATCAACCTTCCAAGTCCAATAACTGTTCGGTCATTCATGGGCCACTGGTGCCTAAATAGGGTCACATGGCAATTTTGTGGATGTAGGATACAAAATTTGACCAGTAGGGGGTTAGGACTTAGGAGTAAACTTTTTATTTTTTAATTTTTTGGGAATCTTTGCGTTGTATTTCTAAATGATTTTTATTTTTATTCTTGACAACTAAAAAAGAAGCAGATTCAATAACGAAACAAAAACTAATCGGAAGCTGGTTTGCCTCACCTTCGCAACAACCACAAATTTAAAGATTTGGCGGGGAAGGGAAATATAAAGAGTCAACTTAAAAATTATGTTTAGTCCATCTCACTAAGTGAATAAGAAAGAAAGTGCTGGACCTCAGCGGTACACACTGGGACACCTTGACGTGGTGGCTCACACATGTCTGGAGGAGCGTTTTATTCGTATCTCGGATAAATATATCTATGGGCATGCACGCGCCACCACGTCAAGATGTCCCTGGTGCTGAGGTCACTCCAGCATTAATCGAATAAGAAAATATCATGTTGACTCTTATGTTTCCAATATTCTAACTCAAAGAATATCTAATTAATTAAACAATGTAACATTTAATATATGAGTATGGATCATATGCACCCAGGGTGGAGGATTGAAACCCTCCTCCCACACCTCAACACATGCCACTTAAGCCACAATTCAAGGAAAATTTGGAAGGAAAATGCTGGAGTAACATTGAAATTGACATCGTTTCACACATTGCTGCCAACGTGGATGTGTGTACAGAACCATATATGCTTTTCGTTGATATATGAGTGAGAAGCATCTATTGTTCTGTACACACCAATGTGTGAAATGATGTCAAATCAAGCACGACTCAATTTGAAAAAGAGATATTTTTGGCGTTAATTCCTTGGATTGTGACTTACTTGGCACGTGTTGAGGTGTGGGAGGAGGAAGTTACACATAACAACAAGGCAAACATGAAGTCACAAAGACACAAACGTTGTGTTTAAGCTAAACATAAGGTCTTCCAAGCAAGAGTAGAGATTGAAGGTTCAAAGTACAAGTAGATAACATCAAGACTAAGTCCTTCATTTGCAGATGGGCTTATGAGGAAAAGATGTTCAAACTTCACAAACATGTCAAACTTCAAAACCCTTTCCCACCACTAAAACAAGAAGAAGCCAAGTTACCAAGATAGCTGACACAGTCTGCTCCAAAGAAAGTAAAGAAAGAGAACAGTAGCAAAAGAGAAGAGGTGAAGGAAAAAAGAACAAAGAAACCCTAACAACTCCATTTCTTAGTAGGGAGAAACACCAACATTGGTTGCAGCAAATAACCCATCTTTCATGAGAACATCCTCTCCTTCCTACACAAACCCAAACACATAAACCCAACAACTTTTAAAATAAATACCCATGAGAGAGAAAATATAAGATATCTATGTCTGAACTCTTCAAGGGCATGCATAGCTGCATAAACTAGAAAGAGGGGTGCGTAGATTACCTGCTGGAGCACGTTAGCTTTCTTTCCAGTCTGGTCAGGCATAAGACCAAAGTGAATGTGTGGAAAGTGGGCCCACTGAGAAACAAAACAAAAGAGACCCCCATAGAACAAGAAACTTAGAGAAAACAATGAAGACAAAAAAATGTAACCCTAGTTTGAAATAAAAGGAGGAGAAAAGAGCAGAAATTTAAAGAAACCCTACAAAAGATTTGATGGGTATCTTCTTGGATCTTACATTCTTTGCAGCGGCACTAAAGGCCTCTCTGTGGGTTATATCAGGATTTCCGGCCTTGATGCGTTGGATCTCGTCCCTGGAGAATGAGAAATAAAAAAAAATATATGAAAAAATATATTTTTTTAAATGCAAATAAAAGGAAACAAAATGAAGGCGTTTTCATTATTACTTACTTGATGAATCGGTTGTAAGCAGATGGGACTCTCTGTCTCTTCTCCGGAGCTGGAAAAACAGACACATTAAAAACAAGTCTCTGACTTTTGTGGTAGAACGAATTCTACCTTTTATTTTTTTCGATTTTATCTATCTATCATTACTTCATCATCACCTCTATCTATCTATCCTTCAATCTATCCAATCAATCTTTGTCTTTATTCTCTACTACTAAATACTTGCTCTCTTTCCAAGAGAGAGAAAGATAACTTAAAGGAAAAGTATAGTTATTGAATTGAAGAAGAAATTAAAAGTACATGAAAGTGAAAACAAACAAGAAAGAATCCAGCTCTAGTTAGCTTGATAAACTTGAAAATATATGGGTTTTCTTGATTTTTAATTTATAGGTATGTTGGAGAGTGCTTTTGAGTTGTATTATTAGCACAGGTAGTGCAGATTTTTGGTCTGTGTGGTTGACATTGCAGATGTTAAAGAAAACTTGGTAGTAATGGTAGCACATCTGTATCAATGCTTTCAGTGTTACTAAGCAATAATTGTAGCTACTTTAGATCTATGAAGTCGGAATAGATTAATTCCAGATACTATTAACTATGGTTGAATGAATAGTAAGAAATAAATTTATGGGGTGTCATTACTAGAGGGGCCTCTGCTCTCTAGTACAAGCCTGAGAAAGCAGGCAAATGAGAGATAAGTAAGTTCTCTAACTTGCAATTAAGTTTCTTCTCCTCTACACCAAACATAAAAAAACATGTACCACTGTGAGGAAGTAAGCCTGGAGACCACATTGTCTAATTTTTCAAAAAAAAAAAAAAATTGTCTTTCTTTATTGGCCAAGAAAACAATTCTATTAAAAAGGCTATAGTTTTAGTGCATGGATCTTTCTTGATGAGAAAACTAATATGTTAAATTTAAATTGAGAAAGAGAGCAATCTGATAGATCAAAGCAATTATCAAGAGGAATAGAATATTATAAATGTCTGGTTATACATCTTGTAATGTAATTTGGTGTCAATTGGTACACAAAATCGTTATCCCATCAAGATTAAGTTAGATTAGTGTATCTTGCAACTTATGTCCTGCAAAACATCAAAGATAAGAAGACAAGTGATGATGAATCTCACGTCTATTAACAACTGGAGGCCTAGGTAGCTCATTTGCTCCTCCTGGAACCAACATTGTAGAATCATTCAAGTTAGGCTGGTCAATCAATAAGTTAGGTGCTGGACTTGGGATCTCTTCCTGTAACAAACCCATCAACCAAGAACAATAAAAATAATCATAAGAGGTTAATTTAAGAACAAATGGGTATGAAAGGTATAAGAAGAACCCAATTGTTTTCACAAACCAGAAGATTGTGAGTAGGAGAGAAGAAAGCATGGCCGAGTTGAAGCTGATTAGGTGTAGGTAGAAGCAACCCACGCATGTTGACTTGAAGAAGGTTGGAGCAGTGACCACATCGAACAGTAACAGTCTTGAACAAACTGCTGCAAGGAACACTCACCTGCCATGAAACAAAAAACCCAAACCCCAAAACAAAGAAATTTAGTTGTAGATAAGAGAACTAAGAAGAAAAAAAGAACAAACCCTAGAAACCCTAATAGAGTAAGTAGTGATGATGGTGATGGTGATGGTGGGAGAAGTAACAAAGACAAGTGAGAGAGAGAGAGAGAGAGAGATGAAAAGAGATACCGCGAGAACGGTGTCGCAAAAGTTGCAATGGACGTAACAGAGCTGCTCGGAAGGAGAGAGGTGGTCCAGAGAAAAGGTAGAAGAGGAGGACATTTTGATACCCTTTGATTTGACTGATTGATTGAGTGAGTGATTGATTGATTGATTGATTGATAGATCGAAGGATAAATCAACCACCTTGGATCTGCTCTTCTTTGATGATGGGCTTACGAAATAGGAGCAGAGAAAGGAAGAACATAGATATATAGAGAGAGAGAAAGGAAGAGAGATCTGCAAGTCTATTAGACTAGAGAGAGCAGTTGATATAACTTATAAGAAGCCAAAGGCAAACAAGCTCTCTTCTCTCTCTTCTTAACTTATTGTTTAAAGCTCGTACCTCTCTATCTACGTGCCTGTAAAGGCTAGAGATTTTTTTTTTTTTTTTTTTTGTGGGTGTATTTAGACTGTAGAGGTTGGAGGGAGGGTTGATTTACACTAAATTGGCTAGGAAGGAAATTATGACCAACCACAGCATCAAAACGAAGTCATTTGAATAGGACCCTAGAATGGGCGGGTTGGAGGGTAAATCCAGGCTCAACAACCAAGTAACAGAACCTGCAATCTTCGCTCAACTCAACCCAATTATTGAGACATGAGCTCATTAGTCCAAGCGCAATTGTCCTTGATCTTCTAAAGTAGGATTGAGCTCGGATTAATCCGAATTAGGTAATTTGGCTGAGTTGAACAACCTTAATTTCATTTTGATCAGCAAATTAATTTTATATTTTAAAATAAAAATATAAAAAAACAAAAAACAAAACCACTACCAAAAAAATCACATACAACCTCAAAATCCAACATTGAAAGGATATTTGTACAAAACATACTAAACAAACGAATAATGATGAATGCACGTGGTCTTGCTACTAGGAGTGCACATTGGATTGGGTAAATCCGAGAACCGAACAAATCCGAAGCTTTTGGATTAGATTGGTTCGGATTGAACACACTCACGGTTTCGGTACGGATCAAAAAAAAAATTCCAGTTGTTTTGGTTCGGTTCCGGATTAGGGATATTATAGAACTGAACCAATCCGAATATATATATATATATATATATATATAATTAATTATTTAAAAATAAAAATTTCTTTAATTCTTTATTTCTCTCTTCTTCTTACAGTTAGAAGAAGACTAAAAATGGAAAACCTAGCTACCGTCGTTCTCGTTCGTCTCCCTCGCTCACTTACCTCGCTACCTCGTCGAAAAACGAAGAGGTAACTCTCTTTCTCTTTCAATTGTATTACGAAGAGTTAACACCAACCCTTCCTCTGTTTTTTAGCCGCTGTCGTTCTCGTTCATCTCCCTCACTCACCTCACCTAGCCACTTCGCCACCTCGTTGGAAAACGAAGAGGTAACTCTCTCTCTCTCTCTCTCTCTCTCTCTCTCTCTCAACTGTGTTATGAAGAGGTAATAAGTATGAGAACCAATTCGAACCAAGATTGGATTGGATTGGTTCGGTTTTATAGGATAATTAGATTGGTTTGGTTCCAAATTTGCAGAGCCAATCATGTTTGGTTCGATTTCAATTTTATCAAAATCTAAACCAATCCGAACCATGTGCACCCCTACTTGCTAGGCGGTTGGGTACGTTGTTGACGTGGCAAGGGCACAGAAACACACATCTTTTTCTTGTGTATCCTGATGAAAACTATCTATGGTTTTGTGCCCTTGCCACGTCAGCCGCGTACCAAGATTGTGTGCATTCGTTATGACTCTAAACAAAAGCCCACATTAATAATATCCAATTATTCACAAGCCATGATAAAAAAATAGAATCAAAAGCTAAATAAAAAAATTCTTGGTGATGTTTTTCTTCAAATATATATATATGGGAGCGGTTCAGCAGCCCTAAAGTTTAACAAACATTTTTCAAAACACGGTTAGAAGCTTTGGAATGAGCTGATTTTTTGTGAGGATGATCTCTACTGTGAAGAAATCATCCTCTCCAAAAATCAGCTCATTTTGAAATTTCTAACCCTAGTTTACAAATTGAAGAATCGTGGATCGTCCAATTTTTGTAAATCACTTTTGATGGGGTTAGAAGTTTTGGAATATGCTGATTTTTGGTGAGGATGATCTCCTCATCATAGAAATCATCCTCACAAAAAAATCAGCTCATTCCAAAAGTTCTAACCCATGTTTTGGAAAAATGTTTGGCACAATGTTTGGCAAACTTTAGGGCTACTGAACCGCTCCCTATATATATATATGCTAAGCAAGCAAGGATATATATTCTAATTTAGGCTCAAATCATCTTTTATAGAACTTGGCTCAAGCTCGACTATCAATCAGATTGAGTTCAGGCCAGTCCGACCAAGTTGCAACCCTAGATTTTAAAAACCTTTCACAGACGAAGAAATACATCTACCTAGGGTAGTGTAGGGTCAAATATTTTAGTAGTATACGGATTGTATGTGTATAAGTTTTTTACAAAATAGACCAAACCAGTGGTTCAATTAGGTTTGACTAGATTTTATGATCATATGAATCAAGATCCGATCAAAGTCTAGCCAATTTAATACATTTTTGATATATTATTGGTTTTGTTTTTAAACATTGATATGCATTACCATGAGATATGTGATATTGGACTTCTTGTATCAAACATATCCCTGAAATTCCGACATGGGATGCCAAAAAACGTCAACCCATACAGGTTGTAGATGGATGTCCTTTGTCTAGAATAATTTTCAATAATGCCCCAAGCCTACAACAATATGATATTGTCGTATTTGGATAAAAGTCTGTTTGGTTCTAAAATGTGTATGCAGTTAAGTTTGACCTTATAACGCAGATTCTAAACATTCTCTTGTATGATGTAAGACTAATCATACCCCTTTCCATCATTCCAACCCATAAGGTAACGGCTCCTCTTCGATCTGTCGATCTCCTCAGCCCTTTCCACGTCTGGCCAGTGTTATATAGACGAGTTTGTAACCTCTTCATCAAACATGAAGAGTTATTCTCAGCTATGATATCATTTGTAATGCCCTAAGCTAGCAATAGTACAATATGGTCTGTTTTAGGCCAAAACTTATATGATTTTAAAATGCCTCGTACCATAGAGTCTAGTTTGTCCTTATATCCCATGTTTTGAACGTTTTCTTTTTCAATGTAGGATTAATCACATTCATCCCTACCATTCCACCCAATTACATGATGACTCCACTTGATTTTTACAGCCCTTTCGATGTCCATCTAGTGGTGTACTGACGATACCTGACACATTGTTTATGTAATGGAAGGATATAAAATGATTTTCCTAAGTGCTAGCATAAAGTGAAAATAAATCATGTTCCCAACCTTCCATGAAACGAGATCACCTTGAATCTCTAGTTAACCTTAGTATAGTATTCTAGTTCAAGGAGTTAAGTTCACGAGTAAATTCCTTAACGCTTGGAAGCGTACCCCTATTTCAACAAACGCATGAAGGTCTATAAATTCAAGGAGAAGATCTATGGCACCTTAGAAGTTTGTTTAAAGGACTGTTATCCATGTGGCATAAACTTAACTTCAAATCTCGTACAATTAGGGCAGAGCTCCTAATAGGAAACTTTCAATTATGGATAAAACTCGAATCAGAAAGTTTAGATTTAACAAGATCCTTGTAAGGAATCTTTCAACAAGAGTTCAACCAAAGGAAAAGGTAGGCAATCTTTTTTTTTACTTCAAGTCGTTATTCTGCCAAATTAAATTCTGACATGACTATCATGGTTTCTCCCCAAAAATCCGAAGGGAATATCAACTAGAGATTATTGAACAAGAGGCACTAAAGGATCTCAAGAAAATAACACCCCCATAGTTCAATCGGGGGTTCAAAGCATAAGCATAATCGAAAGTTTTGATTTAAATACAAAAGCAAATACTCATGACCCAAAAAATCACATTATAAGGAAACATTCCTATTATGCACAAATACATACGTGAAACATATAAAATGGACACAAGACTTCTGGATTAATTCATTTTGGAATATATATTGTAAATTTAATTTAAGCAGCAAAAGAGTCTTTTAACATTTGTCATATTAATTTACGTCTCTACAAAGATTAAAGACCAAACTACTTGTAAGAACAAATCTCGAGGTATATATGATTCTCAAAAAATCCCTAGATAGATATGTTATGTGTGTATGAGAGAGAGAGAAAGAATTCTAACGTACGCTTGTGGTTAATTACTTTGAATGAAAAATGTGTGGTTGTCCCTGATGACAAAATAGAGAGAGAGAGAGAGAGATTTTGTTTGTGTGTGTGTGTGTGAGAGAGAGAGAGAGAGAGGCGGCAGAGGTGGGAGGAGAAAAGGACGTGTGCATGGGCAGCTCATTCAGCTGTTGTTTTCGCAGTTAAGAGGGTGAGAGAAAGCCCTTCTCGCTTTCCGAATCGAATCCCCTCTTGTGACTCCCGGGCAATAAGCAAACATCTCCCCCCTCTTCCTCCTCCGTCTCCTTAGGGGATCAATCATTCTTTTATTATTACTTATTAGTTATTGCACCCCTGATCACATACTATCTGCACCTCATTAGCTACACTACTCCACTTCACTCTTTTCATCCCACGTATCCTCTATTCTCATTCTCATTATCATTCTTTGTAAAACCTATATATCATAAACCAATAAATTTTTCTGATTGGTGATTTCCCAATATTGACTTAGAAATAGATCCCTCAAATCAAATGAGAGTGTTAGCCACCTGACGTTGGATTAGCTACCCAACTCACCAAAGCAGAGGATAAGTATTGATTTTAAAAATATAATCGATTCCAGCTTTTACTTTTACCGATTTGACCACTCAATCCAACCCTTCCTCTCTCATGCCAGCCACTATTTAAGTCAGTAAACACATACAGTGGACAGTGATCATCTCTTTCTCTCCATTGCTAACTTTGTCCTTTCCTAAGTTTTTATTTCTTAGGCTTTTGTTTTAGCTAATTTGGTTAAGTCTTAGCCCATACTTCATCTGCTACACCCGTTTCTAGGGTTTCTTTCTTACAAAGTTTGCACACCCACTTCCCTTTGATGAAAAAGATGGCAGTCATTTTTCTCTTAAAAAAGTTTTAAAACCATCACCATCCATCCACATGTAAGCATAGGGTTTTCTCTCTTCCCCAAATTGCCCTGTGTAACTCTTATGCAAATTAAATGTCCTTGTAAAGCACAAAAAAGGATATTTGGTATCTAAGGGTGTGTTGGGTTGTCGTATAGACCATCAGTATGATCTCGGAAAGCACTCTAGATGTTATATCTGCATATATATATATATATATATATATATATATATATATATATATTTCCTTATCATGGGTATCCCCACCCTTCGGGAAAGACTAATCTCACGCATCGTACTTTCGAAAAGTCTTACATACAATTGGTTGAGTCAAGGGTCCATGGGATCTTGGAGGGTGGCTCCCAAGAAATTCATTGTTTCGTGGGTTTCAAACACTTGACCAACCCTTTCTGAGGAATTTATCAAGGCTCAACTTGCCACTAGACCATCCCCTTGGGGTTTAATAAGTATATACTATTACAATATATTTAACATATATGACCCGTGGCTAGAAACATTTAGTCTCATTGTCAAGCCAACCACTATTTGAAACAAGTTATGATTGGTCATCCTATTATTATCTTTCACTATAGATCCTTTGCAAGCCTATTAATGATTACCATTGACAATGTGTCCACATTGTAGTTGTCTTTTCTGAATATATGTTCATATGTAGTTTGAAATGAAAGATCTTGGTAATCTTTATTGTTTCCATTGTCGTAAAAGAAAAATAAGAAGCATCTTGGATGCCTCTCAACCAATAGAAGTACACCAATGATAAATAAATAAAAATGATTAAAAAAGTGTGATTTTTTCAAAAAGCCACATTTTTTTTTTAAATGAAACACTTTTTTTTTTCATTTTAAACATGTTTTTTACGTTTTAAACAAGATTTTTTTCATGTTTTTTCAACAACAAAAATAAACTAAACACTTATTATTAATGTGGGATTTGATGCATAATAAAATTTGATGATTCTTAAAGGTAGAAATATGGGATTTGATGATAATATCTTGACGTTATGATTTTTCATTTATTTTTAATAGTTTATTAGTTTGAATAAAAGATATGTTGATTTGTAAACTTCTTTTGGCATCATAATATGTATAATTATGTTTGAGAACATGTTATATTGGAAATATAAAATAAATTAAAATAAATATCTTATGTATTATTAGATATTTACATTTTTCATAATTCTTAAAATATTTTTTATATTTTATGTTTCATCATTTTTTCCCATTTTTTATGTTTTTTCCAAAGTTTTCCCTTGCCGTTTGAAATCTGTACTCTAACTTTGTGACTATGCTTTGATCTATGCACTTTTTTCTCTAATTGCCTACTTCGATGTTAATTATGTTGTTGGTCTTGATTTCATCTCGAACCCAATTTATTTAACCTTTTGGTGTGTTGAGAAACAACCACTAATAGTTACTTCGTTAAGTTTCAAAACAGAATAGTGGAACTTAGCTACACTTGTTGTTGACATTCGTGGTTAGTTATAAAAGAAAAGAGAAACTTAATTTGTGAATGAAATTATCTGCATCATTACCAATATGTCTCATCATCATTTGCAAGGTTTTTTTTTTTTTTCTATGTTAATTAGCATTAAGAAAGTTATTTTGGTTATCAACTAGTATCTTCTAATTACAATTCTTTTAAATAATTAAGATTAGGTGATTCATGCATATGTTTTAAAGGAAATTGCATGCTACATTTGTCGATCTTATTTCATTACTAAAAAGGGCCTCTCAATGCTATATCAAAAATCTTCTTGATCATTCAAAATTTCTATTCTAAGCATGCATAACAGGTAGTATGCTCTTGAAATATTATATAAATTTTTAAATAATTTATGTAACCGGGGATATTGGATCAGTTCCCTTTGTGCCCACATCATTATTTCCTCATAAAACTGAAGCCTCCACACTGGCAATATTGGCCAATTGTGTGCTGGGAATTGGATGATTCTCTATAAAAAATGGTGTGTATAGAGAATGAGCAGAGGAATTTAGTTGAATTGTATTCAGTGTGTATTACTAATGAATAAAGTACATAATATATAACCATGTACAAGAATCAATCAGTGTTATTTCTAAGGCTAAGAAAACGTGATCCACCTATAGTGGGATCTTACCTATACTAACTTAGGAAAGTCAACTAAAGAAATCAATTACATATATTACAATAATATTTCTTAATACTCCCCCTTAAGTTGGAAATTGAATATCATGGAGTCCCAACTTGTTACGTAGTGTCACAAATTGATCCTTCCCCAAGGTTTTTGTAAATACTTCTACCAATTGGAAGCGTGTAGGAACATAGGAAGGACTAATCATTTCAGCTTGCAATTTTTTTCAAACTATGTGACAATTTATTTCAATGTGCTTTGTACTCTCATGAAAGATGGGGTTCGTTGCAATGTATAAAGCTACCTGATTGTCACAAAATAATGGTGTAGGAGCTATCTGCGGAACTTTTAAGTCTTGTAATATATAACGCAGTAAAGTCAGCTCCAAACACGTGTTTGCCATAGCTCGATACTCGGCCTATGTTGATGATCTTCAAACATTGGTTTGTTTCTTGGATTTCCATGAAATGAGATAATTTCCAAGGAAAATACAATATCCTGTAATTGATCTCTTTGTGGCACGACAACCTCCCCAATATGAATCGCAAAATGCCTTTAATGCAAGGTTGTTGGTGGAAGGTAACAATAAGCCTTGACCAGGAGTACCTTTGACATACTTGAGAATTCGTATGGCAACATCCCAATGAGGTTTTCGAGGTTTATGCATGAATTGACTCAATGTTCAAACTGAATAGACTACATCTGGTCTTGTGATAGTGAGATAAATTAGTCTTCCAACCAATCTTCTGTACTTAATTGGATCATTTATCAATGCCTCATCTGTGGAAGTGAGTTTCAAATTCTGTTTCATTGGGAATTTGTCTGGACGTGCATCTATAAGTCTTGAATCTTGTAAAATGTCCAGTGCATATTTTCTCTGAGACATGAAGATACCTTTCTTGGAATGGAAAAATTCAATCCCCGAAAAATATTTCAAATCTCTAAGATCTTTGATACGGAAATGCTTGAGAAGAAATTCTTTGAGACATTTGATTTCTTGAAGATCCTTGTCTGTTAAAAGAATTTCATTAATATATATTAGAACTGCAATAAAGGAAGTACCTTGAGCCTTCATGAAGAGAGAATAATCAAATTTTGATTATTGATAACCAACCTTCTGAATTATATCTGAGAAGGTAGAGAACTAATTTCTTGAGGCTTGTTTGTGCCCGTAGATAGACTTGTTAAGTCAACATACAATGTTCTCCCCCTGTCTGCGAAGACCAGGTGGAGGCTCCATGTATATGACTTCATGTAAGTCGCCATGGAAAAAAGTATTCTGGATGTCTAATTGATGTGTAAACCAACTCCGAGCAATAGTAACAATGAGAAGGCAACGAAGTGTGGTGAGTTTGACTGTATGAGAAAATGTTTCCCGATAATCGATGCCTTCAATTTGATTGTACCCTTTAGCAATAAGACGTGCCTTGTAGCATTCAATGGTCCCATTAGACTTATACTTGATTTTGTAAATCCATTTGCATTTGATTGGTGTGTGTCCAATGGGAATAGGAACTAGACTCCATGTGTGGTTTTGCTGCAATGCTTTCAATTCTACATTCATGGCTTGTTGCCAATGTGGATCAAGGATAACCTGAACATAAGATTTAGGCTCAGTGTGACCTATAATGTTAACTAGAAAGCTATGATGGGTAGAAAAATTTGAGAATATGAAAAAAGAAAATGGGAAAGAGGATACCAAGTATTTGATTTAGGACTTGAGCCCGAAGTAGAATGATTGGCTTAAGATGACATCATATAGTCGTTGTGCCATGCCAGAGGTTGCTTAGGATAGGTAGAATATTGCACATGATGAGTGGAAGGTTGTGGAGATCTGAAGTAGTTGTATTTGGTTCATTGAGTTCAACTTGAGATGAAGATGGAGTGGATTCAACTGAAGTTGGAATGGAAAGTAGTTCAGGTGTGGCTGGTGCCTGTGTTGTGGATTTGATCTCAAGGAGCTCGAGTGGCTCAATTTGTTGGATTTCAAGAGATGGAATGTTTGTGGCGAAGGGTTGTTTAAGAGGCAAGTTGTATGTAATGTCAAAGGAAAGATTGGGCAATGCAGAGTCTTTATTAGGTGGAATTGAAATATTGGAGAAGGAGAAAATGGTTTCACAAAATCTAACATCACGGCTTACAAATAATTTTTCAATTTCCATATCATAAAGTTTGTAACATTTTTGACTAGTGAGGTATCCATCAAAGATGCAACATTGGGCACAAGGATCAAATTTTTGAATGGGATGAAAGACAATCACATAACATAGACAGCCAAAAACTTTTAAGTGATCAAGTGATGGTGGACGATTGTATAATACCTCAAAAGGGAATTTATTGGACAAGAATGGTGATGGTAGTTGGTTGATAAGGTAGACAACGGTCAAAACACATTCACCCCAAAAAGCAAGCGGTAAGTGAGATTAAAAAAGTAATGCATGTGTTATGATAAGAATATGGCGATGCTTTCATTCGACAACTTTGTTTTGTTGTGGAGTGTAAACACAAGTACGTTGATATTCAATCCCGTGATATCGAAAGAAATTTCTCATGGATAGGAATTCAAAACCATTGTCTACTCTTACAACTTTAACATAGGCATGGAATTGTGTATAAGCAAAATCAATAAAGGATTTCAAAATGTTTTGTGTTTCAGATTTATTTTGCATGAGAAATATCCATGTACATCATGTAAAATCATCCACAATAGTAAGAAAGAAACGTGCCCATAAATGTGTAAATACTTTATGTGGACCCTATATATCGCAATGCAACAAATCAAATAGAGTATGAGTTGATATGAAACTTAAAGGAAATTGAAGTCTTATTTCTTTAGCCATGGGACAAACAATACAATTATTATCATAGGAGATATTATTGGAAGATAATAATGAAGAAACCAATTTGAGTCGAGATGGTGATGGAAGTCCAAGACACGTGTGCCATAGGTTTGGAGTGTGAGACACTCGATGGGAGACAGGTGTCATTTGCAATGAAAACATGTAATAGAGACCACCGCACTATTTACCCGACCCAATCATCTTCCCCGTAGCCAAGTCCTGCAAGGCACAAAAAATTGGAAATAAGATGTCAAAACAGTTTAGAGTAGTGGTAAATTTGCTTACAGACATCAAGTTTTACTAAAAAGATAGGACACACTAAACATTTTCTAATTTTATGCCTGAATTGAATGGTACAGTGCCTGTTGAAGTGATTGGGGATGAAGACCCAATGGGTAAATTAACAATAGGTATTGATGAGGGTTCTGTTTGAGTAAAAAGTGTGGAATCAGAAATGATGTGATTAGTAGTTTCACCATTCAAAATCCAAGGTTTAATGAATACAAAATTGATTGAGGCATTGGAAAAAGTAAACATACCTGCAACATTTGCATAAGCACTATTATTATCGAAAATATGATTTGGTTTCATCATAGATATGGCATGAGCAAGTTGTTGAAGTTGTTCCATGGAAAGACCATGTAATAAATTGGAGTTGTAATTGGTCTACAGTATGTTGTGTGAAGAGTTCGTTGAATTGGAGAAATGGGTAGGAGTGTTGGTATCTCGCGAATATCCCTTATGTACAAATTGTGAAGAGTCTATTGCGTTAGCAACTACGAAGAAGTTGTGTGCATTTCCTCGAGATCCACATTGTTGTTGTTGTTGTGGCTGATTCTGTCAATTGTTTTGAGTTCTTGTGTTGTTAAGAACCCATGTCCCATTTTTATATCTACAAATATCCTCAGTATGACATTTTTTGTCACAATACTTACAATGAAATTTTAGAGTTTGACAATTTTCAATTGTATGACCTCCTCTATTATAGTAATCACAATATTTATCTTTGGAATTGTTTGAGGATTTGTTTGTTCGACTTTGAACTATAGTAGCAATGGAAAAGCTCTCGATTGATTTTGATGTCATTTTGATGGAAAAGCTCTCGATTCATCTTGAATGACGAGGGAGTAGGCTTGGTGTACATTGGGCAGTGGCAACATCATAAGGATATTGGTACGAACAACGTTGTAAGTGTCATTGAGGCCCATGAGAAATTGCATTAATCGATCTTCTTCTCTCTTATCATAATGTGCTTTCATGTGATTGTAGGTGGGAAGTATTCAATATGTCCCCAACTCGTCCCAAATGCCTTTGATCTTTGTGAAATATGATGAGACTGCTATGGTACCTTGTAAGAAAGATGCTAAAGATTTTTTTTAATTTGATAGATTATTGGTGCATTTTTCTATAAAAACTAATCTTTGAAATCCTTCCAGACTTGTTGAGAGATTTTTGCATAAACCACCACTTTGGCTCGATCAAATTCTATTGTGAGTCAGCCACAACAAGACCATGTTGTTGCATTGATTCCATAGATCATATTGTATCGATTGTTTGGTTTATAAAGACGGCTAAATTGATCCATTGATGAATCTAATTTTGTTCTTAGCCGTGAGAACATGAATCATAGCTTTACTTCATGATGGATAGTTAGGGCCGTTCAATTTTGTTGGAACAAGCATATGGCTAGGGTGATATGAATGATGAACAAAGTATGGGTTTGATGGATCCATACCAGGGTTAATGTTATTGGTGTTTGAGTATTGGGAAAGGGAATTTTTTGTTGGTGTTTGATTTTTGTTTGCCATGGTGTTTGCAGGTGTGTTGTGAAGGAAAAAAAAATCAAGTACTAAAAAAGCGCTCTGATACCATGTAAAAAATAGAGTGTATATAGAATGAGTTAAGGAATTTGGTTGAATTGTATTATGTGTGTATTACTAATAAATAAAGTACAGAATATATAACCATGTACAAGAATCAATCAGTGTTATTTCTAAGGCTAAGAAAACGTGATCCACCTATAGTGGGATTTGCCCTATACTAACTTAGGAAAGTCAACTAAAGAAATCAATTACATATATTACAATAATATTTTTTAATATCTCCATATGTCCACATATGGCAGTCCTTCCTTAATTCTTTCCCTTTCATTAGGAGTTTTGAGATGAGATCACTTATGTCACAACCTCATGTTCTATGTTTGAGGACATGTGTTTAAGTGTTGTTGATGTGGCAACCAGCATGTGTGGAGGAGTTACTATAGTTGCCATCTTACAATACTCTACATCATCACCATCTTCCCCAACCCTAGAAGGAATTTTGTGTTCTTTGATCTGAACCTTTGAATGACTAATATCAGCATGAAAGTTATACCCTTCTCGTTCCATACCTTCTCTGGTTTATCAATTGGAGTGTTAAGATATATTTAGAATTAAATAGCATTGGTAGTAATTATTAGAATAAATAAGTAATGTACTGTCTAATAGGATCGAATTGTATATGATAGAGGATATGAAAGATTTGATTGATTTACTCGTCTTTAGGAAGTAAGTTATAATAAGAGTTTAGGGCTTTAAGTTGGAGGAAGAAGAGAGGTATTTAGGAAAAATCCTCTAGGAGGCTTTGCCCCCTCAAACAGACATGATACAAGATTTTTCCTTTTATATTTTAATTTTAGGTTCGTAACGTGGAACTTTCACGGGAAATCTTGCCGCACAAAAAATTAAATTCGAGATTTAACAAAATCCCAAATTGACTAATCACAGGATGCTTTGTGTATTGAGGGCTTCCCTAACATGGATATTTTTGTAAATTGGAGCTGCCCTTAATACACGTGACGTCCTATGATTGGTCAATCTAGATTTTGTGAAATACCAGATTTTCTTTTTTGAGAGCAAAAAATTTCTTGAACCTTTTGTTGATTTAGATTCCTTCATGAATTTGTAGTATTCTAGTTTATGATCTAATTTGGCACACCTTGTACAATATTTTGGCAAACAAGCATAGTCGAAGGGTTTCCAAAAATCCAATGAGTCACATCCTACCTAGATTTGTTTTAGGTTACTATTACAAACGCCTCCCAACAATGGAAACCAAATATTGATTACCAATCATGAACGTATGTGGAAATAAGATAAGATTGGATTTGTCTTGCTCAATGTCAAGGATTGGACCATGTGGTTGGTCCATGTGCCTTGCCCAAATTTCAAAAAGATTAAAACTCATTAGTGATATGTGAGTAGGGTGAGTGGAATTTTGGAGATCACATGAGATCACCTATTCCCATTGTGTATCCCAAAATTACAAAAATACCTACCGTATACCACATTGGGATGCATTTTCAAAACACTTAGACCAATGAGAATGCGTTGTCTCACGAGATTTCCAAAATTCCACTTGATTAGGGTTGAGTGTTACACATGGAACCACCATACGTCTAGGCCTTGTGACGACGTGCTAGACCACCTACGAGGTGATTACCATGCATGCACAGGTCCTGTACCCATGGCTTGTGCCAGGGCATGCACAACCTGCACCTAGGGTAACTAGGTTGGTTTCTTGAATTTTGAGAATAAATTTTTCATACAATTATTCCTATTATATGTATTTTGGGGATGTTTGGAATATTTTAGGACTAAAATGAGGGGTATGCCCCATTAGAGATCTTTTTTTTTTCTTTTGTAAAAACTTAGATAATGTTTTTTTTTTTTTTCAAATATTTATTTGAAAAATACTTGTCTCACCCACCAAGTTGGTGGTTACCAAAGTTGGCCAAAAGTGAAGTGAAAACTACTTTTTTTTTTTTTTTTTGAGGTTAGAGGAGATGGTAAAGGGGTTAAGAATTAAACAAAGTATAACTCAACCTCTAAATTCGCAAAAGGGATTAACTCTTAACACAAGCTAGCCATTAATTGAATCAAGTTATTGCTAAGTTTTAAGTGCCTAAAAGTGTGTATTTTCCCTAGATTGGGATATTAGCCCTAGGGGATTAACTCTCAACTCAATTTTTCCAATACAAAGATAATGAAATTTACACTACATTGCAAGAATTTAAATGTGCTTAAAAATTAAAGAAAGAGGTTGATAGGAAGGGGATTGGTTTACAATAAGCAAAGAAAAACTAAAATTAAAAATTCCCTCCCTACCTTAGTCTTCTTTTATCTTTTTGTCTTCTTATTCCTCTTGAACTTGGTTTTTAGGAAGTATAAGAGAACAATTGAACAAAATTTTGACTCTTTGGTAAGTTTTTTGGAAGGAATTTTGACAAAATTTTAGGACTCTAACTTGTCTCTTTCCTTGTGCCTTAGATGGATGTCTATTTATAAATTTTAGGAAGAACTTTTGGGATATAAGTGTCCAATCTCCTTAACTTCAAAATATTTTCAAAAACCTCAATGAATGATTTTCAATACTCTCAAACAACTTGTTATTGATGGTCTTTACATTTTTTTGAATCTTATCAATCATGATCATCAAAGAGTAGAGGTATAATAACTTATAAGATTCTAGAAAATTATATAGGAAGGGTAGAAGTGTCTAAGTCCTTTGAATGTTGTCAAACTCTTAAAAAACCTAATAGCAATGGCATGTAATTTGCAATAGAAATTTTAAATTTTTTATGACATTTGCACTAGTGAGGCTCCATACAACTTAAGGATAAAAGTATAAAAGGTCTTAAAGTGCAAAGGAGTCAAAGTCTTTTGACTATAGTCAATTTGCATGAAATTTAGTAAATGAGATCTTTAATTAGGGATGAGAACAATGAGCTTAAAAGTCAATCTCTTTAATTGAGTCTCAACAAATTGTAGATAAATGGGTAATTAACTCTTTGTGGGGACCAAGGGTGACCGAGAGTCAAGATTAGAAGACTTAGACAATTCCTATAAAATTAAGGTTGCAAGATTAATGAAGGCTTAATGCATAGACACGATGAAAAAATAGTGGGATTTTTTTTTTAAAGAATAAGTCATTAAGAGAGGGATTAAGGTTAATTTTCCTAAGAAAATCTAGAGCACTCAAGTGTACTAATCTCTAACAAAACTTTCTAACCAAATAGGACTTGGGTGGATGAAGTTTTGTGCAAAATTGTATGTGCTGATGATTTACCTAAGGATTTGAACAAAAGTAGCTAGGGCCATAGGTGACTCACAGCCCAAATGAAAATCAACCTAGGCCATGGATAACCCATGGCCTAGCTTGGTTTTAAGCTTTTAAAACGACATTTGAAAAGTTTGGCTCCATTATGGTTGGCCTCACTTGATTAAATTGAAAACTTTGAATCAAACTTCACTTTGTTGGATTTCGAGAGCTCTCAGACTCGGTTTAGAAAAGTCGGGGTGTTTATAATAGGTATCCCCACCTTTCGGGTGATACTAATCACACAATTACATACACCACTCCCTCAGAAAGTCCTGCGTGCAATTAGTTGAGTCGAGGGTCAACTGGACCTGGAGGGTGGCCCCAATGAATTCATTGCTTGGTGGGGTTTCAAACACTTCACCTACCATGCTTGAGGAGCTTACAAGGCTCAGCTTGCCACTAGGCCAACCCCTTGGGATTCCCTCCTCCAATGTTGATATTGAATTCTCTATCTTTACACTTAGAAATTGCCTCACCCATATTTTTTCTTGTCATTTATATGAGAATGTACTACCTCTCCTTTATCAAATACACATATTTTGCTAGCTTAGCATTAAAAAATAGAAAATACAAAAGCAAACATGTTAACAATAATGTGGACCTACCTTACCTCTATAAAGCCATACTCCTCAATTAAAACGTAAATGCAACTTTCATTGTCTCTATTTAATACCCCACACAAGAATTAAATGCAAAGGAAATTATTAGCATTTTGTTTGTAATAAAATGGTTCAAAATGGTCGTCGCGTTCCCTTTGTCTTGATTGCCCATATCTTTAATAAAGGCCAATCAACTGTACAATTCGAAAATTCTTAAGACAAGCAAGACATTTAGCAAGTGAATCCACTCAGTTTGTGCAAGGCGAGGGCTACAACATATACAATGAAAGACAATCTTACTACATGGGAAAGTTTTACATCAAAGAAAACTTGTGATTTAAAATGAAATTTGACAGCATTGGAGTTCGAAAAATACTTGTGTTTCATGATTTGGGTTCAAGTTCAAACAGCTTTCAGGAAAACTATAAAAAGTTGAGTGTTGTTCTTCAGGAAAAGTACCAAAGATAAGCCCAGAATTCAGGGTACCATGTAGTCATTCTAATAATTTTATAAGGTCCATTCATGTTTACGGCTTTTGTAACATGAATTCAAATTGTTTTTTCCCGCTTTACCTATAAACATTTTTGGGGACCACATCATGACATTTTTTTTTATCATTTAAAGGACTGCCATTGATCATATGGATTTGATCATATATCTAGTGTATTTTTTTTCTAGAGTGATTCTATTGGCACACCAACTTTTACTTTCAACACACCAATCCTTCTGAAATTTAATAGTAGTTTGCATAGAGATTGGTGTGTTATAAGTAAAATTTGGAGTGTAATAGAAGTTCTGTTTCTTTTGGAGACTTTTTTTTTTTTTGTTTCCATCATGTAATCCTATTTTTTAAGTGTCGTGATGAATGCACGTGGTTGGGTAAGCACCCGACATGGCAAGGGCACAGAATCATAGATCTTTTTCATCGGGATACACATGAAAAAGAAGTGTGGTTCTGTGCCCTTGCCACATCAGAAACATACCAAAACCATCATTATTCATTTTTTTAGGAGACAAATAGCTCGGGTGAGGTTGGATTTTAGACCCAAAACTGATGTGATCAAAGCGTGAAGAAAATGAAAGAGAAGATCCGCTATCTTTTCTTATGATTAAACCTTGTATTCACAAGACAAAATAAGAGAAGAATTTTCTCTAAAATATTTAGATTTTAATTGATACTATCGATATTCATGATCTTCCAAAAAGTAATTCTTGAAATCTTTACACCATAAAGATTGAAATACCAAGGGGTGCTGCAAAAAAAAAATACATGGACCTATTTGGACCCACATAATATTGGGACTATTGTATGGGCCAAAACACGAGTGAGAGTGGATAGGGATATTTTTAGCCAAGATAAGATTGTACCACTTTGGTCTAATTAAAAAAAATAGAAGATAAAAAAGGGATCAATCAATTGGTAGTTGGTATATATAAAAAATGAGAGAGTGATAGACTTTATTTTGTGTGTGTGTGTGTGTGCGCGCGCGCGTGTGTGGTGGTGGGGGGGGGGGGAGGAATTATTTATTAAGTTTAATTTGAACAAAATTGTGCCTCTTTGGGGGGGGGGGGGGGGGGAATTATTTATTAAGTTTAATTTGAACAAAATTGTGCCTCTTGTAAATGGGAGGATAAAGCTAAGTACATGTGAAATTCAACATTAGTTGAGGAGAGGGAGAAGAGATGAAGGCTACATTAGGTGACTTCTATGAAGCTAATCAGAATCGAGAATAGTGAAATTAAATATTGACGGTAACGACTCTAAATATATCGATTTGAAGAACCAGATTCGATAAGAATCAGAATCAAGAAAATTTAACAGTTATGATTTTGATTCATTTAAGAATTAAATCAGAACCGATCCATTGACACCCCTAGTGTGGATATTAAAGGACAACGATAGTCACAGCTTGTTATGACTAATTATTTGGTACCAACGCTCTTTCTTAATCCAAGTTTAGGATTGATAATGCAACTTATAGAAAATTAAGCAGAAGTACATTTTTATTTTCTTGGATTAATTTACAAGTTGCAGAAGGCCCATAAGTCTCATGGTCCCTTTATTTTTGTTAAACTTTAAAGAAGATAGGAGAAAGAAACAACTACAGACAAGATATTTGCTAACATCAATAAATTAGTACATACTTCATGACCAGCGCATTCTGAAAAAAAAGAAAGAAAAAAAGTAGGAATTCGACCATGCCCTCATCGTGGGCTTGACGAAGGAGCCATATACACGTGTGTTTTGAAGCCCAAGCCCAATACAAAAAGTACTTCAAGTAACCAATCAGTCTGACTTTTGGATCTTAGGATATTGGTGGTCATCTAAACAAAATAGCAGTCAGTGGGCCCAAAAGAGTGAGTAATAATGGCATGTGTTAAGGAGACCTGTAGTTGAAAAGTTACACAACTCCTAGAGTACTAGATTTGCACTCTAGAAAGAAGAAATCTAAGTAAACATCAACATTATTGTGCATGGATTCTTTTCTCACTAGTATCTCGTGATATATCGTGCCAAAAACGATTAATTGAAGGAAACGAGATATTAATTTTAGGGTTTGTCGTCTATCTTGTCTTTCCAATCCCTTAAGTGTCGTTCGTGGTCGTAGCATGCATGCATGTACGGTGTGGGGAAGCTGTCTCTGCAAAAGCCTGTGATGAGGTATTGTTGCTGTTAGTGTGGATCTTCGGGATCTCTCTCTTTCTATATATATGTCTCTGTGGGGGGTCTGTGTGTTATCTCGGTGTGGGTGTGAAGTGTGGGGTAGAAATCGATAAAGGTGATATTTAATGGTCTGTGTGTCTGATAGTTTGGCCTCTTGCCTCCTCTGTGGTACACACGTACGTGGTTTTAGGGAAAGCTAGATACCTACCCACATGTTGTAGCCTTTAGGCATGTATTTTCATGGACATAAGAGATGTTTGCAACTTCAAACTTCAAACTTCAAACAACCATGGACATGTGTAGACCCCACAACCACAGAAGCAGAGTGAAAGGATCATCACAAGACACAATTGCTCCACCCAACATTTAACAATCAATCTGATTCCCACATTGCCTCTAGTCCCAAGTCAACTCAGGTAAATTTGGAGACTTTTTACTTGGTAGATAACTCAAACCCAAATACTAGTTACAATCCCCTAAAGTCAAGTCTAGACAACTCCCTCCAGGATATGATTTTTCAACTTAGGTCCTAATGATTTACTATTATTTGATAATCATTGAAAAATCTTTTGAGAATCTTTTTTTGTGATTAGTTGATCTTTATAATAAAATTTTGTGTAATAATTTTCTAACTCAATTTTGACAAAATAATCAAATAACTCACTGATGTGGCATGGTAGATTTTTTTCCCATAGGATACACAATTGTATATCCTCATAAACATGTGCATTTATGTATAGCGAGTGAAAAAAATCTCCGATTCTTGCATATGCTATGTTAGTGAGTTTTTGAGTTATTCTGTTCGATTGAATTTGAAAATTAGCACTCCAAAAATTTTCATTGAGATTTTGAAAATGATTTGTAATACTTTTTTTTGCCACAAATCAATTATTTAAATTTCTTAAGAATTTAGGTGGTGTGTGCAATTTTTTTTACAATGCAAATCATTTGCATTATGTAACCAAGCACCAATAAAATTGATTTCAAAAAATTATTTGCATTTGCAACATACCAAGCAGGGCCTTAGTCATAGATTCTTCTTTCACGAAACTATGTACTTTTGAAAAATCCTAAAGTGACTTCCTACAACATTATCCCCAGCACTAGCTGATGAGTGGTGTGCATAGAACCATAAATGTTTTTCCCTAAGATACGGGAGTTGTACACTGGAAGTAAATCAAAATTGATGATTCTCTGCACAAACTATGTTGTAGGATGTTAGTGTAGCATAACTCTTTAATTTTTAATTATATGGTTACTTCTCATTTGAAATAATTATAACAAATTCTGAAAATTATAATGTCCATATGTTATCTAACACAAGATATCTAATAAATTAAAATATTACTTATTTTTACAAGATAAAGTATAGTACTCATTTGTATTGGGATGTGATACAATTTCTTTGTGCATAAAATATAAAGGATAGATACTGTTTTCAATGGTATTTTATATATATATTTTTTAAAGGTATATCAATATCAAGATTGTCAATTTAGTGTATTAAAAATCTAAAATCATGGCACCGTCTCATACTTTTTTTTTTCACAATCGGTTTCTCAAATGATAAATAAAAATACAATTTTATGACATTTTTAATAATCCATTTTTAAAATAGTATATTTTAAATGCCAAGAAAGTAAAATTTAGTAGGATATAATTTTGTCGATATCTTGTACTTTATTTTCTAGCCTGACAACGAAAAATGAATTGTGATATTTTAATGGTGTTTCCAACATCATTGAACACTAATTCTTCTTTTATCATTTGTATTTAATTATTGCAAATAGGAGGAATCTTGTTATTAAAATATAACCGGTATGTGAAGGGAAAATTTGTAACAAATTTGAAAAGTTAGAGGTTGGAGAAGGTTATTACAACTTTGAAGGGAAAATATTTAAATAGTAGCATTGGAGTGAGATCGTTTTACATATTGGTGTGTACAGATTCGGTACACATCCACATCATCAATGAGTGAAACGATGTTAATTTCAATGTCACTTCAGCACTTTCCATATATAAATAATGAGTCGTGCTAGAGTGACCTCATCGGGGACACGTTGACATGGTGGTGCGCACATGTCTATAGATGGATTTTACTTGCATCTCGGAGAAAATGCATCTATGGGCATGCATGTGCCACCACATCAAGATGTCTCCCGTGTGTCCTACATTGAGGTCACTCCAGTATTGATCATAAATACTAAATAGTACTTTGATTTAAGGTAAAATGATTATAATATTTGTACAATTTCTTAAAACTTAGGTGACTCGAATGTTGTATTTGACTCGTAAATAACATGTTTAATTTGTTCAAGCTTTCTTGTTTCACTAAATATGGTAGTACAGTGTCTATATATATATATATATATATGGTGGTGTTCCACTCACAACCTTATTCTCACAAAAGTTTTACAACACGTTTTGTCCTATGTGACTTAAAAATTTCGGATTAGGTGATTTTTTGTGAGGATGATCTCTATGATGAGAAAATCATCTTCATCAAAAATCAATCAAATATGAAAGTTCTAAAACCATTCACAGTGACTTGCAAATTTTCCGATAAACAATTGACGGTTCACAATTCTAAAATCACTTTTGATGGGTTATTGGATAGGTTAATCTGGATTATTGGATAGGTTGTCAATGGATTAGCACATTGGCAATCCTGCATCACATCCCCTAAATTTCATAGAAAAACTCAGATAAAAAAATATTAATAATAAAAAATTGAACTTGATCCAAGATTTAAAAAATGGACGGCTACCAAACCTCTACGGAGCTCTCAATGGTGAAAATTATTTGTTTTTTTTTTTTAAAGTTCATAGAGGTTTGTCCCTCTACAACCCTGTGGCATCAGATCATATTTTTGGATGACACAAAGTGAGCTCAACGACCCTTAGTAAGAGTTGAAATCTTACTAAGTTAGTAAGACTAGTCTGATTCTTTCCCTCGAATGAAAAGAGGTTTCTACCGCTGGAAGTACAGTTGTACGTGGATCTAAATTCTAAAGTAACCCAATGGTAGAGCTGGGGAAAGTAGAGTTGTCAAATCTTAATGGGTCAGCTTAGGGATGTCAGAAAAAGCATGGGCTAAAGACCTAGCCCAAATATAGTTCTGGAGGGAGTTTCTTTGGGTTGGGGGTGGGCTTGGACCTCTTCCCTCAAGAACCAATCTGTTAAAGTCCGTACAAAAAGGTCTTTTGAATTTTTTTCAATGGGCCTAACTGACTGTCGTGCCCTAGGCCCACTTTGTATCTTAGCTGCGGGTCGTGTTCAGATATTGTTAAGGCACGTAACCAGGCTCAATTTATACCCCTAGGCCGGGTTTTGGTTCTGTCCATTTCGGCCTGGACTTGGGTTAGGTTAGACCTGCTTTGTTAGTAGACCGGGGCTAGACCCAATTCATCTTTAGGGCTGGGTTCAGGCTTGGGAGGTAAGCCCATTGAGCAATCTGGCAGAATAACACATACTTATAATTTTATTTATAATTCGTGAAACAAATCGAAAACAACAGTGAAATTCAATTCTTTCAAAAAATAGAGAATTTTTTGACTTTTTAACAATTATTCATTTCTAGAAAGAAAAAAATAAGTTATAAAAATTGGTTAAAAACAAGAGCCCTAATTTATTTAAAATGTTTTCTTCTTATAATCTAAACCAATATCCAATATGCTCCCTCACCCACTTCTCAGCCCACAAGGCTTCACCTAGGCAAACACTTAGCCATCTCATACTAAGCATATTTATGAAGTTTCGTATTAATATACAATTAGCTCTTAATTTAAAACTTATTTCATGGTATTTTAAAATGCAAGAATTAAAATGTTAAAAATTAGGAATTAAACTTTTAATCTTAAGCATTAGATTTATAACTAATAGTTGAAAAGATCATGCAATGAAAATGTTTCAGAATTTATCGTAAATATATGAGGATTTTCTTTACTTGATTTATAAATTCGACATTTTTAATTTTTTTGTTAGGGTTGATGATATAAAATCATCATTCTTTTGTTTCTTAAGGTTAACGGGTTTTGTCTTTTGGGTAATGTCATTTCTTTAGTTTATGAGAAATAAAAGGAGTTCCTAAATGGTAGTTGTTGTCCATAAAAGGGATTTCTCTAAAATGGGATTTTCTCATTTGTTAGAGAGTATGAGAAAATATTGAGTCTCTATGTATGTATGTATTTCTTCTTCTCATCTAAAATATAAATGCTCAAAGTTCTTGAGGGTGATCCTTCACATTATAGTCACAAGCTTGTGACAACGGGAGTGAGATCGATTTCTTATTTAGATTCTTACTAGAGTTGGATTTAAAGATTTTGTGGGTTCCACCGGAGATAATTGGAAGTAAGTATGCATCTTCATTCTTGTAATTTATTCCTTGAGTAATGGATTTCTACTTGTCGGCTTTCCCGTAAACGTAACCCCATTGTAGGTGAACCACATATATCTTGTGTTATAAGTGTGTTAATTTCCTACATTATTTATTATTAGTTGCATTTGTTTTACAACACATTCTTGAGGTTTGATTGTTGAAATTGATTGCTTTGATGTTAAAAGGGATTAATTTTAATAACCGAATTTCTGTGTGTGGCTTGGGATCTAGTCACAACATATCTCATGCTTTATTTATATTCTTGAGATATTTGTCTTTCCCTAGACCTTACCTGACTACATGAATGTTCACGTTAAAAAAAATAATTTTATACATATATTCAACTTAAACTCTTCTCATACTGTATATTTTACCATTCTTTGTAGTTTTTCTTAATTTTTAATGAATTATCAATTTTTTTTTTTTTGATTGATAAATTATCGAATATTTATTTCAACTCATACCCAAATTGATTCCATAAAGAATAATTGTCATTTGCTCAGTAGCTAACTATGAATTAAGCATCATTTTAGTTGTCGAATCATCCTTTGGTCTACCTATTTAATCATCCCTCTTTTCAGTCGCTATAAATAAAAATATTTGACTTATTCAATATTCATAAGAAATTACTACTTTCAGGGCCCATTTTACTACCTCTAGAATATAAATGAAGTAATTTCTAACTGTAAGAAGATTTGAGCATGGACGTCATAAACAGCTATGTGTGTAGATTAAGTCCAAAAATAGAAAAGATAGCCAAGTAATCACGGAATCACCAACAATTTTATTTTTGATGTGCACGTCTAGGAAGGATGGGCCAAAGACTAATGAGTGAGTGGGCCATGTAGCAAGTAAAAAGGATAGAGTAAAGTAGCTCAAATCCCATGGTAGTTGTATCCAAACTCTACAAGGCAAAGGCCCATTTGGCATATCTTATTTAAACCCAAATCAAACAATACCCAAAGGGATGTCTAGAATTCTCATTGGGCTTAGGCTTTAAGAGGCAAAATAGTAGCACAGGGGACTTTTTCCTAAGAAGAGTGGGCTCAACCTGCAAAGGTCAAATACAATATAATTGACATTAAAGAAGCCAGCTCCAGCTCCAGAAGCTAGCTTATGAAAGAAGTAAAAATCCAGAGCCTAAAAAGCTACATCCAACAGAAGCTTATTCGTTACAAAAGCACATAAGCCAAAAATTGATGTTTGTTTGATAGTTTTTTATTACTAGATTATTATAAAATGACCAGAATACCCTTACTGTTGATAATACACCCATAATGCACAAAAAATTAGCAGAATACCTTAACAAATATATAATTACAATATATATATATATAATAAATTTATATTAAAAAATTATAAAAATAATTATTTTAATAAATTTATAAAATTTATAATTCTATTAAAATTTCGATAGCATCTCCTCTTAAAAATAAATATATGATAAAGAAAATACCTGCATAATATACAATCAACATCCACATAAAGATGAAAGGTGTTTTGGTAATAAAGTAGTGATGATGAATTGCTTTTGATCTTTGTAGTAAAGATGAAGGGTATTTTGATAATTCTGTTTTATTTTTTTAGGTTAAGTTTGATTGAAAATTTGATTAAAGATTAAGGGTATTTTGATAAAGATGAAGGGTATTTTGATAATTTTATTTTATTTTTTAAGGTTAAGTTTGGTAGAAAATTTAATTAAAGATGAAGGGTATTTTGGAAGATGAAAGGTATTTTGGAAGATGAAGGGTATTTTGATAATTAGTAAAGATGAAGGGTATTTTTGGTAATTTCTTTTTAGTTTTAAGGTTAAGTTTAGTTGGAAATTTAATTAAAAATGATAGGTATTTTGATAATTGGTAAAGATGAAGGGTATTTTGATAATTTTATTTTATTTTTTAAGATTAAGTTTGGTTGAAAATGTGATTAAAGATGAAGGGTATTTTGGTAATTCCATTTTATTTTTTAAGGTTAAGTTTGATTGAAAATTTGATTAAAAATAAAGGGTATTTTGGTAAAGTCGAAGGGTATTTTGATAATTCCTTTTTGTTGTTTTAAGGTAAAGTTTAGTTGAAAATTTGATTAAAGATGAAGGGTATTTTTGGAAGATGAAGGGTATTTTGGTAAATATGAAGGGTATTTTAGTTATCTCATTTCATTTTTTAAGGTTAAGTTTAGTTGAAAATTTGATTAAAGATGAAGGGTATTTTGGTAATTACACTTGAAATGTTTTTATATTTTTGGCTTCCAACAAAAGCCATTTGAAGAAGCCTCTCTTGGGCAATTTCTTTTAAGAGCTAATTTTGGGTTTCAATTGAAATCTACGGGAGTCAAAAAAGCCCAAACGAACATCATTTATCTGACTTTTTTGGCTTAAAAGCTAAAAAAGTAAAAAAAAAACTAGCTACTGAAATTAAAAAGAACAAGGCCTAAACTTTCAGGAAAGTGAACTATGTAGCATATACATATTTACTCATATATCTACAAGGTGTTTTGTCCTATGTGGCTAAAAGTTTCGGATCGAGATCATCCTCACAAAAAATCAGCTCGATCTGAAATTTTTAACCTTGTCAAAAGTGATTTAAAAAAAATGGACGGTTCACGATTCTTCAACTCATAAATATGGGGTTAGAAGTTTTAGAATTAGCTGATTTTTTGTGGGGATGATCTCCTCATTATAGAGATCATCCTCACCAAAATCAGCTCAATCCGAAACTTTAGCCCACATAGGACAAAACATGTTGTAGATATATGAGTAGATATGTGTGTACACAAATCTTGATCCATATAATCAGTAAAGGCAACATACGAAGGAGTAGTTCTGTTTCATTGATCGTTCACCATGATCTCAACATGATCATGTTGACAAACTCCAACATAGGATTATGTCGTCCCAAAATCGATTCTGATCACATGACCTTCACCTTTACCAGTCATTTCATTAGATCAAATCGATCAAAATCACAAAAAATCGAGAATATAGAAAGAGGTGAGGGAAGAAGAAGGGTAGAGCAACAAAATTGTTCGTTAGAGACAAAGTCTCTCTGTTTTATTTTGGGTTTTAAGTAGGGGTGCAACTTAATTCGGTTCAAACGAGAACCGAACCAATCCGTGAATTTTGGATTGGGTTGGTTTGGTTTTAACTAAATAATGGTTCAGTTCGGATTAAAAAAATTAAGAACCTATAGGTTCAGTTCGATTTTCGATTCAGGGTTTGTAAATAACCGAACCAAACCAAGAACCGAATCAAAATAGAATTTTAAAATATAAATATAAATTTTTTTTAAACCCTTACCCTCTTTACTCTTTCTCTCTCTCCTCTATCTCGTCTCTGCAATCGGTTCTTCCCTGTGACGGTGCAACTTGCGATCTGTCCCTCCCTGCGACGGTGCGACCTACAATCGATCCCCCTCTCTCTCTCTCTCTCTCTCGTCTCTACAATCGATTCCTCTGTGTGACGGTACAACCTGCGATCTGTCCCTCCCTGCAACAGTGCGACCTACAATCGATCCCTCTCTCTATCTCTATCTCTCTCTCTCTTAAGCTGCAAATCAAATTCACGATGGAAGAGATGACGGAAGTTCTCCTCTTCGATAAAAAACGAGGGAATTTCTTTGCAACCCATGGAACCGAACAGAACCAAACCGAATTAAGGTCGGTTTGGATTGGTTTGATTCTAGACTAATTCAGTTCGGTTCTGGTTCTCATATAATGGAACCGATCTTGATCGGTTCGATTTTGATTTTACTCTAAACCGAACCAACCCGAACCAAGTTGCACCCCTAATTTTAAGTGATGGAGGGATGTGAAATTAAATAGACTCTTTTTAAAGGAGGATGGAATAAAAAATATATAAATTTATAACTTAAAGGAAAAACATATTTCAATCCTTAGATCGAACGCGATCTAACGACTGAGATCGTTTGTGCGGATATGAGTAGATATATGTGTACACGGAACGCAACTCTATATATATATGGGTCGGGTTCTGCAACACACATTGCGACACACATATAGACAACGTGTTTGTCTTATATGGGCAAAAATGTTTGGAATGGGCTGATTTTTTGTGAGGATGATCTCTGTGATGAGGGGATCATCCTGGCAAAAAATCATCCCATTCCAAAACTTGTAACCCCATCAAAATTGATTTACAAAAATTGGACGGTCTAGAAGTTTCATAATGAGCTGATTTTTGGCAAGGATGATCTCCTCACCACAGAGATCATCCTTACAAAAAATCAGCCCATTCCAAACATTTTTATCCATATAAGACAAAACACGTTGTCTATATGTGTGTTGAAATGGTTGTCGTTTGAACCTGACCCTATATATATATATATGAGAGCGGTTCGACAGCCCTAAAGTTTGCCAAGTTTTGTGCCAAACATTTTTTGTAAATCACTTTTGATGGGGTTAGAAATTTTGGAATTGGCTGATTTTTTATGAGGATAATCTCTACGGTGAAGAGATCATCCTCACAAAAAAATCAGCTCATTTTGAAACTTCTAACCCTAGTTTACAAGTTGAAGAATTGTGAACCGTCCAATTTTTGTAAATCACTCTTAATGGGGTTAGAAGTTTTGGAATAGGCTGATTTTTGGTGAGATTATCTCCTCGTCATAGAGATCATCCTCTCAAAAAATCAGCTCATTCCAAAGTTTATAACCCATATTTTAAAAAATGTTTGACACCAAACTTGGCAAACTTTAGGGCTGCTGAACCGTCCCATATATATATATATATATATATATATATATATATATATATATATATATATATATATATATATATAGGGTCAGGTTCAAACGACAATCATTTCAACACACATATAGACAACGTGTTTTGTCTTATATGGGAAAAAATGTTTGGAATGGGCTGATTTTTTGTGAGGATGATCTCTGTGGTGAGGAGATCATCCTTGCCAAAAATCAGTTCATTATGAAACTTCTAGACCGTCCAATTTTTGTTGAAAAATTATAGACCGTCCAATTTTTGTAAATCAATTTTGATGGGGTTACAAGTTTTGGAATGGGATGATTTTTTGCCAGGATGATCCCCTCATCACAGAGATCATCCTCACAAAAAATCAGCCCATTCCAAACATTTTTGCCCATATAAGACAAACACATTGTCTATATGTGTGTCGCAATGTGTGTTGCAGGAATCCGACCCATATATATAATATATATATATATATATATATATATATATGAACAGCGTTATTACGACCCCCTTTGCGACCCCCTTTGCGACACACCTTTTTGTCTTATATGGGAAAAAATGTTTGGAATGGGCTGATTTTTTGTGAGGATGATCTCTATGGTGAGGGATCATCCTGGCAAAAAATCAGCCCATTCCAAAACTTCTAGACCGTCCGATTTTTGTTGAAAAATTATAGACCGTCCAATTTTTGTGTAAATCAATTTTGATGGGGTTAGAAGTTTTGGAATGGGATGATTTTTTGCCAGGATGATCCCCTCAGCATAGAGATCATCCTCACAAAAAATCAGCCCATTCCAAACATTTTTTCCCATATAAGACAAAAAGGTGTGTCGCAAAGGGGGTCGCAAAGGGGGTCGTAATAACGTGACCCTATATATATATATATGGGTCACGTTCCTGAGACTCATATTGCGACTCACATTGCGACACACCGTTTTGTCTTATATGGGCAAAAATGTTTGGAATGAGCTGATTTTTTGTGAGGATGATCTCTGTGATGAGGGGATCATTGGCAAAAAATAATTCCATTCCAAAACTTCAAGCCCATCAAAATTGATTTACAAAAATTGGACGGTCTATAATTTTTCAACAAAAATTGGACGGTCTAGAAGTTTCATAATGAGCTGATTTTTGGCAAGGATGATCTCCTCACCATAGAGATCATCCTCACAAAAAATCAGCCCATTCCAAATATTTTTGCCCATATAAGACAAAACGGTGTGTCGCAATGTGAGTCGCAATATGAGTCTTCGGAACGCTGTTCTATATATATAATATGGGGGGTCCCGTTCGGCACCCTTAGTTTTGCCACACACACTTTAACAACAACGCGTTTTGTCTTACATGGGTTAGAAGTTTCGGAATGAGCTGATTTTTGGTGAGGATGATCTCTATGGTGAGGAGATCATCCTCACCAAAAATCAGCTCATTCCAAAACTTCTAACCCCATCAAATTGATTTACAAAAAATGGACGGTCCACGATTTTTTAACGTGTAAACATGGGGCTAAACATTTCGGAATGGGCTGATTTTTGGTGAGGATGATCTTCTAATCATAGAGATCATCCTCACCAAAAATCAGCCCATTCCAAAACTTCTAACCCATGTAGGACAAAAAACGTTTGTTAAAGTGTGTGGTAAAACTTAAGGTGCTGAACATTTCCCTATATATATATATATATATATAGGGAAATGTTCAGCAACAAACATTTTGACAAACATTTGGCAAAACATTTTTCAAAACATGGGTTAGAGGTTTTGGAATGGGCTGATTTTTGGTGAGGATGATCTCTACGGTGAGGAGATCATCATCACCAAAAATCAGCCCATTCCAAAACTTCTAACCCCATCAAAAATGGTTTATAAAAATGGACGGTCCACGATTTTTCAACTTGTAAACTGGGGCTAGAAGTTTTGGAATGGGCTGATTTTTGGTGAGGATGATCTCCTCACCGTAGAGATCATCCTCACCAAAAATCAGCCCATTCCAAAACCTCTACCCATGTTTTGAAAAATGTTTTGCCAAAATGTTTGTCAAAATGTTTGTTGCTGAAAGGGACCCATATATATATGGGTAGCATTCAATGGCAAACTTTTTAGCAAACTTTTTGGCAAAACATTTTTCAAAACATGAGTTAGAGGTTTTGAAATGGGCTGATTTTTGGTGAGGATGATCTCTAGGGTGAGGAGATCATCATCACCAAAATCAGCCCATTCCAAAACTTCTAACCCCATCAAAAACAGTTTACAAAAAATGGACGGTCCACAATTTTTCAACTGTAAACATGGGTTAGAAGTTTTGGAATGGGCTGATTTTTGGTGAGGATGATCTCCTCACCGTAGAGATCATCCTCACCAAAAATCAGCCCATTCCAAACCTCTAACTCATGTTTTGAAAAATGTTTTGCCAAAAAGTTGGCCATTGAACGCCCCCCTATATATATATATATATATATATATATATGGGTGGCGTTCAAGGGCCAACTTTTTAGCAAACTTTTTGGCAAAACATTTTTCAAAACATAGGTTAGAGGTTTTGGAATGGGCTGATTTTTGGTGAGGATGATCTCTACGGTGAGTAGATGATCATCACCAAAAATCAGCCCATTCAAAACTTCTAACCCCATCAAAAACAGTTTATAAAAAATGGACGGTCCACGATTTTTCAACTTGTAAACATGGGTTAGAAGTTTTGGAATGGGCTGATTTTTGGTGAGGATGATCTCCTCACCGTAGAGATCATCCTCACCAAAAATCAGCCCATTCCAAAACCTCTAACCTATATTTTGAAAAATGTTTTGCCAAAAAGTTTGCTAAAAAGTTGGCCCTTGAACGCCCCCCTATATATATATATATATGGGTCCCGTTCGGCACCCTAAGTTTTACCACACACTTTAACAAACGCGTTTTGTCTTACATGGGTTAGAAGTTTCGGAATGAGCTGATTTTTGGTGAGGATGATCTCTATGGTGAGGAGATCATCCTCACCAAAATCAGCTCATTCCAAAACTTCTAACCCCATCAAAATTGATTTACAAAAATGGACGGTCCACGATTTTTCAACGTGTAAACATGGGGCTAAACATTTCGGAATGGGCTGATTTTTGGGGAGGATGATCTTCTAAACATAGAGATCATCCTCACCAAAATCAGCTCATTCCAAAACTTCTAACCCATGTAGGACAAACAACGTTTGTTAAAGTGTGTGGTAAAACTTAGGGTGCTGAACATTTCCTATATATATATATATATATATGGGTCCCTTTCAGCACAAACATTTTGGCAAAACATTTTTCAAACATGGGTTAGAGGTTTTGGAATGGGCTGATTTTTGGTGAGGATGATCTCTACAGTGAGGAGATCATCATCACAAAAATCAGCCCATTCCAAAACTTCTAGCCCCATGTTTACAAGTTGAAAAATCGTGGACCGTCCATTTTTTGTAAACCATTTTTGATGGGTTAGAAGTTTTAGAATGGGCTGATTTTTGGTGATGATGATCTCCTCACCGTAGAGATCTTCCTCACCAAAAATCAGCCCATTCCAAAGCCTCTAACCCATATTTTGAAAAATGTTTTTGCCAAAATGTTTGTCAAAATGTTTGTTGCTGAACATTTCCCTATATATATATATAGGGAAATGTTCAGCACCCTAAGTTTTACCACACACTTTAACAAACGTTTTTTGTCCTACATGGGTTAGAAGTTTTGGAATGAGCTGATTTTTGGTGAGGATGATCTCTATGTTTAGAAGATCATCCTCCCCAAAAATCAGCCATTCCGAAATGTTTAGTCCCATGTTTACACGTTGAAAAATCGTGACCGTCCATTTTTTGTAAATCAATTTGATGGGGTTAGAAGTTTTGGAATGAGCTGATTTTTGGTGAGGATGATCTCCTCACCATAGAGATCACCCTCACCAAAAATCAGCTCATTCCGAAACTTCTAACCCATGTAAGACAAAACACGTTTGTTAAAGTGTGTGGTAAAACTAAGGGTGGCGAACGGGACCCATATATATATATATATATACCAAGAAGGCCACGGATAAGTGGGAATTTATTGCTCGGTTGCTTGAACTTCACTTAAGCGTTTCCAAGCAAAGTCCGTTGAGAGCCCAAAACTAACTTCGTCAATTGAACTTGACTCATCTCATAATCAATCTACGTAGAACTGATGTTAAGTAGTGTGGATAACATGAAAGAGAAATTCAGATTAGCAAATATGCTCCATTCTATTTCTTCTTATTTTAATTGGAAGACTAATGGAGCAAAGGAGGAATTTACTCCTAGACAACTCAAAACTCTAGCCCATGGGCTCAAATCAGATTTGGATATTAGGTCCAAATAATAATGGGCTTGACCCATAATTTATGTTGAAATGTATAGTTGGGTTACAAGCCTGACTGGGCCTGATTTTGTTGCACACGGGATTTATATTCAATCTATAAAAAATTTAAAAATGATCCATGCACATTTTTCTTTCTTTTTCCAAATAAGCAAATCTATTATCAAGAAATATACACATCGTAAATTGGAATAATAAAATGTGGTATAAAATCTATTGAATATGAATTATGCATCTTTGAAATTCTATTTGCAAATACTGTAAATTTGTGACTGATGATGCATGATCCCTACACGTTTTGCAAAGTTTCTTATGCGAGGAACTCGTCAAACTTAGACTCCAACACTCTCGAAGACATTGCATTATTTTTTAGGAGATCTTCGTGGTTCAGATTTTAATAAAACATCTAAATAATGAAGAAGACATTGTGATATGGTTACGAGGTATCTCATAATATGACTGATCACTTTTAGAATTATATTTAAAAAAAATTATTCAATCAGCTAGGTTGATAAAGAATTTCTTTATTTTTTAAATGAACCATTCCTTTTAGTTATAGAATGGTGTAGTTCTCTACTAGACCGTTTTGTAACCACTCTCATAATGCATTATAAGTTGATAATTCATTATTGGCCCCATAATTCATTATGAGGGATGTTATGGTGTTTGGTAATTACTTATGTAATCAATATAAAAAAATTAATAATAATAATAAAAAGAGAGAAAAAAAAATAGAGAAATTTGGTAAAAAAGTTTACATAAACAAAAATAATTTTTCGTTTAAAACTCAAGCCTCCCTCTCTATTTGTAATGTCTCTCCCGAGCACTGAAGATGAGTGGACCCTATATTATTTTCAATTTAAATAATTAGCTTATCTTCCATTGTTTGGTAAACATTCTTCAAAATAAATAAATAACCTTCTCTCACAATAATAAACTAAATTCCTGAGAAATCAAACACTAATATTGATGCATATTTGAAGGCTAGATAACTTCATGGTCTCTTCGACCGAACAGCCACACAAAGGTAATGGGTAGCCGTTGAATTAATTCTGGGTTTTTCAGGATTAAGAGTACAGAAGATCTAAAATGATCAAAGTTGGTGTTAGGCTAATTATGATGAAAATATTCTATGTGAAGTTGAATGATTGCAGTAGAAATAATGGAATACAGGAAGCTGTTGGTAAATTCAGACTAAGACTCAAAGTAGCTTTAACCAATTGTCCCACAAACATCACTCCTAATAATCAAGTGGATCACTTCCTTTCCTCTCAAACTTCCTTCTCACCTAAACACCAAAGCCACTTGATCACATTTACTTCCTACTAGAATCAGTTTATATTTATAACTATTAGAATACAAAATAGAATAAAATCATACTTAATCTTCACTTTATTAGTTTAGAATGTACAAATTGGTAAATATTAATATTATAAATATCTTTCTTAATCTCTGGTTCAAAATTTTCACACATCACAACTTGCATTTATAATCTATATATATATACACGATATATGATACAGTGAATCTCTTGTACCATATTGTAGTCCCTCATATATACTCTATATATACCCCCAAGATCCTGATTTTCAAATCTTGAGGTGTATGTGAACCTTTCAGATTGAATCAACACAATGCAATTCTCAAAAATGCCACAATTTTTTTTTCAACATAAAATAATTCCTTAAACATTTCATTCATTAAGAAAATCACATCAAAGTGGAAACTAACTTCAAAAATCAGAAATTTATAAAATTTCTGTAGCGATTCCTCCAAAATTGAGCTTCTGAAATTTTAAACACATTATAGAAGTTAATGTTCTTATTTGTCAGGCTTAAGTTCTCCTAGAGTACACTAGACAAGTAAAGGATAATGAGTTTTTGGTCATGTCCCGGGCCAGACTATGGGGAGAGTTATGTTATTGATCGTCAACCATGGACATGGGCGTACATCTAGAAACCAAAATGGTAGTTACACATGTCCCAAACTACGTAGTGGTAATAATGCTGATATGTACTAGAAAATGCACCGGACCACCCTGATAGAATCAAAATCTCACAGGGGGATGTCGAATGATTGCAATTCAATCAATATAAGTGATTCTAACCAGAAAAAATCCGATAGGGTCAAGGTTCCTCCAGTAATATATAAATGATCACTTCATGTTAATCAACCGACTACTACAAAAGACTAATCTTTTGGAGAGAGAGAGAGAAGAACTATGAAGATAAGAGGATCACAAGGCCTACTTGGGGTATGAAACAACCGAGTGCCGGAAAAAATATACACTCAAACACTCTTCCTCACCCATAAGGGTGGAAAGAATCGAACCCTTGACCTATACAAACCTAGCACTCCGATACCATATTAACCAGCCAACTACTTCAAAAGACCAATCCATTCAAGAAGGGGAGAACTATGAATATATGAATATACACTCAATACTTTCATAAGCAAAGCTACATAATTTCTTACCTTAAATCCATATTGTCGAAATATTCACTGCTTTAATCATATATTTGAGTGTGATTACTATAGTGTAAATGTCTTGTATTCTTGTTGCGTTACATAGAATGCAGGGGGCAACGCCCCCGTTGGGGATCCACAAGAATTTTACATGTTTTGGTAATTCTCAATTTTATAAAGGGCTGTAAAACTTATGAAAAAATAATGATTGTTCTTATTTTGTTCCATGGACGTAGGCACACTGCCGAACCACATAAATCTTTGTGTTTTGTGGGATTGTGTTGTCTTTGATATTTTATTTATTCACAATCACAAGGTCCACAAGGTGAAAGATTGAAGAGTAAGGGCAATGTGGGATTGCATATTGATTTCCCAGGATTAGAGAGAGTTTGGGCCTACGCTATATTGGTTACTGATTCTGATACCAGAAAGGTGGATCTGGAATTTGAGTTTGGGTTTGGGTTTTAGTTGGGTTCTTGGGTACCCGACTGTTGTATAAATAAATGGACTTCCATAGAGTGCAATACATACGTACATTGGGTTCAGGATTTCGGATACCAAACTTTCCAACTCCAAACCTATCATATTCAATTCTTATAAAAACCTTTCAAAGTATAATCATAATTAATTCTCCATCACCACTATATATAGGGTATATAATCGTATTTATCAAGATGAAGAACCATCAATATTAAATCTACAAGACATATTTAATCAGTTCTTACTCTACTATTACCAGTACCGCTACCACCACCAACATTATACCATTTTTGAAAATGATGATGAAGATGATAAAGTATACACTTATCGTATTGCCGACAAAGAATTAGATGCTTTGATACATGTTACCAACATATTAAGTACACTTTTATATTGCAATGTACTGCTCACTCCTATACCATTATTTACAATGATGATGATAATCAAGTACACAATCAATGTATTGCCGAAAAAGAATCAAATGTTTCAATATATGCTACCAACGTAGTAAGTACTACACTCTCTATACTTCAACATACATACAAGACATGATTAAGTATGATCGGATCTTTTGACATATAGTGTGAATCGCATTCAAGAAAAACAGTAGTAGTCATAATAATATTATAGGATATTTACGAAAAAGTGATCAACTTTTGACGAATTTATGATTTTGGCTCACTGTTCATTTTAATTACGAAAACGTCAACGAGGTTTTTAAAGTGACTAATTGGAAATAGTCTCTCTAAACTTGCGAAAGACCGCTGAATTTGTTACCATTCTGAATCTTTTTTTAACGAAAACGTAGTCATTCACGTTTTGGTAATTAAAATGAACAATTATCCGGAATCGTAAATAACTCATTTTTAGCTCACGAAATAGTAATTCATCCTAATATTATTAGGAACAGAGATTTGTTGTTTTGAAAGTTACGTGCTAAGCTGATGACCAATGGAACGACACCATGTGAACTGAAAAATTACTAAAAATAAAACACTTAAACTGCTCTCAAATTTTCGCCAAGAATTTTCTCTGGGTGACCAATCACTTTGCTCATTTAATACACATGGCGTCATGCCATTGGTTCATCAGCTTAGCAGGTAACTTTCAAAACAGCAAATCTCAGTCCTATTATTAACATGTATTAATAAAAATTTTGAATTAACTTAACTATATATATGTAGACAAGAAAACTCTGTTGTTGGTTGATACTTGGTAACATAGGATTGACTTTCTTCTTACTACACGTGTGACGTGTGTTACCATAATTAATCTCTTCCAGGCTTCTCTATGTTATCAATTGGGATAAGAATAAAGAAAGAGGAGGAGGGACCGTGAAGGAAGGTCAAAGGGAAAAGTATAAGATAAAGGAAAGAGAAAGAAAAAAAGAAAGATTACACGGAAAAGCATAGACAGAGAACCTTCCCTCTAAAGTAAAGCACTGTTTTCCTCTTTTTACAAGTGCTTCAATGAACCTAAAAGAACAAAAGAATGAGAGTGAGTGAAACATCAATCAGTAAACTAAGGAATGACTGTCTCCTTTGTGGCTGCCATAAGCATTCCCTTTGCAGGGAATGTACCCCTCTTTGCCCATTGGACCCACTGTATGCAATAACATTTCTCTGTAATTTCTCATTGCGCGAACAATTTAATACCCAATGACCCAGGTCAAGGGAACTCGCCCTTATTTTAATTATATTATATTCATGGGGAATAATTGGTGTTTGAATTATCTTTGAAAGTTATATATAACCAATTCGATCAAACATTAGCATCAATGAAAATGTTCTTATTTGCTCAAACTATGATAAATTTGAAAATTCGTAGGGTGCTACATCTTTATATTATAATGAGAGAAGGTGGAATAGAAGTGATTCGACACCAAAAATTGGATTTCAAAAATGCCACCACCATAACATTTATATTTAATTTAATAAAGGTCATTTTGATAAATAAAAAAACTAAGAAAATTGCAATCCCACAATCCTAAAATCAGGTTGATTACTTTAAAAAATTTTAAAAATATCCTTTTGTAATATGTAATCTTCAAAACTACCCTTTAAGTAATATTTTAAATTACAAACAAGCCCTTCACAGACGTGTGTTTGCACATGACCTCCTCTAGTTAATAATAATAATAATAGTAGGGGTGATTTGTTGAGATACTAAGCAATGTTGTCTTCACCAAGCATCCTTTTGAAATTTGGCATGTCCCGACTTGTGTCAGAGAAGATTGCATACTTAATTTTAGTTATTACGTCATAGACATTGTAGGTAGATGACTTGTCAGCTTGTACCATTTTGCTCAATGTCCTTTCCACTCATCATATATCAATGTTCCACTCACCAAGATCATGGTTTTATTAAGGACCCTAAAATTTGGGTTGGTTGTTGCAGTAGTCCCACGTTTCTTGGGATTTACCAAAGTTCTCCTCAAGCATATCAATTGCTCAAGTACCCATTCGAATTTCACCAATTCTTGGAGGTTTGGATTATCCAAAGTATGGGATACTCTAGAGAGAATCGTCCTAGTCGAATATATGATGCTAACAATATGATGCATGAGATATACATAAACATATTAGGTGTGTCTCATCATTACCAATGACAAATAATGATGTGTAGAAGATGAGAAATTCCATTGTCACACCAATTTTTTACTTACAACACACCAATCCTTTTGCAATTGAGCAACTGTTTTACAAATGGATTGTGAGTTATAAGTAAAAGTTGGTGTGTTTTACAAATTAATGTTAAATATAAATTTATATTTGTTTATCTTTATAATCTATATTATTTCACCAAGAGTTCTTGTAATGACTTCGAGGTAAACGATAAAATTTAAATTCTTCACTCAATTAGCCCACGTCTCTTGTTGCTCTGGCACCTTCACCAGGTTACACGTACGCTTTGTTGCACTCGTGAGATCCCACTCATTAGGCAAAGTATTTCGTAGGTATTGCAAAGGGATGTTTTCAAAATATATAATCAAGAGGTATGTCCCTTTAGTACAATATACACGTTTTTTTTTTTTTTTTCTTTTATAAATCTCGTTTGCTTAGTAATAATAAGTTATTGTACATTGTGGATTAAATGGAATTTTGAGTAAGAAAAAGGATAAATGAAGTCTTAGGAATTCTAAAGGTTGGACTTTGGATAGAAGCATATATATAATTACAATCACATGAGTGTTTCACCTGTGAATCATGTTATCTTCAACCACAAACAAACAACAGTAGAAAAACCCTAATTATTCAGTCCACGCCTATGCTCTCGTGACTCCATCCATGCGTTTCCGCATGTTTTGACTTTGACTTTACTGGTTCGGAATCCTAGAGAACATTTTAATGTGGGGCTGTGGTCGGACCAAATAATCAACCAACTGATCCAACTAGTGGTGGAATCATGCCTTAAAAGCTGCCTGATTGGTCATTTAGGCCTTAGGGAAATTATTCTCCACATGTACCCAAAAATGTTGTCAAATAAAAATGGATCAACCTATGTAAATCACCAATCAGCCTGATTTTTGATAAATGGGTATGGACAAACATTCTTGTGTCAATGGGCTTCAAAGTATGTACCACGTGTCACTTTGTGGATGGGTCTCAAGTCTCGCCATCAAAAAATCTGCTGTGTGTCTTTCTCTGATTGGCTCAACCAAAGTAAACCCAGTCCCTTTATACCCAAGTGAGTGACTTAATGGTAGTAAAGATAAAATCATGATCATTGTGAGGCCATTCATCTAAATTTTTGTCAGAAAGAATCTCTCTCTCTCTCTCTCTCTCTCTCTCTCTCTGACTAAGACTGAAGAATGATGCTTTATGAGTTGATGGAACCACGCCAAATGAGTACTTTGTTGTTTGGGAATCTTCATTGCTTTAAAGGAATTCTATGCTTGACTTCAACAGTAAGTGCGTGCGTCATTCTAATAATACAAGCTGTCTCCTCTGCTACTTGTATTAAAACCTAGGTTCCATGGAATCAAATGACTTATACTCATTCTTCTTTGAATGTTCGAATAGCAATGCTAGTCGAAACACACGAAAACTTCTGCTAAGTTGTTTGGCTCGTATATATCTTCGTCTTCTAGTGTTCCTCCTCTTCTTCAATGGATAGAATTGGATCAGGTGTTTCTCCCCACTCAAGAGTACTATGTTCTTCAATGAAAGCTATGTAAGTAAGTAGAATAGTCTTAATTATTTAAGGTTCCTTCATAAATTATCAATGAAAGGAGGGAGACCTTTGATTTGCTTCTATTAGACTCATCTTCATATTAGGTTATGTTTTTGGTTGCCTTAGTAGGTAGTTTTAATAAATAAAGATGAGTTCATTATAGCTAATATTACCATGCTTATTACCTAATACTACTCATAAAGGACGTGTTTCATTTGCTTACATTTATTTTCTTATCTCCTTAATATTCATCTAATGCTTACAGTTTTTTTATTTATTATTATTTAAGATAGCTTCTTGTTCATTTTATATTCATTTATTTATCAATAAAAAAAAAAGTTACTCAAATTTATTTAATCTAATTAATCCAAAAGAAAAGATAGTTCATTTATTATTAGTATTCCACGCTATTTATCACCCCAAATAATTATGCTTATTCATGTTTGATTGGTGTTGGAGACTAGGAAGTCATTGTAATACAGTGCATGAAGTACACCATATCAGTAATAAACATCGGCAGGACTGTAGAGATAATTACAAAATAATTTAAATTTTGCTTTCCTATTTTAATTTTATTAATAAACCTTTGCTTGACTAACCCGAATAATTAAAGAATTCATGAACATAGAGGCATACTTGTGCTTTGTCACCTTGAAGATTGAAAAAATTAAATGGTCTTACAAGTGTCAGGAAATTTTATTAGTGTTTAATCTTGGAGTTCTCTTGCTGGCTTAAGAAAAAAAAAATCTAACAAGTACCATACTAATTTAGAAATGAATTTTGAGAAAACTATTTCAAAGTAAAATAAGCATTCGAGTTGCGCTGGAGTAATATTGAAAATGACATCATTTTACACATTGGTGTGCATAGAACCTTGGATGCTTCACTCATATCTCAATTAAAATCATTTATGATTCTTTACACATCCACGTCAACAATGTGTGTAACGATGTCAATTTCAATGTTACTTCAGCATTTACATAAGCATTCAGCTCTAACAAATGACTCATTAAGTTCCTCCTGCAGGGGAATGCATTTTCCTGAATATTAAATAGGGTAAATTACACTTTGACCCTGTCGTTTGGCATAATTCCATGTTGACCCCACCATTTTGACAATTGCACTTACCTTCCCTTTAACAATCGTTGTTAAAGTTCAGATGTTATATTTTACTATTTAACCCACTCATTTTATCTTTTTTATACAAAAACAAATAAATAAATTTTAATACTATTAAAATGACCCTATCTAACCCTTCACTAGTAATCCTATTTTCTTCACCTGGATATTTTTGTTTATAATAACATTTTTAAAAGGGTAAAACTGATCTTGTAAGAGAAAAGAGTAAACAAATCATTTTTTTTTAACTGTTTGGATGATGGCAAGCAGACAGAAAGGGGGTAACTGAACCTGTTAGATAACTATAGCGCAGGTAAATGCAATTGCCAAAATGTTAGGGGGTCAACATGGAATTGTGCCAAACTCCAGGGGTCAAAGTGCAATTTAACCTGTTTGCTATGATGCACTTTAGTACGGGGTATAAATATACACCAGATCATGGAAACATCAAATCTAACACTCAGTTTTCCTTTTCTTGGCTTTTATATTTATTATGAGCCTTGTTACAGTGACTCAAAATAACACTCGTAGTATTGTGTGTAGAGAATCAATTGCCTTAATCCCCACTCAAGATAAGGCCCCCAAATATATATATATATATATATATATATATATATAAATCTTACTCCACATTAGAGACTTTCTAAAAAAATTACTCTTAATAAATACCACAGTAGAACTTTTTCAAAAAATTATCTCTTAATATCTCCCACGTTTGAGTTTTCAAAAGAAAATTAAGATTATTTGTTAATAAACCCCTGCATTCTTTATTTGTTAATAACTCAAAAGAGTTTATCTATATTTTAAATATTAATTAAGGATTTTGGTAATTTTGAAAACTAACCAACTTGATGGTAGTGTCGTGGCCTGCAAGTTTCTTGATTTTTGGCTAAAATAACCTGGAAACACTTTCCTTATTAACTTAGTAAGAATTCAAATCTTATTGGTCGTTGAGCTCGAATGGATTACCAAATTTGCCATCCAAAATCAGACCTCTAGATTTCATGGAAAACTCATAACAAAAAAGATAGCTGCTATTGGCACCCCAACTTTTACTTATTACATCCCTATTAAAATAAAGTAAATGTGTATTATAATGTTTCGTAATGTAGAGATTATAATCTGAACCAAACCTTGATCATGTTTGAAGAGTCTATTTCAATCTTTAATTGGAGTGTGATAAATAATTTAAGAATTAGAGGTGTAATAACTAAACATTGGAGTGCCAGCTCTCAAAAAAATAATTTTTGGGGCTTGATCGAAGGTTTTGAGGATGGACAGCTACTGCCTATTGGACGAACTCCAAAATTTAAAATTAAAATTTAATAGTGAAAATAATTTTTTAAATTTTCGTCAACAAATGGTTTTCTGAACACTCAATTTACCTTCTCATTTTAGCATTTTTCTTATATTATTTAAGCCTCCTCAAAATAGAGTGGTGCAAGAATGGAAAGATTCAATAACAAGTTTTCTCGAATTATATCTTCTATTCTAAACTTAGAAAGACTTTGTATTGCAATGTAATATTAGAACACAAAACAAACCCCACAATTTCTTTACAGTCTTGGATATATATATATAAGGAAAGAAAACCTAAATACAACATCTAGGGTTTCATTAGTTGAGTTGAAACCCTATTTTTCTTTTCTCCAACAGCCCTTGAAGTTCTTCTCCTTTGTTCTTCTACAAAAAAACGTATATAAGAAAGAAAACCTAAATACAACATATAGGAATTCACTAGTTGAGTTGAAACCCTATTCTTTTCTCCAACAGCCCTTGAAGTTCTTCTCCTTTGTTCTACCAAAAACGTCATCTCTAGAATTTTTCATATTCAATCTTGCTCAAGTTAAAGATATCCATCTCTTGAAAATTGAAGGTTATGTAGCTTTCCTTCTTTATAGTAATTGTCATCATAAATTTGCTCATGAAACTAGTAATTTTGACACTTCATATATAGATCAAATTTCACAGTTAGTCACTGATTAATTTGATTGCACTTGGTATTCCCTTGTTCCACCCGAAATTGTCAATCAAACAAATATGTGTTTCACAAGAATAATGTAATTAAGGTCCTCTTCTACCCATTAAGGTATTAAGCAAGCTCTTCACACTAACTATTACAAAGTGATTATAAGAGATGCCAAGGAACATAATCTAATAATAAAAAAGAAGAATTAAAAAAAAAAAAAAAAAAACTCATTCTAATTTTTCAGGAACGGCATACAAGGACATCTACGAATAAAGTGCGAAGTAAATTTATCGACAGCCGAAGTGGCTGTCAGCTTATGGACTGTAATATAATAAAGCCCATTACATGCAGATGATGCTTCAACAAATCAAATATTCACCACGCACCGAGTCAGTCACAACAATACTCGGACGTACAATCCACCTGATGATACATTTATCTTATTAATAGTAGGAATTTATCGCCTAACCAGTTGGGTAATACTAATCAATATTACAAAGCGCCCAATAGCTAAAGTTTTAGGGTTTTAGTTTTATTATGTACAGGAATCTGAATCATGACTTGTTCCTTTCTTTTAAGTTGCAATTCCTATAATTAGTATATATTGTCGATTACTTTATAATGGATATTCACTTCCACAGATCAATTTGGCAACTCGAGGTGGATGTCGAGGCATATTCCGATCCCATTTCATGCTTGTTGGATTGTCGTGCAACGATGTTGATATGGTCCGATATATGAAAGGCATTGGCTGCATTAGAGCAAATTGGTTCTTTGGAAACATCCTCTTGACTCAGTTGAGAGGCAACAAACTTATCGAGAACTCGCCAATCAGTCACTTGATCCACTGCTTGCTCATTGTTGTTGTTGTTGCTGCTGTAGAGAGAGTTCATGTTGTGTTGTTGGTTTTGTTGCATCTGTTCTTCTTGAGTGAGTGATGAGGATTGAAGAGTACTTCCCTGATTAACATCGAGACCATACGCCACAACAGAGTTGCAGCTAACGCTGGTTGCTGAATGTGGAAGTTTCGGGCTCTCTAATTGAGGGAGTTGAAGGAAAGACTCATGAGGCATCTGGTATTGCAATTCCAACTCTTGCTTGCAAGAATAAGGGTGGTAGTATACCATGTCAGGTTGAGTAATTCTCTTTGGCGAGTCTAGATCCGGCATGAATGAGACTTGTTCGTCATACCAACAAGGCGACTCATGCTCACTTGCTTTCCTCATTGCTGTTATTCTCTTCTTGAATACCCTACACACAACCCAACCCTCTTCCTGGTGCAATTACATAAACGTTACTTTCATTAGTGATGTAAATAGAAATTTGTATGTATGATGAAAATATAACAAATTGAACACATGAAAATGATTTGAATGAAAAGCAACTAATAACATTTGGGGCCTCAACATACTTATGGATTAACAAAATAAAATTCAAACTGAAAGCACTTACCTGAGGAGTTCCATTTTCATTTGTCTCAAGCCGATATTCATGCATGATCCAATCTGATTTCTGTCCATTTGGGGCTCTTCCTTTGTAAAATACTAAGGTTTTTCTCATGCCAACCAAGTTATGCTTAGAGTAAATAGCCTTGTCTCGTCCCGTCGCTTTCCAAAACCCTGCCGTTGTGGCTCTATTAGTGCGAGTCCCGGTTGGATACTTCTTATCTTTGTGGCTGAAAAAATACCATTCATTCTGCTCTTCTGTTCCTATACTACATTTATCTGTTCATATAACAAAATGAACAATATTTATAAATAAATAAAAAAGTATGTTATATTGTGTAAATATAAGTATCGACCATCATTCTAATTATTTTTGTTTTTGTTAGTTAGTTCTACCTTGAAGATCCCAGGGCTCAATTTTGTAGAGATCAACATCTTTAATGACATCTAGGTCAATCCTTCTTGAAGCAACTTTCTTTCTGAGGTAGTAATCGACTAGCTCTTCATCTGTTGGATGGAACCGAAAACCTGGTGGAACATGTGAAAAGGTATCCATATTCTCCAAGTGATCAGGAATCAAATCCTGCAATATCAGGTAACATACACCTTTAGTATTATAGAATATAAGTTAGCTAGATATCAATCCATTATATTTCTTCAAAAATGTTATTACAAATTTTGGAAATAATCCCAAATATCAATCATTGTATATGGTGTATTACTTAGAATCCTGTATAAATATGTCTCATTTAGTAAGTAGATTTTGAAGGTTCAAAGTTTTAGTTGAATTTAATCTGAATTAAATTTGATATAATAAATTCAAATTTAAAAGTTCAATAGATTCTTAGAGATAGGATGTATTGTTATCAAATTGTGAAATCGCAAAAATTAGCATTATATTCATGAGATAAGATCAATTTTGATATTTGAGAGTAGGATTTGGATAAAGAATCAAATCTCTATAATCCTTTTTCTCAAATATTAAAGATATTTCTAAGGTTCTTTAAAGATCACCACATAGGATATTCAGATACACCTCGTATTGACAAGTTTGATCAACAACCTTTTAATTAATAAAAAAGAAGTCAAGCTCAATATGCATTTCGAATAGAAAACACTCGTGTTGTGATATTATTACAAATAAGAAAAGGAATTTGTAAAGATTTTGTTACTTCACCAAGAACTCCTTTGATTAATGTCACTCTTATCCAGCTTTGAAGAAGCTAGTATTTATTTCCTAGATCTCATTGTTTAGGTTTGGCCTAGTAAACTCGTACCTGCGTCTACAAACTTAATAATCTAAGACAATTTTAAGAAGAAAGCATCAACTTTCCACTATCAAGTGTCGAAACAAGTTGAGCTGAAGAAAAAATAAATTGTACTTGTGAACCTAGTTGAGGTTGAAAAAATTGAACTTTATTGAAATTCTGGATATAATTAAATTAGTTTTATTGAATTTGCATATACCCAAAGAGTCCAATGGGAAATACAAATGTTTAACCTATGGGATGAGATGTACCATAGCAATGATGGTGTGCATCTCATACATATTGTTATATAATGCATATATATATGATCTCTAATATCCCTCCATAATACTCATATATTATCTAACAAAAACCATTCTTTGATGGGAAGAGTTGGTACAATAGATGGAATTGAACCTGATGAGGAGGCCATGGATGAAACACTTGATATCATAGGATAGTTAGTTCATGGTTTAAAAGGACACACATTGTAATACTATCATTTCAAAAAATATCAATCAAAGTTTAATTTTCTCAGTGGATATTACTTCTACATGAAGCAAGTGAGATTTCAAGCATTCGAGAAAGAAGATAGACAGCATTTTAAGAATATCAATTAAAATTTTGCATTATTTTATTCTCAAGACTCCTTCCCATTGTTGGGATCATTGGGTTTGTTGCACTTCATCTGAATGTATGAAATAACCCTTCTCATATAGGCACATTTAATCACTAAGTATGTGATCTTACGTTTGATTATCCATGTTATTCTAAAATAGACATGTAATTAGAACTTGCATTATCTAAAGGATGTTAGATGCATAGTGTTTTTAATTTTATATTCTTTTAATGTGTATATCAAAGTTTTTTGTTTCTTCAATCTCTCACTTGACCCTAGTTAATTCATAAAACTCATTTATTTTTTGAGAGATAAATCTCTTTAAAAAAAGAGAGATAAAAATCAAATTGTATTCCATCTTCATTGAATGATCATGATCTCCTCAGTTAAAAGAATAGTTCGCTCTAATACAATTTTCACTTGCTTAGCAAAAAAGAATGATCTCCTCAGTTAACTAAGGTGCAGTTGGGCTTGTATTGGTCATCATCAGTTGATGTTCAGCCTATAGCGCTTTTGAAAATTCTCTATAAATGAAATAGTTGACAAAAAACTTCAACCTACAGATATGCTCTCTAAACACCAAATAAATACCCTGACAATGTCATTTAAAATTATTTAAGAAATAAATTTCATAAAATTTTACTTTGTTGAAATTATTTCAGTTGCATAACTTCTACTTTGTTAAAATTTTATTGCATATTAATTGCTAGTTTAAAATAAAAATTGTCGACAATTTATCTCAAACTGGATGCTAGATTTGAATCTAATGGTACCTATGTGGATTTTAATGAAGTATTAGAGAGTGTGAATCCCCATATACATAGGATTAGGTTTTGATGATGATGATGATCATGATAAGAAAGTGTGAATGCAACTCATTGTAAAGGTTTATACTTCTTCCAAATAAGAAATATAAATACATATAGAAACTTGAAATTTTCATATTAACTTTTGATATACTTAATCATAAATTTCATTTAATGAGGTAGTAGAAAACTATATTCTTCTTTCCAGAACTATGAAACTGTAATTCTAATAGTCATCTTAATTTTATTAAGGTGTAATATAAGGAGATAAATAATATTTCATCCAAAATATTTTATTGTGAGTATTTCTATAGTAACCCTAAGAAGTATTTATAAAGAGATTACTAGGATCCAAATCTGGAAACCCAACTGACCCGAGAGAATTGACACTGAATGTTTTTCTGATTGTTAGAACAATATTCCCTGCATTAAGATCTCCCGTCTTTAGCATCCATATATATTGAAAGATTTCCATTCCTTCAGATCTGTAAATATTAAATATATTTCCTTGTTTGATAATTGAAAATTAGAAAGCTTGTCTGATATCTAAATATTGACTTTATAAATGTATGGGCTAACTAATCATAGCACCTGTGCTTATTTTTATAATGGAAAAGATATAATGATGCCCCCCCCCCCCCCCCTCTTTTCAAGAATACACATAAATCAGCTAAATTAGTATCAGACTATCAGTTGACTTTAAACAAATAGTATAAAGCTTGAAATGGGGGTCATATAATGGCACATCAAACATGCTGTCTCACTAAATTCAATAGCTTAGAAAAAAATAAATTTAAGCAAATTACATAAATGATATTATTTGTCTCTGATTCACAAGGATCTAGAACACAATTATCAAGATGCATTTATTCTAAAGGAAAATTGTCTCATATAAAAAAGGAATTATTATTTTTAATAACAGTGCAAGCAATCAACATTAGTACATTTAATCCACTTTGCTTGCTCGGCCAAAAAAAAAATTAAGGTTAAAATTCATATACAGATCACAGTTGAATATCAAGAATAAAGTGAAGCTTCTAGCTATTTTGCATACATAATTGAATTGAGTGAAATTATTGCAACAATTAACAATTACTTGAAAATGTGGATCTCTAAATGTCCAATTACGAACTGTTAATGCTCAATCTGACATTCATCCACCATCAATTGAATAAAAAAACTATGATATTAGGAGAGCTAATATGACCTCATAAAATTGTCGAGAATCCTAGTAGAGGATTTGTGCTGTAATTATTCTCGATGATGTAATGTTCAGGGAGGGCCTTCTAACCCAGCTTATCAATAAATAAATAAATAAGCTATTTTAATTGGAATTATAAGGGGTGTATTATGTTACCCTTCATGAATCTGTAATCATATAAGGTATAAATGCCAAAGGAAATAATATTTGAAAAAAAAAAAAGTAAATAAACAGATTTACATCTACAACAAGCACAAAGAAACCACTTCACCATTTTGTATTTGATGATGATTATGGATGTAATTACTTATTTGATATATGATTTGCATCTGCCCATTTTCTTCAACAAATTAGGGTTCTTTGGAATGTGCGTACAACTATATAGGTTAGTCTATATTTAAATATTGCTGCAGTTTTTAGAATCTAAACTGCTTTGCTTCTCTGTCGATCACAAAACAAGGTAAGATGAAGGAACAGAATTTAACGAAAGTAATAGTTTCTAAAATCATATAAGGTGGTCTTTTCACCTGAATTCATAATTGAAGCTTAGTTGCTTTTGTAAACTGAAATATTATAAGCTCTCACTTTTGTTAAAGAAATGAAAATTTTAGTCCATCATAAAATACATGTAATTTTATGAAACAATAGATGACATATTAATTATAATGTAATTGCTAGATTACTTATTGCATTTTGTACCAACATATTTTTATCAGTTTTGAAGGATATTTTTACTTGCTTAAATGTAATAAATGAAAAGTATCAATTAATTATGAAAATTAAATTAATAAAACAAAAATGGTTCCACCACGTTGCCCTTGAAATTAACCCCAGCATTTCCACTCATTGATGCGTTGTTACTATTTCATTCCTCCAAGATGATGAAAACTCATAGTGGAATAAATCTAATCAGTTGACATGAATTATATTGGAAATCTCACATTGAGATTCTTAATAATCCTAGGTTTTTATGGTGTCAGATCTCACTTAGCTCATGCAACAACCCCTGGTTCAATCAGTGAACATGTGATATTAATAAAATGACAGTGCTTAGGAAAATTTTGATGTGTTTTTTCAATGTGTAGATTGAACTACAGATTAATATGGAATGTTATTGATACACAGGACATACTTAACAAACATCAATACCTAGATCTAGCTCAATTGATCAACCTAAGCCAAACGCTAACGTTTCTTAGATTATAGATCTGCAAACTCAAGACTAGAATTTTTTCAAACATTGAAAACAATGGAGCAAACAAAACCCAGATTAAAATCAAATCTAAAAGAACCAAAAGAAAGAAATAAAGAAAGAAAGAAGAGAGACCTCACAGATCCGATACCAAAGACTTTGATTCTTTCTAGAGTACCACTTGTTACTTAGCTGTCTGTTCTCCTCACGTAAATTCTTCCTAGGATCTGAGTCAAATCAGTTCCTTCCTCCAATCAAGGAAAAGATAGACAAACTACGCTTTTCTTTCTTTACTGTGCTTCCAACTTTAGAGGAGAGAGTGCTTGACCAGACAACAACAAAACAACAAAATAACAAAAAAGATGAATCGAAAACAGTTCGCCTCGGGACTTGAACCACCACAAATAGTAGTTGTACTTCCAAAACTGTCGTGAAGTTATCGAACTAAGGAAGAAATAGAAGGATCAGATCCCGAGGATTAGTGTAAGAAAGTTTGATGGGTTGATGAAGGAATGGAAGAGCAGAGAGGAGATAGGTTTAAATAAGAAGCGAAGGAATGGAAGAGCAGAGAGGAGATAGGTTTAAATAAGAAGCAAAAAGAGCTAGCACACACGCACACACAAAACCCTAATTACCCATAATATCTTTCTGTGTTGTCTCACTCATTATCTCTCCTTTTTCTAAGTGGAAGCTAGATTGCTGCAAAAGCTTTTCGCGGGAAAAACGGGTAGAGATAGAGAGAGAAGTGAGAGATGTAAATATGGCGGGGACAAAGAGCCACCGCTACCAGCTACTGAAAGAGATTGTTTTTTCCCAGAACTTACAGAGAGAGAGAGAGTTGTGAGCGCTTTGACGGAAATCTTAACAGTGAACGTTAAAAGATTTTACGGAAAGATCAGAGAGAGTTGTGGGCGCTTTGACGGAAATCTTAACAGTGAACGTTAAAAGATTTTACGGAAAGATCTTAAAGCAACTCTGATCTCTCCATCTCTCTCTCAGATAAAAACCATGAAAAATAAATAAAGAAGAATGTTCGACAAGATTTTGGTGGTGACGTAATTACACAGTTTCCGCCAAAAGTTGCACCCCCTCTCTTTCTATCTCTTCCCTACTACGGTATCTATCTAAATTCCTTACTGTAGTAAAATATCATACAACTTTTTTTTTAATACCGATAATACCCCTCAATCAATCCAAATATTACCATGTTTCTTTCCATATCAGTTGTTCAAATGGCCGATACGTTACCAACTTACCATCTCTGTGCCCAGTGATAAATGACAGAAAATATAATATAATAGAGGAAAGGAAACTAATGATGGGTTGAAAGCTGAGTCGATCGAGTGTGACCCAATTGGAATGCTCGTGGTTTTTCATTTTTATTTTATGGTAAATAAAGGGTATTATAGGGAATAAAATATGATTAAGCTTCACCAGAAACAAGGCACGAGAGGACCTTTGGTTGGTTGGGTTTGCAATTTTTTACTCTCTTATCTTCTGTCTCACAAAATTTCACGAGGTGGGTCCCACAAACCGACTTAAAGTAGTTTTGAAGAAGACACTTCTCCAAAATAAAAACTAAACGCACAAGCTGGCTAACCTTGAAAAGCCGTGTAAGCTGAAGCTGATTAGCAGAGAAAGAAGGCTTTGTGAGTGCGGGTGTCGTGGGACCCACAAAGGGAATGATGTCTACGACTCAGGTAGTAGCGGCTCATGGTCCGGCGTGGGCTAGCCTCGATCATTAGGCTCGCAATTTGGGTGGTAGTCGGTTCTGCTTGTGGGCCCGCTCTCATGGTCCTTGTTGGGCCCACTCACAGTCTCTTTTGCCACATTGATGGTTAAATTTTCTGGTTATCAGCATATTTTGAACTCGACTCGGGACTGAAGGAGTCAAGTTGATGACTCGCTCGTTCACTCCGACAAGTCATACAAAAATTATTTATTTTTTTACAAAAATATAAAAGTATTTTTTCTTTTGAGTCCTAATAATATGACTTGCCAGGTGGCATACTCAAATGACTCCATGATGTGGACAAGTTCGAGAATCATAGATCTGTATACCTAGAAATACATTTTTTTTATGGGGAAGTGCACTCGTGTATCCCGAGGCGTACATATCTACAGTTCCCAAACTTATCCACGCCATGGAGTCATTTGAGTATGCCACCTAGCGAGTCATATTATCATGACTCTTTTTTTTTTTCTCATAATTTTAGACAAATAATAAACAAAAATTTGAGCATCCTAAAGTAACTTCCTACGACATTGCACCGACGTGATAGTATGTAGATAACCATAGACTAGGGTGGATTTACAGTGGGGGGATATGGGAGCACTTGCCCCATAAGAATTTTCAAAGTCAATGGATTAGTGAGCTATTGCGATAGATTTTAACGTAGAATAAAAAAATCTATCACCATTACCCCCACAAAAAATTCACTAGTAATTGTGCCAACAACCTTTTTTTTTTCAATCTTAGTTGTCCTCACAAAAAAAATTCTACTCTTGATTGCCTCCACATGGCAAAATCTTAAATCCTCCCCTGACCATAGATTTGTTTCCTCGAGATACAAGGAAAAATCTATGGTTATGTGCACAATGCAATGTTAGCACAATATTTTAGGAAGTCACTTTAGAATGGTTCATTTTTTTTTTCTCCATGAAAATATTTAGCATAGCTGTGTGGATTAAAACATGAATCTTCGAAAGGGTAATGCTAAGTTTTCTTCTTCATTTGTGATTGTCTCTCTTGAAAATATTTAAACTATCGTTAGTATTAAGTTTGACAAAATCTTAGAGTGGTTTGGAGACCAAGTAAGGAAAGATCCGATGTTGCCAAAATGTGCGGTACTTAAGGAATTCATTAGCTCTACTCAGCATGGAGTAGCTAAACTGAGTGTCTCCCCATCCCAAGTAGGGATGGAAGATCCGAGAGTGGTTTGGCAGCCCTACACTCATCTAAACCTGAGATGGTTTGCTAGCCAAGTAAGGAAAGATCCACCGTTGCCCAGATGTGCGATACCTAAGGAATTCATAGGCTCTACTCAGCATGGAGTAGTTGAAGTGAGTTGGGTGTCTTCCCATCCCAAGCAAGGAGGGGTAGACCAGGGTAGAGTGATGGGATGAGTTGTTTTATTATCTTTGAGTTCAAATGGGGAAGGTATCCCAAGAATCTTAGAGGGATTGATTGTATCAATCACGTTATTTCGTAAAGGAATCACTTCCTATTGTAGAGGAACTTTCCGTTAACAAGCCTAAGGATTTAGAAAGAGGATAATTCCATAACAAGATCGAATCCCATTGAATAAGGAAAAGGGGTACATGGTAAAATAGATAATTAAGGAAAGGGGTTAACCTATAAATAGGAAAAGATATCTTAAGAGAAAGGACTTTTGGAAGGTGGTTTAAATTATTAGCTATTATTTTTTGCATCTTCAATACTAACTTGAGCGTTAGATGGTGTATGGTAGGTACCACACCTATGACTCATCATGTTCGTGGAGAAAGAGATCCTATCATCGAAGTAGCTTGAGTTGTTCGAGGTAAATCAGCAAAAATACTTCCACAAAAAGGATTACCTCATACTATAACTAAGCCTATGTTGCTAATTCAACTTGGTGTGTTTTCAAGTAACTCAGACTAAGTTGTTAAATTGACTCAACATTTTTTTATTTGACTCATATAATTGAATCTTTGGGCTGAGTCACCTCAAAATCTAATTGAATCAAGTCAATCGAGTTTGGAGTCCACTCAAAGAGTTTGAACCAATGATTTAGATCGTCCCTTCATTCATTTTTGGGAAAATTACTTAAAGGACCCTCACTGAGGGGCTTATTTCTAAATAGTCCCTAAGTTTTTGATTATAGCTTGGCAAGACATTTAGTAAACTTTTCCTTTCTAAATGGCCCTTGGACCTCATTTCACCTATATAAGGTATTTGAAATGCCCAAACTACTCTTTCTCATCTTCTTCACATAGTTAGATTTTCCAACAGCGATTGTGATTATTTCCAACGATCTTTGATCATAATTGATGAATGAAAAATGAGATTTTCTTAATTTTGAACATCTAGGTGTATTTTTTTTATTTCAATGATTTATAATAAAAAAATTGAAGAAAGAAGTTGAGATTCAAATGTTATTTATAATTACATCGTAACTTTTGATTTGCAACAATGATCGAATCCTTTTTTGGGTATTTTGAAGAGATTAACCAAGTATCCAAATTGAAAAAATGGAAAAAATAAAAATAAAAAAATCAAATTTGCATTATATTGTCGAGTCCACCATTTTTTATTTATTACCGTCGAACTTGACAGTAATTAAAGAACTCGAGAGTAATTAAATAAAAAGTGGTGAACTCGACACTAAGTTAAAAAATGGTGAACTTACCATTTAATGTCAAGTTCACAACTTTTTATGTAATTACAATCGAACTCAATGGTAATTAAATAAAAAATGGTGAACTCGACGATGTAATGCAAATCCGATTTTTTCATATATTTTTTTTTTGTTTTTCCAATTTTGATACTTGGTTAATCTCCTCAAAATATCCAAAAATGCATAAATTATAGTTGCAAATCAAAAGGTACGATGTAATCATTGAAAAAAATTGAATTTCAACTTCGTTCTTCAAAATTTTTTTTAATATAAATCATCGAAATAAAAAAAAAATACATATAATGTTTAAAATTAATAGAATATCATTCTTCATTCGTCTTTCACAGTCAAAGACCGTAAAAAAATGATCGCAATTGTTGTTAGAAAATCAAACTATGTGAAGAAGATGTGAAAAATGGTAGTTTGTGTATTTCAAAAACCTTATATAGACGAGATAAGATCCAAGGACTTTTTAGAATAGAAAATTTTACTAAATGTCTGCTAAGCTACATCAAAAAACTTGGGGACTATTTAGAAAGAGATGCCTCCAAAGGTTTTTTAAGTAATTTTCCCTTCATTTTTGCCTACATATCGGGCCGGTTCGTAGCCTATGGTAACGGAGTGAAAACTTACACAATCATACAAATTGATTTATTTATAGTTCCTCATCAAGTAGTAAAGTGAAGCAAAAGTTTCACACGTGATCCCCCAGTCATTCTGACCTCTCTTTTTCTCACACGAGTTCAAATTCCCCTATCTTTGCGTAAACTTTACTCACACGTGCTAAAACCTTTAGTTCTCAACACCGATACGTTCAGTCAGAAATCGGCCGGTACGGCGACGAAGTATCGTATCACGCTCAATACAAAAGAAATAAAAAAGTAATAGAGATATAAGGTTTGATCAAGTGGTCCCACATTTAATCATAATGATGTAAAAACCATCATTGTTTCCGTTCGCCACGTTTAGAGGGGACCCGATGAACTCCGTTAGGGCATATGTGGCACCGTTTGGATGGCTGTATTCTACCGCAACAGTACTCATGCTGCTTGTATAATGCACCTTGGGTCCCACCATACACCTTATTCTACCATCATGTCTTCTACTTCAGACGCGGACAGAATTTTCTACTCTTTAATACTAGAAAAGGGCCCACGTGGTTAGTTCCTATTGGTCACCTACCACATTGTAAGAGAGCTTAATGGACACAAATAGGATTAACTACTATGTGTGTCATAAGCGTGACTATTGAAATACCATTAGAGAGTTTTAAAGTATATGAGAACATAGAACTCAATCCCAGGAGCTTTTCTTAGATATAAATATCCATAAACAACTGTAATTCGAATCATATTCCTTCATTTAATTATGTTTATAGTTATAACCTTTGTTTATTGTAAATGCCTATTAGTTCTCAATATTTTTTGAATATTTATCTTACTGTATAAAGATATCCTTTTTTTTATCAAACTCTCATATGAGAGTTTTAATGGTGATTCCTCTTGTTTTCTCCGAATTATTATTAAAAGTCTTTCGACGTCCAAGTTAGTACATGGATTAAATTATTAAACCCCTCCTTCATATAACATCCAAAAGTCTCTTCTTTAATGATCCTCTTCATTATTTATAGGTTTCCTTCGTTCCATAATCGCTCTTTGACACATAATCTTTCCTCTTTAATTCATTAGATATGGAAATATCATTTCCCATGATCCACGAAGTCACTTATGGAAGCGCATCCTCAGAAGAAACGTAATCAAATGAAAAAAAAGACTCTTGGAATAAGTCAATTTATATAGGAATTACAAGATAATTAGCTCAATGCTCTGAACTAGCTCCTCCCATTCTGGAAAATAGGCATTACTCGAGTTCACATAACTTATCATTAGGACTATTGCAAACCTGAAGTACCACGATCAGGATATAATTCACTATGCTCAATTTGTTCATCAAGTCCTCACCAGATGATGAAATGTGTAGGGTTAGGATATAATTCTCTATTTACCCTATACAACAAGAACCTTCATCTTGATAGCATATTTGTTCTAGTTGGAGCATACCAACTTCTCTAAGTTCATAACGCTTGCAAAGTGTTGATAACATGACCTAAGTTTAAAATTCGTTGACCTCTACATACTACTAATCCTTGCTTGCTTTTTTGGTTGGGACAATACTAAATGGTTGATGATGTAATTGATTTTTTATGATGCCAATTTGATTGTCCCTAGAGTCATGCTGGAGTGGCCTCAAGCTGGAATCTCATATCGCACATCTTGACGTGAAAGAGATAAGAACCATATATGCTTTTTCACTCATATCTCGATGAAAAACATTTATAGTTCCCATATACTTTCACGTCAAGAAATGCGACATGAGGTTCCAGCTTGAGGTCACTTCAACATTATTCGTGTCCCTATTATTGAGGAATTTAAGAAGAGTATAAATACATGCATATATGTATATCATTTTTCATAATGTAGGGTAAGTAAGCAAATATCGCACAATAGTCAAACCAAAGTTGTGTAGATGTTGGTCATTAGAGAACGAAAAGGCCTGAAATTTACCTTCATCGATGTACTAGAGCAATTACAATGATATTCATGTCTTAGACCTCTAGGGTAATAGATAGAAACCTGAAGATATTTAGAAGGAGATTGGAAAGAGTAGCCTCAAGAGAATTTTCAATTTCTCTCTCATATATCATCAATATTTTTTTATAAAGGTCAAATTGGTTGTAGCATACTCCCAATAAAGCAATAACTTCGTATATCTCTAATTCTTAATTGTTAGATTGTGTGATAAGAATGAGGCCCACATGAATGCCCCAATCAAACCAACAAGTAATATATTTTGTGTTGGTATAAGTGATACGTAGGACCACTATTTGATGGTTTTACCTCAATTGAATAATCATGTCTCTGTTCAAAATCATTAATTAGCTCAACTAGTGTCATGTACATTTTTTTAGGTAAACTTGTTCTTTGAGTTCAAACATTCAGCAATACGGTGTTGGCAGGATTCGAACACAGATCTCTAATATCATCACCCAAAAATTTTACTGACTAAGCTAATTGACATTTGCTTATCATATACATTGTTGACATCTTTCCTAATGATATGCAAACCCTTTGACAAAAAGTATGAATTAAATCTCTCCTTCAATAAAAGGACTGATTTTCATTGTACCGGAGTATCATATGGAAAGTCACCTTAAAACTTGGCCAGGTCGACTCAAAGCAATGGAATTTTGAGGCGACTCAATATTCAAACTCAGAAAAAGTGGATTTAAAGAGTCAACTAAAAAATTCATTAAATCAGGTTGGAACCAATCTTTCACAAAATATATAGAGAACACATGTTTTAAATATTTTTATATATTAATAATTTAATATATTTTATTTACAAACCCAATTCAACTCCCTGCATCATTGTGACTCGGCTCGATGGACATTTGAATTGAGTTTCTATTTGGCATATGCGAAAGAAAATTGCTTCTATAAATTTAGATGAGAAATATTTGTGTAATTATAGGATTTTTATAGATGAATTACATCAAAAAATATATATATAGAACATATTGCACATTTGAATTCAATATTTTAAGTTTATTAAAAAAGAGTGGATGTTAGAACTAAGATCCCTTGGGTTTTTTTTCTTGTATTTTATTTTTTATTTTGATGTGATGAGGAAGCTGGACTTGAACCCACAACCTCAAAGTTGCACTGCAAAAAACCAACCAAGTGAGCTATGGGTACAAGCCCTCCAAGATCAACTTCACCAGCTATCCAATTCCCATTGTTTGAAAGAAGTGTTAATGTAGCTAATAAGAAGAAACCACATGAATAATATATAACACCATAATGTAAAGAATTAGAGAGAATAACTTATCACAAAAGCAAGCAAAAGATTATGTAATTCACTTTCCAAGTACTTCTTTTACTCCGCTGTACAAATTGAGCAAAATACAATATAGATTTGTTCTTTTTTATTTTTGGCCCTCTATCAATCAACTAATAACTTTTATTAATCATGGTTGGCCCTTAGTGGAATTCTTGAACATAGTAAGTTCCCAATCCTCCACCCCTAGGTCGGTATAAAATCCATATAACCTTAATTAAATGATGTCAACTCTATTGAATTACAATGCACTCATACTGTAAACATTTAGATGCTTTGATCAACAATAGTTAACTTAGCGAACATAGGGGTATTAATAAAAATAAGAGTCATGATAATATGACTCGTCGGGTGACATACTCAATCAAGTCCTTGACATGACAAGTTCTAGAACCTTGGACCCAAGACGTACAAATCTACGATTCCTGAACTTATCCACGTCATAGAGTCAATTGAGTATGCCACTTGATGGGTCATATTATTAGGACACTAAAAATAAATGAGTTCTATTTATAATTTATAACCAAACCTCTTCTTTGAGAAATAGAAATTAGGCACGTGACTATGAAACTTATAATTTCTTTGTACCATAAATTTAATATGTGGATCGTTTGGGTACATGTCATTTACATAGTTCCTACTTGGACTAAATGACCCCCCTTGCATTTGACCGAAAATATTTCCTTCCATGTAATCACGACTCCTAAAGCCCAAGAGATCATGTTTGTTCTTTTTCAAGAGAGAACAAAAAGTTTTCTTCATATTCAAGGACATTATGGTAATTTTGGAGTCCTTGTGTTGATTAACATATTTTATATTATATAGTCTTCTAGAAGAACATTGCAGTTATGCTAGCTAATAAATACTAGCTTGCCTAATTGAAGGCTACTTTATAAAGGGTCATCCATGCTTTGACTCTCAATATTTTTGTCAACTCTGTGACTCTAAAGCACATGTCATTGCTCTAGTGTTGCGTGGGGCTTAATGACCCTAATAATTACATTTGTAGTGTCACCTCAAGGTTCTGTCACACAGTCTATATAAGGAGTGCAATTCTTATAGATGAGGAGGAAATATAAATGAAATCTCACCTAAAGATAAAATATATGAAGATGGAGGGATTATAATTGCTTTTTGGTTTATCTGTCCCCTTCGAAATAATAATGCCAATTATTACAATAATAATAAGATTAAGAAATGAGAGCAAATAAAGAGTAAGAGAGTGCAACATGGAATGATTCAAGAGCTACCCTAGAAATAGTAGATCTAACCATAGAATATAAAAATGAAGTAATGTTTTCTGGTATACATATGAGTAAAAGTAAAATTCTAGCTTGATATGTATACAAGTGTATGAAGTGCTCGTGTGAAAATTAATTGGCTATATGATTTTGGTCTAAAAGAAAATAGGTTTTAAAGATTTTATATGGCAAAGAAGTGGTTGAGAAAATATAATTTTTTACAAAAATGTGTTTGATGCATATGAGGATAGATTTAGTAAATCAAGTAATACATGTATATAATTAAGTAGTAATCCTAATATTAACACTAATGTCTTGTTTGGTACATCATTACCAACGTTAATTCTTAAAATTTGGACTGCAAACCATTTATGGTTCTTTGTTGTAATTTTTTGAACAATAAAGTTTTACACCATTTCTTTGGGGAATTTTCGTGGACACATGAAAAGAAGTAGTACTTTGGGATCATCAACAAGGGACTAAGTGTGTGATGATGATTTACAAAGATACAACCAAGTACCTAATGCCGGTAAATTTTTGTTTTTGGATAATTGGTGGTAATGTCAAGCAAGTCTAAATGAAAAGTTTTCACATTAAAGGGTCAATAATGTAGAATTTATGATTTATAAGAATTTTTATTTTTATTTTTTTATGATGGGGTGTCTGGACCCGTTAGCCCGACTAACAAGGGCGAGGCAACAGACCTCTTAGAGCTCGACATCTCACCCAAATCACCTTTGTATATGTAATACCCCACAAATCACATATACCAGGTACGTCGAGATAAATCCATGTGGGTGGAAAATGAGGGGATTTGAACTTATGTCCTCTAAAAGGACTTGAAAAATTCAATATTAGCAAATTAGAGCAAGGGAAAATCAAGTAAAAAAGAATGAAAACAAAATAAATAAATAAGTATATAAAATGATTCCTTCTCTGCCAATGTTGTATGGTATATAATTAGCAAATGACTCCGAGTTAGTAGTCAATGTCACTGATAATGTTAGTAGCATGCCTATCAACAAATTTGAGACCTACACATCTTAGAAAAGGAGGATCCATATGTACTTTGACAGAATTCCCCAGTTTCATTTTTGTAAGTAAGTTTAGAAACTAATGGTCTATTTTTTACAGAAGTCGACATTTGGAAGAAGTAAAAGTTTAAAGTCTAAAAACCAATATCTAGTAGAAGTTTATTCGTTACAGAAGCACATGAGCCAGAAATTGGTGTTCGTTTGACAATTTTTTATTACTGGATTCTGATAAAATGATCAGAATACCCTTTATGTTGATAATGCATCTAGAATACACACAAAAATAAGCAGAATACCTTAATAAATATATAATTACACTATATATATAATATAATAATAATAATAATAATAATAATAAATTTGTATTAAAAAATTATAAAAATAATTATTTTCAATTTAAATAAGTTTATAAATTTTATAATTCTATTGAAATTTCGGCATCTTCTCTTAAAAATGAACATATGATAAAGAAAATACCTGCATAATACACAATCCCACATCTACATAATGATAAAGGGTATTCTAATAATAAAGTAGTGATGATGTATGACTTTTGATCTTGGTAGTAAAGATAAAGGGTATTTTGATAATTTTTTTATTTTTTAAGGTTAAATTTGGTTGAAAATTTGATTAAAGATGAAGGATATTTTGATAATTTTCTTTTATTTTTTAAGGTTAAGTTTGATTGAAATTTTGATTAAAGATAAAGGTATTTTGGTAATTTCTTTATATTTTTTAATGTTAAGTTTGGTTGAAATTTTGATTAAAGATGAAGGGTATTTTGGTAATTTTTTATTTTTTAAGGTTAAGTTTGGTTGGAAATTTGATTAAAGATGAAGGGTATTTTGATAATTGAAAAAAATAAAGGGTATTTTGGTTATTCCATTTTATTTTTTAAGGTTAAGTTTGATTGAAAATTTGATTAAAGATAAATATTATTTTGATAAAGATGAAAGGTATTTTGATAAAGATGAATGATATTTTGGTAGTTTCTTTTTATTTTTTAAGATTAAGTTTAGTTGAAAATTTGATTAAAGATAAAGGGTATTTTGATAAAAATGAATGATATTTTGAAAAATAAAAGGTATTTTGGTAAAGATAAAGGGTATTTTAGTAATCTCATTTCATTTTTTAAAGTTAAGTTTGGTTGAAAATTTGATTAAAGATGAAGGGTATTTTGGTAACTACACTTGAACTGTTTTATGTTTTTGGCTTTCCACAAAAGCCATTTGAAAAAACCCCTCTTGGACGACTTCTTTTATGAATTACTTTTGGGCTTCAATTGAAATCCACAAGAGCCCAAAAAGTCCAAACGAACATCATTTATTTGACTTTTTTAGCTTAAAAACAAAAAAAAAATTGGTTCTTGAAACTTAAAAGAACAGGGCCTAATGCTCTAAAGTGTAAATCTATTTAACAATTAGTATCCGGATGAATTTACACTAAATAACGGTTTTAGAGCAAAAATCATTATTGCCCCTTACACAGAGAATTTCTCTGTTGTATTCCTATTTTATTTTATTTTATTTTTAAAATTTTCATTCATAGGGAGGATTGTTAGTATTTTGACTTAAAAATAAAATGTTTAAAAGTTCAAAGTAGTGGAATATTAGTAAGGTTAGAAAGTTATTTTCTAATGTTCATATTTAGAGATAGGAAAATGTTGAAGTGATTGAGGAGCACCGCGTCAGACATTGTGCTGACATATGTGAAAGTGTGCACAAAATCGTAGATGTATTTCCTCAAGATACAAGTGAAAAGCATTTATGGTTATGTGCACACCTCTACATCAATACAATGTCTATCACGATATTTTGCATAGTCACTCTAGCACAACTCTTAGAGATATTCTTGAGGGGAGGCTCGCTTAATTCACTTGTTAAGTACATGTCTCACATGAAGACACCGACTACAAATTTTATTTTGTTCGTTTAAAAGTGGATCTTGCTAGTTTACTTTCTAACAAAAAAATGGAGAAAATTTTGTGATAAAAAAAATTCAGATCTCATCACTAGTTTGCTTTCTAACAAAAATAAAAAAGAGGAGGGGGGGGATGTGTAGATCATGAGCCTAGCTAGATATAAGAATAATGCTGAAGTGATTGACCTTATTTCCATGTCAGAAAAGTGTGAAATGAGGTCAATATTGAGGTACCAGCATGACTCTAAAGATAAATCTTGTCTTCTCTCTTTAACTTCGTATCCAAAATTTGTTAAGAGTGATTCTTAATCTTCTATTATTAGATTTCCCTATTAAATATTTGTTTGATTCATCTCGTCAAAATCTTTGTCAAAAATTGCAATTAGTCTATAGAAAATTATTATCATTCATCTCTATTTTGGATGAAATATTATGTCCAATTTTCCAACAGTTGATTCATTGGCTAATTAGGCAGTTTGATCGAGGATGCACGAATAACTTAAACTTTATTTCTTTTGTTCCTATCCATTCTTTGTCGGCATTGTATGGAACATGATGGGATTTTCAAATTTAAGATTTTCCTTTTCTTTCTAGGGTATGCTGTAGTCCTTCTATATACACTACCAAAAGGTATGTGCAAACTCACATGTATCAAAAGTGCTTATTTGTAATTTAAAATTTGACTAAGGGATTTTAAAGATGATATAGTAAGAAGGATATTTTTATAATTTTGAAAACAAATTAACATGATTCAGGACGAGAGATTACAATTTTCACTATTTTTTTACCAAAATGACTATCATAATATTAGGTTTAAATGTGAAAGTGTGGGCATTTTTTATCATTCATGTTTTGGTGTTGAAGCACTTCTACTCTGCACTTATTTTCTCACTATAATAGTGTGAAGATTTTGTATTAACTAGTAATCTACTGATTATTAAAGAATCTACGGTTTCCATACACTTTCACGTTAGGGTGTGTGATGTGAGATCCAATCTTGAGATCACTTCAGCATTATTCCTATTGGTACTCTATCCTTCCACTCAACTTTTTTGGGCCTATCCCTCCATCCAAAAAAATTTCTCTGGATATATTTAAATTAAATGAACTGATCTCGCTGAATAATTGTTGAATCCGAACTTGGTTAATATGATCAAAATCACTTCCACCAATCAATTCAAGACTATATGTGATATCTAAAGAATATTTTTTCTCTTTCCTTGAAAATTTAGTTAGAAGTAATTGTTTCTAAGCTTTCCAACATAATCTAAAGTTTTTTCTTTTAATTTTCTCAAAAAGCATAATGTAAGTTTTAAGTTTTTCTTTAAAAGAAAAAAAAAAAGCATTATCTGAAACTACTATTTGATGAGAATTTAATTTATCGAAAAAATTAAACGAGAAATTGAACTTTGAATCAGGATTGAAGAGGTTAGTGGGGTGGGACAGAACCATATGAAGTCAACTGTGATGGAGTTCCCATCATAACATTGGGACACTTGTCTTCATAACACATAGAATGTTGAGAGTTACTATGGTAGTACAGCAACTCATCTTCACTTAAAACGTAACTTCATCTCCATCGATCGAGACCGTCCAATAAATCAGAGACCACTTTGTTGTGTCACGTACCCATAATTATAACTACCAATGGACCATTGAAGAAGAACCTATCAATTTGATGGGTGGGCAAAGATGGAACATCTCAACAGCCACACGTGTGCAAGGAAAGAATGTATTTAATACGTAGAGAAGAAGTTAGAGATCTATACTTATTTGTGTCTAGAAGAAAAGGGGTTGCTGGGGTGGTCCAACTCTAAAGCATGCAAAGAGATAAAAGTGTCTGGAAAGGCCAGGTTGCCATGTTTGTTGCTTTTATCCAAAGATCTTTAGGTAGTAGGTTTACAAGGCTGGTCCTATATGCCAAATGTGAACTCTACTGGGTAAAGGAGAGATACTAAAAACAGCTGCTCTTTATCAAAATCTATCTCAAACACCAATATCTTCATTTGTCCCACAAAGCATTGAACCTCATGAGTCTCTGGAAAGTGCTAGAATTTTCTAATGCACGAGCTCTTAAAAAGATAGAGAGTTGTAGAGATTAGGAGATTTTTTTCTTCTTTGGAGAGCTCGACTTAGGAGTTGTGATGGGTGGGTTTGGTTGAGCCCAAACTTAGTCTTAAAGATGTAGGTTAGTACCTTATACAAGTCATAAATCCCTATTGGACCTTACTTGATTATGCTCAGGATTTAGCCAGATTAAGTTCGGACTGATGCTCGGGCACTATTAAAATATTAAATCCATGCACTTTTCAAAGTTGTTTGAAACTGTTTGATTTTATTTTTCATTAAAATAAGAGGTCCAATATCCATTCTAATTGAAAACCAATTACAGATTAAGGAAAATTTGTTATTTAATAATATATTTTAATTATTTTTATATAAAATCATATATTGGTTCGACCATATGTAAAAACAATGGTTTTTCAAAATATGGGTTAGAGGTTTTAGATTGAGCTGATTTTTTGCGAGGATGATCACTATGATGAGAAGATCATCCTCACAAAAAATCAGCTCAATCTGAAACTGCTAAATCCATCAAAAGTGATTTACAAATTAGTGGCAAAAAATCGACGGTTCACATTCTAAATCACTTTTAATGGGGTTAGATGTTTCATATTTGACCGATTTTTTTTTTTTGGATGATCTTCCCATCATAGAGATCATCCTCACAAAAAAATCAACTCAACCCCAAACTTCTAACCCATATTTTGAAAATTTATTAATGTTACATTGTTTTTACATATGTCCCTTGATCCATTCCCTATATGATATACATATATACAATATAATAGTACGCCAAACCAGTGGTTAGCTGCTCTAATATTGACAACCTAGGTCTTATAGAATCAAAGGATCACGACATGGTCCAATAACGTGTCATCTATTCTATATCATTGCTCGAGTCTATTTAATGGGGAAAGCCCTCGTTTGTAACCAAACTCAAAAGAGTGAGAAAACTCTTTTTTTATTTCAGTAAATAATATGTTTTCAAGTCATTTGTATTGGACTTGAGTATTTTCATAAGTGAAGGAGTGTCTTAATAAGTTGAGGGAACTCCTAGTAAGATCACTTTGAAGGGGTGATTTGGCTATAAGAGTAGCTCAAATGCCACATGAACCTATATATAGAGAGGTTGGGTCAATGACAAGTAATATCAGAACAAAGATTCAAATCAATTTGATTTAGAGGGAGATTATTTTTAAGCAAAATCGATAGCCCTAATGGCTTGATCTTGAGACAAATCATTGGAAGCCGACAACTCGCAAATTCGCTAATCCAACGAAAGATGAAGGAAATTCTAAAGGAAGGCGTGACGTGTCTCGTGAAAGCAAACATGACAAGTTGGTAGATCTAGGGATATAGGATCGATGGACATTAGAAGCTTGAATAATACTCAATTGTAGCACACATTGGTCAGAAGGAGCTTGCCCTTATCCATGGACAAGGGAAGATTGTGAAGTTTATGACTAACTAACCAAAGGAATGATGTTAATGCCATCATAGATTTAGAGTAAGACATAAGAGCTACAATCAATGTTTTGGTAGTGGGCTTCGGCTGAATGATGGCTTCACCATTAGTAAGGAATCATATATGTAGCCTTTAATTATTATAATTTTAATTAATGCACACCTGCTTATATTTCTTATACCCAATTTGCCTTAATCTTTAAATATTATTTACTGAAATAACTAATTTTATGTATTTTTTACATCATTATAGGCATCTAATCTCAAATTATTGGGTCAGCAACATATTCAGTGTTATTCCTTCTGTCAATGCATGTGACTTCATATATTTTCTTATTATCTCAGTCCATTTCATTTGAAAATATCTTTCTCCTTTTCGAGCCTTCACTTACACCTAATGATTTCTTTTTCTTTTGTTTTTTTTTTTTTTTTTTTTTCCTTTTTTTTTTTCCTTCTCCTATGCGTCGTTACAAGCAACTATTTATTGATATATTAAGGGTAAATTCCCAAATAATTATCGAAGTTTTCAAAAATATCGAAAGTGTTACATGTGTTGACATAACTACTACGTAATGTTGACAAAATATTATTAAATTCTCATCACTACACAATGACTTTGTCAACATTAGCAGCATTTGAAAAATACCAAAAACTTTTGTAATTATTTGAGAATTTACCCATTTTTTAACTAGCAACAAATTTTAAGTATTTTTAACAACTGAAAATTTCTTTATAGCTTTCAAGGTTCAATTACAAAACATATAACTACTACATCATTTGGATTTTTCCACCAGCATAAAACTATAGAGGTATAATGGACCAGTTAGGCCCAATGGACTTGTAGGACTGATTTGGGCTTGATTTATATGACAATACTCAGTAAACTGGGGCTGGCTGGGGCTGGGCATAAATAGGCCCAATAACTAATTGTGCTAGTCTTGAGCCCGTCTTGTCGTAATTAGCTTTCGGCCAGCAATAATATCTATATTTAGGATTGGTTGATCACCAATTTAAGGTCCATTATAACTCCCCCACTTCTACTATTGTTTTTCCATAATTTCCCATTACAAAAACCTATTTTTCCATCATGAAACTTGACCTTAAGGGTATGTTTGATTGCATGGAAAGTAACTTTCCATGGAATTTGAAATCCATGGAAAAATAGTAGTGGTTAATAGGTATGGAAAATCAAATTCCATTATTTGATTTTACTTGGATAAAATCATGGAAAAAATATGAGAAAAAGAAAAAGAGGAGGAGGGGGAGAGGAAGAAGAAGATGAGGAGGAAGAGGGATAGGAGAGGATGTGGCGGTAGTGGCAGTAGCGACGATGGGGGTGGCGGCGACGGAGACGGTGGTGGCGGCGGCTACGGTGGCGACAATGGCGGCGGTGGAGGTAAGTGAGGAAGAAGATGGGAGAACGTGGTGGTGACAGTGGCGATGACAGAGGTAAGTGAGGAAGAAGATGATGAGGAAGATGGGGGGGAGAACGTGCTGGTAGTGATGGTGGCGAAGGAGATGAGAGAGAGAAAGAAAGAAGGTGGTCAGAGATGATGATGATGGAGACGGAGACGACGATGGCGACGGTGACAATGATGGTAACGACAGCAACGATGAGGTTAGTGTAATGATGGTGGTGGTAGGGAAGAAGAAGATATGAGTGGGGAAGAATTGGGGATGGAAATTATGGGTGGATTTCACTTTCCCACCCATATAAGTGGGAAAGTAAAATCCTGGGAAAGTGAAATCCATGTTTTGGTGGACTTTTTTATTGGGGTGGAAAATGAATTTCCATTTCCATATGCAATCAAACACTTGAAAAATGTCATTTTCCATGGAAATTGATTTTCCACCCTATTTTCCATGTGCAATTAAACATATCCTAAGTATCTTCACTATTACAAGGAGAGAAGGAAAATTTTGTTAATGCAAATCTAAATTTGTTAATTTTTTAGAATTATGAAAATACCCTCAATTAAATTACGTAAAATGATACAACACATTGTAGAAACGTGAATGTTTATTTGAAAATTTTAAAAAAAAAAATCTCTTAAATTAATTATAAATACAATTCGAAACTTACATAAATAACTCACTCGCAAATGTGCATGCCACCCACAAGTAAATATAATAACAAAAGTGTTTAATTAATGGACAGTTTCAAGTGATAAATAGGAAACTTGAGGTGTTGATCACAAATATTAGCCTGCGTGCTTGTCACACCAAATAATGTTCGGTTGAGCCGTAAACAAAGGTACACTGGAAAATAAGGTGGAAATGCTATTTACTTTAGGTTGAGTATTTTTTTTAATCGTGGGCTAATAATAATCTCATGTGTTAAAAGCATTGGTTTAAGCATAGTACTAAATTTCAACATATTTTCACGAAATATATCAAAATATTTTCATTTCCCTAAGTTTCAACACAAAATTTTATTCAATGTAATTCCTTTATGTAAATAGACTTCCCCTATCAACAAACAAGAAAACGGATGTTGCGCAAGGGCTTTCACGTTAGATTCGGCCTAGTTTGATTATACGCACAATTAATGAGCCTAAATTACGGGGTTACGCAAACTGACAATTTTGTTGTGTATATATTTTGGGAAAATCACTATTCATTTCGCAAAATATTTCGATGTTCGAGGAATAGTAAACTTTGACCAAAATGTTATTTTTTGAAAAAAAAAAAAAATTATAATTGCTTTTGGAAAGAACATTTAAATGACACATTTTATTTACTAATAAAATACTGTATATAACATTCATCCGTTAGTATAAATGAATTATGATTAATTAGTTATCTTATCCATTGTATCTTATTTTAATGTATTCTAAGCGTATTAGTTCGTCTATATAAGCATGTACACAATTAGCCATGTTTTAATTTAGTTGGATACATTAGCAATTTATTCATACTTATTCAAAAATAAGAAATATAATAACACGTGAATGCAATTTAATAGTTTCTACGTTTCAATGTTTTACATATTAAGTTGTATGTAGTTAATGCAACTTATCATTATTATTTTCATGTAGCAAAATGTTATTGTTCTTCAATTTCACACTCCATATGGTTTTTTATTATATCTTGATGACTTCATGGGTGTGTTTTAATGTCTATTTTATCATTTTCTATAGGGTCAATGAATATTTCTTCAATATTTTTATCATTTTTATCATTCAAAATTTTGTATTAATTTTCACATTAAGCGAAATATTTTCATTTTCAGACTAATTGAAATAGACATCAAAATCAAAATTGAATACCTTGGTTTAAGTAAGATAGTTTCTATTGCCACACCAACTTTTGCTAATGCCACTTCAAGATGTGTGTTAATTTGTTGTTAATGCCACTGCTTCTACTCGTTTTCATCATGTAATTAGCCTTATCCCGATTATGGTAATACATCCTATCGAAGGATTTACAACCTCCTGGGTTCCAACATTGTTGATTGTTGAGTGATGATTCTTTAACTCAACCTGACTGGGGACTAAAAAACTCACATACGTGGCATGGGCAAAAAAACGTAGATCCTGTCCCTCGGGGTACACAACCGATCTGCCATCTGCAGTTGTGTATCTTGAGGGTACAATTGTGTATCCCGAGCAAAAGAATCTACGGTTCTTTGTGCATAACAAGTCAGTGAGTTTTTTAGTCCGACTATCAGGTTGAGTTAAAAAATCATTAATTTTGATTGTTTGCCCACTCCTTAAGTGATAAATAATTAATTATATTTACTATTATAGCGAGAGAAGGCAGCGTAGAAAGTCCTTCACACAAAAATTCATATTTCAAAATTTCCCCCACCTTAAGATTTAAACTTAATATAATTGAGGTCATTTTAGTATATAAAAAAAAGGCTAGAAAATTACAATCACACATACATCACGTTTGATAGTATTCGAAATACAAAAATATTCATGTAAATTTCAAAATCACCCTTTAATTAAATTTTAAATTACAAATAAACCATTTAGATAAACATGCGTTTGTATAGTTGACACCACAAAGTCGAGGATTAAGATTAAGTCATCAAATCTCTACATTGATGAAAAATATAATGATTCGAGATTGGACCTCTGTACATATAACCCAAGCCCAAATCTCATATCACTTTGGGCTTTAGCCCATCAGCCCGTTCAAATCATCCTACTCAAAATTATGAGATTGTTACCAATCTCCTGTTTAATTCTTGAAAAATTAACGAATTTTCCATTTTTTTCCAATGAACGTATTATTCTCCGAATTATCGAACCATTCTGAATAATTCACACATTTTAAATTTCAAAAGAATAAAACACGTATTTTTATGAGTTTTACGAATTTTTATAAAACTCAATGGAAAAAAAAAATGCTACTTTAACTTTTTGTATGTTGCAAAGTTGTTACGTGTAGCACAAGTCGACTTTGAAGCAGTCATGTTTCAAAATTTTGGATGAAACCATCATTTTTACATGACAAATGTCCCTTCTATCTTAAAAAATAATAATAATATGGCTCTTTACATTTATTCGAAATTACACCTTTATTTTAAAATTTGATTATTTGTCTTGACTTTGGTCTTCTTTTATAAACCCATGAAACAATAATCCCAATGCCCTTATTATCACTACCATCATTATTATCATCACCAATATGCCATCATCATCACCATCACTATTAATATCACTGTCATATTACCAAATTTTTTAAATGAACGGATAATACATGTATGAATCATATGCCAATTTTTGCAATCGAAATTGAGTGGGTAATTATAAAAGCACACGTGAATTAATAATAGCAACCCACAACATAACCAAATTTGTTGTCTTATATAGGTTAAATATTTTTGAATGAATTGATTTTTGGTGAGGATGATCTTTATTGACGATGAGATCGTCATTGTCAAAAATTAGCTCATTCCAAAACTTTTAACCTATATAAGACAAAATAATTCAGTTATGGTGTGGGTTTCCCTTATTAATTCGTGGGGTGCTTTTATAATTATTCAGATCGAATAGAACTCAAAATTTTCACGAATCAAAATTTTGTCATATTCTAAATTACTAACAAAGCTCATACATCTCTCTCTCTCTCTCTCTCTCTCTCTCTATATATATATATATATATATATATATATATATATATATATATATATATATATATACCCTACCATTTACCCAACATGTTTAGTCCTACATGGGTTAGAAGTTTTGGAACGGGCTGATTTTTTTGTGAGGATGATCTCTACTGTTAGAAGATCTTCCTCACCAAAAATCAGCTCATTCTGAAATTTCTAACCCCATGTTTACAAATTGAAAAATCATGGACCATCCATTTTTTGTAAACCATTTTTGATGGGGTTAGAAGTTTTGGAATGGGCTGATTTTTGGTGAGAATGATCTCCTCACCATAGAGATCATTCTCACCAAAAATCAGCCTATTCCAAAACTTCTAACCCATGTAGGACAAAACACGTTTGTTAAAATGTAGGGTAAAGCTTAGGGTGTTGAACATTTCCCTATATATACTATGATTAGAAGATCATCCTCACCAAAAATCAGCCCATTCCGAAATTTTTAGCCCCATGTTTACAAGTTGAAAAATCGTGGACCGTCCATTTTTTGTAAACCATTTTTGATGGGGTTAGAAGTTTTGGAATGAGCTGATTTTTGGTGAGGATGATTTCCTCACCATAGAGATCATCATAACCAAAAATCAGCCTATTCCAAAACTTCTAACCCACGTAGGACAAAACACGTTTGTTAAAGTGTAGGGTAAAGCTTAGGGTGGGGAACGGGACCCATATATATATATATGGGTCCCGTTCAGCAACAAACATTTTGACAAACATTTTAGCAAAACATTTTTCAAAACATGGGTTAGAGGTTTTGGAATGGGCTGATTTTTTGTGATGATGATCTCCTCACCGTAGAGATCATCCTCATCAAAAATCAGTTCACTCCAAAACCTCTAACCCATGTTTTAAAAAATGTTTTGCCAAAATGTGTATTGCTAAACATTTCCCATATATGCATATAGGGTAGTGTTGAGAGGACCTAAAGGGAGCCAAACATTTTTCAATGTATGGGTTAAAAGGTTTGGAACATGCTAATTTTTGTGAGGGTGATCTCTATGATGAGGAGATCTGAAATTTCAAACCCCATCAAAAGTGATTTATTAAAAATAAACGGTTCATGGTTGTTTTACTTGTAAATTAGGGTTAGAAGTTTCAGAACGAGCTGATTTCTGGTGACGATGATATCTTCTCCATAGAGATCATCGTCACAAAAAATCACCCCATTTTGAAACGTGTAACCCCTATTTAAAAAAATGTTTAGCATAATATTTGGCTCTCTTTAGGGCCTCCGAACACTTCCCATATATATATATGTGGGGGCAGTTCGTGGGACGTCTTCGAAACCAGTTGAAAAACTGATGAAAGTCAACCGTTGGATTTTTAGCTTTCAACGGTTAGATCTCGTTTGAAAGCAGAACATGCGGTCAGCTGGAAACACAGTTTCTTTTTAACTTTTTGAATTATTTTCAAAGACCTCCCTCCATCATTTAGTTTATTAAAATTAAAAATCAGGGACGTCATATCCATTGTCTTCATTTTCATTCTCAGGGTATGATTCATTTCCCCCATCAACAAGAGATTGTAGTAGCTGCAATCACAACCAGGTATCAGTAAAAAAATTTAAATGGATATATGAGAAAATGTAATTGCCAAGCAAACAGACCTTCTCATAAAGTGAAGGAGAATGTGCCTCCCTAAGTCTTTCACAAACTTGGATTTGTTCCTCCCATATTTCTGTAAATTCTGGATTGATAGTGCTATGAAGTCTTGCAACGGGAAACATTGTAGCTAAAGAGACGCGCCTACTAGAACTTATCCTTTGCTTTTGGGGAACATTTACTGTTTAAGACGAAAAAAATATATGTTCAATCCATCAAAAAATTGAAATTTTAAAGGGGAATTAGTAAGATTGTCTAACCTTTTTTAAATGGTTTTACTTTCAAGTTCCCGGGTTCATGGGGATTCAAAGGCTTCCTTCATTGCTATTGCTATTATCGGGGCAATGGATGGTAGGTGGTCCCCACGATTTTTACTGAGATGATGAGGTAATGACTCAGACGAGAACGACCCTTCTCCCTCTGCATCCGCCCATGTTCCTGTTGTCTCCATCCTTTCACAAGAAACAACATTTAATTCTTAATTATATATATGATAAAGAGATGGTTCTCGTGAGAGAGAAGGGTTTGAATCTGTGATTTTTGTAGAGAAGAGACTTGAGAGAGAAGATAGAGTCCGTATGTTAGTTTTGAGAAAGAAGAGAGATGGTTTTAATTTTAATAAACTAAATGATGGAGGGAGGTTTTTGAAAATAATTCAAAAAGTTTAAAAGAAACTGTGTTTCCAGCTGGCTGCATGTTCTGCTTTCAAATGAGATCTAACCGTTAAAAGCCAAAAATCCAACGGTTGACTTTCATCAGTTTTTCAACTGGTTTCGAAGACGTCCCACGAACCGCCCCCTATATATATATATATGGTTTTGGTTCATGGTTTCAAAACTTGTTCGAGATCGAGACGTATCGCCTGAGTCATCTCAGTATCAGGTATGAACGAGACTGACGAACGAACAAGGTTTTTTGATTTTGTAAAATCTTATAAAATAAACGATACGTATTTCATCCGAGATATTCAAGACGAACGAATTTCACCAATTTTCATGATTGAAATCTTATCATTTGCACTCCCAAATTGAGTTTTGTTTTGTTTCTTTTTCTCAACCAAGTGAACCAAAAAAATCATAAAATTTGGGTGAAAAACTTCATCTTCTTCATCAGGTTTTTTAAATGGTTATAAATCATTGTCTTAATCTCAAAAAGAGACGACTCAAACGAGACATATCATCTAAGACAACTCAGTAACTGGCATGGACAAGACGCAAAGCCATAGTCGCGAGTCTGTTTATAGTCGCGACTGTTGTCATAGTCAACAAGGTTGAAACTTCCAGGAAAAAACTTCGAATTGGGAGGGCGATCCTCCCGGTGAACTGACCGTACCCCAAACCGACACAGGTGAACAAGTAGAGTATACTAGGGCGCTTGAGAGAACCATGTCGAAGGAACTCGGCAAAATGACCCCGTAACTTCGGGAGAAGGGGTGCTCTCCTATCTTTTGATTAGGAAAGCGGCACATACCAGGGGGTAGCGACTGTTTATTAAAAACACAGGACTCTGCTAGGTGCCCATTTCGTCATTTGGCATATGTTCTTCATGTAGCATTTAAATCGAATGACTTCAAAATGATGTCAATACTTTCACATATCACAGATAACGTAGGAGACATCTCTATTTTTTTTCGGAAGGTAGAATTACCATTACTTACACTGCGTTTGGATAGAGCTTCTTGACGACTTCTGCTCTTGCGGGGAGCTAGCAAACATTTGAATAGATTTTTGCTTTGGCGTGGAGAGGTTTTTGCTCTTGTGGGGAGATGTTTTTTGCTCTTTGTGGAGAAGCTTCAAAGACCTGCTCTTCCGCGGAGAGATTTTTTGCTCTTGCGGGGAGTGATTGAGCTTTTGCTCTTGCACGGAGAGGTGTATCCACACAGGCCCTTAGCTTTCAATTCGCTTTTGTCCATCAATTATTGGAGATCCCATTTTCATACCAGCTCAAAATCTGCTTATAGGACTTTATGTATTAATGATCAGGAATCTTCGAGGGATTTGTGCAAATAGGTATAATCCATGTAATCACATAAACTGTCAAAATGATTCACATAAACTGTCAAAATGATGTCCAAGTCGTGTCGTCCGAGTCAATTCGGTATCTGGCATGGTCGTGACGAGACGCAAAACCGAATTTTAACTGTGCTACAGAAAACAGGGCATCTCTCCCTCTCTCTCCCTATATCCGTGTGTGTGTCTCTGTATGTGCGCGCGAATGCGGAGTACGGATGACAGCCACGATAAGTAAGAAACCATGTTCATGCCTCCTCTTCTCCTTCAACAAAACCCTAAAACCCTCTCCCTCTCTCACTACAGCCACCATTTTCGACCACAAAACCCTTCGTTTCTTTGCTCAGTCTCTCCCACTCGACTCCTCAAAACCTTCTCTCTCTACCATCACCGCCACCACCATTACCGACCACAAAACCTTCTGCTTCTCCTTAGCAGAAAACTACATCAAACGAGGCTTAATTTCCTCCGCTCAAGGTGTTCTCCACCGCGTCATCACCAAACTTTCTTCTTCAATCCCCGACATCTTCTCCACACTCAATTTCGCCACCCAACGTGAACTACGCCTCAATTCCGAAACCTACACCTTTCTCATCCACAAATTCGCGACTTCAGGTCACCCACATTTAGCTCAACAGCTTTACTCAAACATCATCAGAAGAGGTATCGTTCCTTCACCTTTAATTCTACAATCTATGACAATTTGTTTCTGTAAGTTAGGCAAATTACAAGTGGCCACAACCCATTTTGAAAATCTCCTTAAAATCGGGTCTCTCCCCAGTAACTCTGCCTATAATTGGTTGCTCCATGGTTTATGTACAGAAGAAAGAGTCATGGATGCTTTCGGTCTTTTTAATAGAATGATATACGCAGGAGTTTATCCGGATTTTGGTGGTTATAATTTGTTGGTTGATGGGTTGTGCTTTAAAGGGAAGTTAGATGAGGCTCTCCATGTGTTTGATGAAATGACCCAATCAGGTATTAAGCCCACCTCGCATTTGTATAAATCACTAGTGTTTAGTTTTATTAAGAGAGGGAAAGTGGCGGTAGCAAATTCGTTGTGCAGAGAGATGGAGTCTTATGGTTTCTATCTTGATCTGAAAATGTATACTTCACTAATTTATGGGTATTGTAAGGAAGGGAACACGAATATGGGGATGGATGTTTTTCGAAGAATGCGAGAGACAGGTTGTGAGGCTGACACTTATTGTTACAACACGTTGATCAACGGATTTTTCAAGTCGGGAAATGTTGATAAAGGGCAAGAAATATATAAATTAATGTTGGAGAAAGGGTACCAACCTAATGTGGTAACTTACAACATTGCTATTAGTAACTATTGCAAGGTTCGGAAGTTAAATTATGCTTTGGCGCTTCTCAATAAGATGTTTGATTGTAATCTAGTTCCCACTGTGCACTGTTACACGGTCTTGATCTCTGCTCTTTATGAGGAAAAGAGGGTAGACGAAGCAGATGCATTGTTCGGTAATATGTTGAACAATGGTGTGCTTCCTGACCATGTAATGTATTTGGTTTTAATTGAAATGTTTCCGAAGGGCCAAGAGCTCCATTTTGCTCTCATGGTCTTGAAGGAAATAGCTTTGCGTCGGTGCAATATAGACGCGTCATTGTTCTCTAGTTTTGATACTTTGGATCAAAGCAAGGATCAGGAGAAATATGTTGAGTTTCTCTTCAGCAAAATTTTGAGATATGAAGCTTTTCCTGCCAATGAAGCTTTCGGAATTCTGATAACTGCCTTGTGTGCAGGACGGCGAGGCAACAGCGATCTTGCTTTGCTATTAATGGATAATATGATTGGTCATGGACGCAAGCTTTTACTTTCATCTTACAACTCCTTGATCAAGTGTCTTTGCCAAGATGGCCGTGTTGAGGATGCCAAGTCTTATGTAGGTCTTATGCAAGATCAAGGAATGGTTCCGAGCTTAGCGACCTATTTGATAATGGTTTATGAACATTGCAAACGAGGGGAGATATCATTGGCCTTTGACATCTTGGAAGAAATGGATGAGAAGGGCTTGAAACCTAGTGTTGCTATTTATGATTCGATTATAGGTGCTTTGTGCAGGGAAAAAAGATTGGTTGAGGCAGAGAATATGTTTAAGAGGATGATTGTGGATGGTGTGCCTCCTGATGGAGTTGTCTATGCCACATTGATCAATGGTTACTCTAACAATGGAAGAGCCGTCGATGCTCTTAGGTTGTTTGATAAGATGACAGACTATGGGATACAACCAAGTTCTCAGGCTTACATGGCACTTATAAGTGGACTAATCAAGAAGAACATGACCGATAAGGGGTGCCAATATCTTGTTAGAATGTTGGATGATGGTTTTGTGCTAGATATTGTGTTTTATACGATTCTAATCAATCAGTTCTGCAAGAAAGGTGAGCTTGACTTTGCTTTTAGGTTAGCTGTTCTAATGGATAAAATCCGAATCGAACCTGATTTGATCACTTATGGGTCATTGGTTAGTGGTGTTTTCGGGAACATCTCATTTACTGGTACGAGATGCCATGTTAATAGAAAGTTAAAGAAAGCACGATACAGGCTTTTCCTTTTGCTTCATCAGATAACACTAGTGCCAATGGAACGAAATCATGGAATTTCTTGCAGATCTTCTGAAAAAATGTTTGATCTTGGATTGAGTCTAGTGCAAGGTATAATAGAAAATGGGCTAGAGTTAGATTTACATCTCTATAATGCGGTGATTAATGGATGTTGTAGGATGCATAGGATGCGAGATGCACATGAGCTTCTTAAATTGATGCAAGAATATGGTTTGGTTCCCAATCAAGTGACATACACTATTCTCATCGATGGACATATCAGACTTGGTGAAATCAATCAAGCAGTACATCTATTCAATGAGATGTATCCAAATGGCTGTGTACCGGATAAGATTGCATACAACGTGCTCATAAGAGGTCTTTGTAGCACTAGAAGAGTAGTGGATGCTTTATCGCTTGCATTTACGATGAAAAAGAGGGGCTTATTCCCTAATAAGTTTTCTTATGAGATACTACTCAAATCCCTTTGTGACAGTTATTCGAGTGATTATGCCTTCAAGTTATTTGAGGAAATGCTACTTCATGGTTATGTACCTTGCCATTATAATTATAAACAGTTGGTTTGCTTTCTTTGTAAAGCAAACAAATTATGCATGGCTCACAAATCGTTTGATATGATGCTCAAGAAAGGAAAAGCTCCAGATGAAACGACAAAGAGGCTGTTGGTGGAAGCATGTTATAAGCGAAGAGAATTTGAGTTGGCTTTTATGCTCGAGGAGAGAATTCTTGTTTATAAGGATGAATAGTTTTATCGTACACATGGTGGAAAGATTTTCTCAAAAACTGGTGTTATAGGAATGCTGTCAAGGTAAAATTGTCAACTCTTGATTTGTTAACCGGAAAGAATATTCTTGTTTATCAGTTCTTAATTACCAGGTGTTCTTTTTTCTAACATATAACATCTGAATCCGATGGTACTTTGTAGATTGAATTGGTACCATGTTTGAACCTCACGTTACCCTCTTGATAACTCTTACCTCAACCCCTTTAACTCTACAACTCAGTACCTCGCCAAGTCGCAAGGCTTCTTCGCAGAGGTTCGCGAGTTCTCTCTCTCTCTCTCTCTCTATATATATATATATATACAGGATCGGCAGACACACAAAGCTACTCATAAAGCTACAACGTGTTTTGTCTTATATGGGCAAAAAGGTTTGGAATGAGCTGATTTTTTGTAAGGATGATCTCTATGGTGAAGGGATCATCCTTGCAAAAAATCAGCCCATTCCAAAACTTCTAACCCCATCAAAAGTGGTTTACAAAAAATGGACGATCTAGAATTCTTCAACTTGTAAACATGGGGCTAGACGTTTCAGAATGGGCTGATCTTCGGTTAGGATGATCTCCTCACCATAGAGATCATCCTCACAAAAAATCAGCCCATTCCAAACCTTTTTGCCCATATAAGACAAAACATGTTGTAGTTTTATGAGTAGCTTTATGTGTATGTGGATCCCGACCCATATATATATATAGTGTCCTGTTCCCCACCCTAAGCTTTACCCTACACTTTAACAAACGTGTTTTGTCCTACATGGGTTAGAAGTTTTGGAATGGGCTGATTTTTGGTGAGGATGATCTTTGGAATGGGCTGATTTTTGGTGAGGATGATCTCTATGGTGAAGAGATCATCCTCACAAAAAATCAGCTCATTCCAAAACTTCTAACCCCATCAAAAATGGTTTACAAAAAATCGACGGTCCACGATTTTTCAACTTGTAAACATGGGGCTAAAAATTTCGGAATGGGCTGATTTTTGGTGAGGATGATCTAGAAGACCATCCTCACCAAAAATCAGCCCATTCCAAAACTTCTAACCCATGTAGGACAAAACACGTTTGTTAAAGTGTAGGGTAAAGCTTAGGGTGTTAAACATTTCCCATATATATATATATATTTGAATCTCTGCATATTTCTCAAAGAGTTTTTGTCTTGTTGATAATTAATGTCTTAATTATTGGTTCTTTGTAGCTTTCTTGGTTAGTTTTATTAGATTATTCTGTTCTAGTAGTATTCTAATCTACCTTTTTTCTTGTTCTCATTTTTGCAGGATTTTTTTTTTGAGCTTCGAAGGTGATATGTTGTTTGTATGATATAATTGAATCCCTTCTGGTTAGATCTGTTATTTTCTTCTCGATTTATGGCTTAAATCTTGATTCATGCTTTGTTACTAAGTTTTGTTTTGGTAATAATAAGGAAGGATTACTTAGATTCTGTGGAGGAGTGGGGTTGTGATTGTGAAGGCTGGGAAATTCTGATTAGTCCCTTTTATTGGATTTCATTTTGTTCCAGTTGATTTCAGGTTTACATTGATGTAGAAGTTTGTGTTGGTGACAATTGCATTCAACATTTTCACATGGGAATTGTTTCCTGTAAAAGGGTACATGCATTGCCACTCTGTTTTTGGCTTCTCTTTTCTGTAACATACTCAGGTAATCTTCAAAACCCATAGCTTCCTCTTCATCTTTCCTTCATTTTGAGAATCTGGTCTTTGTTTTGAGGGAGAAAAATCAATTTTTTGTGATTATTTCTTCAACTTCTTCAATTTAGTGGAGTGCTTGAATGGAGCCAATAAAGTTAGAGGTGTGAACTTGGGAGGATGGTTTGTTGTGGAAGGATGGATTAAATTTTCTCTTTTGGTGGCATTCCCAATGGAAATATGCTTGTAAGCTTTGCATGTTTACTTTTCTTTTAATCTTTTCTTTACAAGAGATGGAATTCTTTCTAAGTCTCTTATAATTGTGTTGGCTATTGTTGATGCTGTATAAACACGTATGTGCAGAGAATGAGGGAGGTCTAGCTGTCTAGGTGTAAGCGTAGACAGAGACATACCTTCTTCATGGGAAACCTTCAAGGTAACAGAGATGTTAACTAAATTCTTCAATTATATGTTCCAATTTGTTGACTGTTAGTAAAGAATAGAGAGATGTTTAACTATATTTTGCAGGAAATGCGGGTAATGAACACACATTTCTATCTTCGTTTTCTCATTTAGTATCCCCCTTTTCAGATATCTGACTTCGTGGAATTGAAGTGATATTGAAACTTTGAGGAAGTTAGATGTGCTAGGGTTAATTAGATTGCTTGTAAAAGTTGATCAAACATTAGAAGCTTAAACAGATCATTCTTATTGGCAAAGAAGTTTCGGATAAATGCCAGTGTAAGCATTAAAGAAGCATTTCCAATTGATGCTCTTGTAATTTATTTTCTGTGGTACTTACATTATTAATAATTTGTGTTTGACTTGAATTATTTGAGAGAATTTTCTGAAAATAAGAATACCTGCTTTTCATTAGATCCCTCTATAACTTGAATATAATTGAATGGAGGAACAAGATTTTTTCAACCAACTTCAAATTTTTGGATTTACTTTGATGTCATAACTCTTACCTTAGATTTTTAGTTCAGATAAGATCTCTTTTCCTTGAATTAGAGAGGAAAATATCTCCCCTTCTCAGAGTAAGTGTCTTGAAATCTCTTTGTAATAATAATAATTATTTTTAATTTCTCTTTATTTTCCTTAATACAAGAAGCATTACTTCATCTGCATCCGGCCTTGCACATCGTTGCAATGTTACAAGTTATCTACAATATATCTAAAAGAAAAAAATGAAAAATCCAATCTTGTCTATGTCATCTGCCCGAGCGTGTTTTTGCTTACTTTTTTCTGTTTTCCTTGTTGCTTTTCTTTCTTTTTGTTAGGGGGCTACCTCAGCCTCCCATTCTTCTTTTCTTCATTAATATAATTTATATTTATCAAAAAAAAAAAAAAAACTTTTTTTTTGCCCACTGTTTCACCAGAGAAATCCAATATTGTCTATGTCAGAGGCCTGTTTAATTCCGCCAACTGTTTCATATTCACCCACCAATTTGCATTTTCATAAGTTGGCCCAAAACTGATTTATGTATGTTCTTATATCCAGAAGATAAACCTCATATATGCACACTATCATGGTATAAATGGTAAGTTTGCACCTTTTTAATTTGTGTGTGTTTGTATTGTTGGTTTGCTTTTTATATCCTTTTGTGCATCAAATAATTTTATTTTAAGTATGATTTAAAAAATTCTAATATAAAATCTAAAATAAATTTATGCAAGTTACTTTTGTGTTCTAGGAAATGATTGCTTGAGCATCCAGCAGTTCAAAAGGCTGTTGTAAAGGTGTGTTTGATGGTTTGCATATTTTGATTTGATTTTGTATTATATATCAACTAATTGTATTCCTTCTAGATCTTTTTAGTCTTCTTCCAATTCAAGCAGCCCAAGAGCATGGAATGGGTCAAAGAGATTTTTCTTTGATTTGTGAATTTATAAATTATCATAGGCTACTACAGCTATTCTTAGAAGATTTGAAGAAGAAAGACGTATTGTCTCCCATCTCAAATTATTTTCTTTATATTGTTTTCCAGTTGATTTGAATTTTTCTACTTCTTTAGTAGTGTATTGCCAAATGGATAACCATAAAGTAAGTAAGAAGGAGCTAAATTATATTTGGTTGTAAATACATAAATGACTAATAATTAAGCAAAATTGTTATTTTTCTTTTTTAAACATACACTGTTTTAGACCTATTATGTTACTCTCTATCGTATCCAGGGTAATATAATTTTTTTTTTCCCTTTAGTTCTCTATAGTTTTAGGGCTGTGAGACTCACACTCACGGTCGGTCCGAGTAGGTCTAACGATCAACATTCTAGTCATCCAAGGTGTTGAACCTTATAGACACATTGGAGAACATAAAAAAGGCCATACTTTTGGTTTGACTCATAGAGCCAACTGTAAGAAACTTCTTATAGTATAGGCAGACTAAGGGAAGACTAATGCCAATAGTCCAAAACTAAAGGATCTGAAAGAGAAACCGGATAGTAAAAAAGGAGAGTCCCAATCAAGTATCGGTCTTAAAGCCACTCGCTCCACTCCCCTTAATCACCTGTCAGAGTGCCTGTTGGTTCGAATGTAGGGAAGGCTTACCAGTCGTTTTCTAATGGCACCCCTTAAGTTAAGGCTTATAGTACTCAAGCGTATCACCCCTATCACTGAAAGACTATACTGAGAGGGTCAATGTAATTGAGAGTAGCTGAGTTCTAAGGAACGAAGGGTCAATGTAATTGAGTCTAGACTTACAAGATACCCTATATTTTCTGCAGATTCAGATGCGGGAGAAACTGGAACTGTTGGTTTGAATGCTTCTTTGTATGTTTCAGCGAACTCCACTTCTTCATAAGAAGTTGGTGGAATTTCATTTGCTTATTTTATTTTTCCACCCCTCAGTATAGGTTGAAAAATCTCTCTGACCAGGACCAGTAACCTCTGTATAAATAGGAGAAACTGTTGGAAAGGATAAAATCTCTGGCTATCTATATTCTTTTTCCCATGATTTTCTTAAAGGCCACTTTTGTATATCCGTAGAACCCATCGTTGACCTAAAAAAGCTCTTAAATAGTTTTAAAATTCTGAAAATTGGATCTCATCCAAGGGAAAGTGTAGGCAGTTTTATCCATCTATTAATTGAATGAACTTAAACTCAAGTTGAGGTGGTAGTCGTAAAAATCATTAATAAATCTGGTGTTGGTTCTTATTTATGTCATCTAGGGGCTTGGAAGGACAAGTATGAAAATGTATAACCTCAAAATATATTGTTTTTTGAATTTTTTTTTGTTTGGATCCAAGTTTTTTGGTAAAAGATAAAGAGGGTTGTGGTGTTAGATTGCTGATGTTGTAATCCATTTTGAGTAAAACAACCCTTAGTAAGGCTTAAAATCTTATTATGTGAGTAAGGAAAGTGTATTAACTATGTAATTTACAAAATTTCAATTAGCATTTTCGTCTAATCATCAAACAGTAAATAATAATAATTACTTTGGAATTTACTATACCTAAATCTTTTATATAATCTTATAACAATAATCATATGGGCTTGTGGCCGAGATATTATCACATTTCTTATGAACTTTCTCGACTTCAACCAGTTAGTTACTGTACATTAAATGTTTTATATAACAATAATCATAGATCTTCTATTATATGTGTTTCTTGGTTTCTGCTCTTTAGCTTCATTAGCTATATATTTCTTTCGGCCTTCCTTATCAATGTTTTATACGGTCCTAATCAATCAGTTCTGCAAGAACTGAAATTTTAAACCACGAATACCACGACCTGGGTTCAAAACCCACCTTCAACTACTAATCACTCACCTTCAGTCTCACTTTCCTAGCTTGGAGTCTTGCATTACCCCAGCAGAAAAATCAAATAAACAGAGAAGTTACAACCTTCGATATTTGTCCTACTAAAATCTTTCCAGAAAAAAAAATTGGAAGCTAAGAAGTGATCTGTGCTATATGTTGACCTCTCTCTCAGAGGGCTTCAGATGTAGACTTAATTTGTTTAATGGGGATTTGTTTAAGCGTTTTGGCATTTCATTTCACTAAAGTTGGGTTGGTTTGTTTTCTACTGTTTGATCATGATGGATTTGAGATTTCTTTTTCATTCTTTTTAGGGAATTCAAGGAACTTGAACCTTGATGGGAACAACTACATTGTCTAGTTGGAGGCATTGAAGAAGACAGGAGGCAAAGAAAAAGGAGACAATTGCAGTGTTGCAGAGAAACCATCTTCTGAAAATATACCTAGTTCTCACCTATGTTAGCCTAATAACTGATTTGTGGAAATGCAATTTGTGTTACACTGAAATTGCTGCGGAATAACCCATTAACACTGTGGAGTGGGAACGTCCTCAATGGTTGGACTACTTGCAAATCCCAGGGTAAGTTAAATGGTCTATAAATTCAGATATTTCATTCCCAACTGCGCTCACAAAGTTTTTTTTTTTTGGCAGATATATGTGTTGCCTCATCTAACAGACCCCATTTTTCTGGCGGAGCTCAAGACAGGCCTTCTGTATTCCAGCATTGTTGATTGTTTGCCTTCTCTTCAAGTGATTATGTGGTTTGCTGAGGTATAGTGGCTGTTATAACAACACTTGATGGTAGCACTGGTTTGTTAAGCCAGTACAAATATCACTTTTTAAACCATGGCCTTGGAAATATAGCATTGATCTTGGATTGTTATCAATGCCATAGATAAAGGTTATTATTGATCCGTCAGTATGGTTTACGATATAATTAAATAGAAAAATATGATTCATGATTTGGTCCCAAGTAGAATAAGGTGTAGAGGATGATTATATGATATGAATTTGAGTTATCTGGTTTTAGACCTTCCATTACATGAGCAGGCTTTTTAATGTTTTGGATTGATCAGAGTATTCGATCAGGGCTGGATCTCGGAAGTATAGTCCAATAAAATTGGTTCCATATTGACACCCTGGTCCTCTGTATATTTGATGTGAATATGAAAATGTCCACAATTCTTGAAAATTTGATGGGTTTTGTTTTCTCTATATCTAATTTACAGGGTTTTGCAGATTGCACGGGCTGATTTCTGAGTTGCTCCGAACTGAACTGGCATCCATAATCCATGTGGTTCTGGATCACATCCATTGCAAAACTAATTAGTTGTATTAAAAAAAATACAAAAAAACTAGTTGACTCTACAGAGGATGAGTCATATTGAATCTCCGATGTTGATAATCCCGCTTGTTAATGAACGATGTGGAGATGACGCGAGTCATCTCCGTCAGACAATATTTAAAGAGAGCTTTTATTGGCACAAATAACTTTTACTTTTAACACACTAATTAATTGAGATGCATTATCTACCTATATAAAAAGTTGATTACTTGGTACGACTTTTTCACTTGACCAAAATACCCCCACCTTATTATATATTCCTTTTCTATATAAAAAAAAAAAACTATGTTCTCTTCGAACTCTAGAGCTTCTGTGCAAACCATTGTTATAGCTTCTCTCGTACCCTACTCATTAAAAAATCTTTATCTATCTATTTCCTATAATTAGAGAAATCGATCATTCGTCTTCACCAAGGTTCATCTAATCTCAATTTATCGTCTTCACAATGCTCAATACTGATTTCTTCAGGTTTTAGAGCCGAAATCTCTCAGATCTACTACCATAATGTTCAAATCTTGATTCCAGGTACGATTTTCTTCTTTAATGTTTGTTTTTCTTTAATGATTTTGTTGATTCAGTTAGGAGTTTGAGCTGTTCGTCTTGATTTTACTCATTTTGTTCTTGATCTAACAATTTCAGTTCTTCCTGATTTACTTGTTTTCCTGTGAATTTTTGGTTTGCATAAACAATTTTCTACCATTTCTCTCTGTAAAATTCTGATTTCCTACTATTTTCCTCTGTTCAACCTTGATTACTTGCAGAAAGTAGTATATTTTTTATTTCGTTCTATTAAAACAATCTTTGGATGTTATCTTTTTAATCTTTATTTTATGCTCTGTTTTTCAGATAACAATCTTTCTCTCAAGAAAGCTTATATGGATCATTGAATGTTATTGGTGATCTTTATTTTATACCATATTTTGCATTTCTTTGATTCTATTGAATCTCTGCCTTCTTTTGCTCCTTGCTAGCTACTGGTAGAAAGCAGACAAGTGCCGTGAAATGGAAGAAGACTTGGGCCACTTTCCCTTTCATTCCTCTGAAAGCCAGATTGAGGGACTTGAGGGTACTCTACTGTTCAATCAACTTCTTCATTTTCCTTCTTTCTTTCTTACTTTTAATGTGATGCAGTTTGTTTAACTTATATTACTCCAATTTCCATTTCTTTCTCTGCTTCTCTCTATCTGCTCTTAAATTATCTATTTCTTTTCCCTCTATTTTGTTTCATGTTTAGTAGTTTGTCTTATATTTTTTGCATTTTTAGGGCAATCTTACTTGTTTTTTATTCATAATTTAGTTTCACTTTGATTGATTTAGTTCAATATTAGAATTTCTCATTTTGTTCATTTGGTCTGTGTTTGTGTTTCTGTAGAAAATTACTTAATAGACATTGTGGGAGGTTTCTTTCTAAATAGTCCCTAACTTTTGGGTGGTAGCTTGATAGTCCATTTATAAGAGGCCTGACAGATATTGTTCAGATTTAACTAAATTTGTCCAAGAAATTTTCGAATTTGAGTAGATGAGCACTCCATGGAATTCAAAATCCAGCACAATGTGATTTTGCACACCGAGATGGAAAACTATCCTGACCCTAGGAAAGAGTTTTTTCCTCCTCACGTTATTGTTCTCTATTGATTACCTCCATCCCCAAAACTAAAAATCAAAGTTTTAAAACTCAAAAACTTTACTCAACACTGATGTTTATATATGGTTGATTATGTGACTTGAGTTGGTGCATTTTCAAGATGACTCGATGATTTGCGAATAACTTGACAAGTTGATTCTACTGAATTTTGGGGCTGACCCACCTTAAAATCCAATTGAGTCGTTTTTCCTTGGCGAGTTTTAAAACCATGCTAAAAACCAACTATCGTTTTTTTTTTAATATATTCCTAGGTGCAATCAAATGGTGGGAAAACGAAGTCCCATGGTATCCATTTTCCATGATCAATTTACCTATGATTTTGAATTCCCTTGAAAAGGAATTCCTTGCACTCAAATAGCTTCAGTTGCTTAAAAGTTCCTGACTGAAGACAAAAAGAAAAGAAAAGTAGAAAAATAAAAAAATTCCTCTAGGTGCAGTATGCATTAATTGGTGAAGTGGAACACGATAGTTGAAGATTTCAATGGTATTGATTTTTCATTCACTGATAGGTTTTGCATTGTATAATTTCAGATTTTGATTGGGGTATAGGGTTTAGGTTTATAAGTTTGAGACCTAATTAATATGGTCTAAGAAGTTCTTTTGTGTAGGTGAGAACTCCTTAGTTAACAAAAATTAGTGCTTAATTTATTGAGTAGTTCCTATCTAAGGATTTTTTAAACAAAACAAGGGAAAAAAAAAGAAAGAACAAAAAGTGCAATGTGAATTGGGAAAGTGAAACACAATAGTTAAAAGGCTTCAATAATATTTGTGTACATGTCACAAATATAATTTTTCTGGATTATTTTGCTTTCTCTAATCAATGGTTTTACTAGAATGGACGGCATTACCGAGCTCTTCAACGAAGTGCTGGAATGGATAACATTTTTATTGACAAATCTTATCAATAAATTATTATATGCACCTATGTTACTTGGTTCTTTATCAATTCAAATTCGGGTTCGTGGTTTGCCATTCTAGAATGAACCCGGTTTGTAGGGTAGTTTCATAAAGGGTATTTTTGTCATTTACTTTACTTAGAGAAGATGACCTAGGTCAAAGGGTTTCTCTATATGTGGCAAAAGGTGGAGGGAATTGTTATTTTCCAAAAAAGGTATCTCTAATGGGTTCTAATAGTGACAAAACAAGGGAGGGGCAAGGGGTACAGTGGTTCCCTGCCTTCATGAACTACGAGCGAATTGAACTGTGAAACGGTTCGCTTTGTACTGGTTCGGATTTTGGCATGTTTAGAGCGAACCAGGTATCATAGATCTGCACTATTGTTATTCACGTGACCTAGGTAAATAAGTTTTGTCAATTTTAAACTTTGAATTTAACCACCTCTACTGTGTTTGCTTTCATAAATCTTATGTGGTTGATTAATCTTATTTGCTTCTTAGCATCAAAGGAAGCTTCACGTATACCTCAACAAGTGAAAAGCAATAGTGCAGCCAGTTGCATTGGATATTAAGACAATTCAATGGAAAAATACCAAAACCAATGGCTTGAAGCTCATGAAAACAGCCAAAGGTCCATATTTTTGTTTTTCCTTGGTATACTATTATACCCTCTTCTAAATCTTTGTAAAGCATTTTTAAAATATTCATAGATCATGATTTCTACTCTCTGGATTCTGTTGTTATTGGCTTATTTTTATATATATTTTTTATGATTTTGGTCTATTTTTAGGAGCCAGTGGGCTTCTTTAGTTTCTATGTTTCCCAGCATGAAAAGCTTCAGTAATACATTTCTGTTTGTTCAGGTAAATATATAACAGTTGTCGCAGTTGTTAGCGTTGAAGAGGTACTGAAAATCAAGGGATTGGCTGTTGAGAGAAGTGAGGTTCTTACCCTTTATTTGGTTTATATTTACTTTAACAGATCCAGGACATTCTTTGAACTTGATTTGTGTGAAATTGAAAATGCAGTGACCATGCTGTCTACAGTTGATTTGAAGGACAAATCAAGAGGGTGGCCCAACCAAAATAAAAGGTAAGTTAATTAGTTATGTGATAGATGAATCCTAATGCACATGTTGGATGGTCTGTCTGGTACACATTACATGTAAGAGTGAAACCCACAAGAATATCTTGTGTGCCACAGAACGATCCAAGTTGTGTGTTCCAAGTATCTTACGCTTACCATTTCCTGTACTTGTGGGTATCCTTTGGCTATCCAGAGGATCTAAAGTATTCCAGAGGTTCATGAAAAATATTCGTTAGATTGTTAAATATTAGCCCCAACAATAAGAATCAGTAATGCACTAAATTAGCCATCAATGTTAATGTTAGTTTGAAACATTTAATATTAATGGTTAGAGAAATCCAAATATCATATTCTTGTGTATGTGTCTTAATCACAGGGGTGACACTAAAAAAGGAATAGAAGTGATGTATATAGTTTTTGGGACATATCCTCAACACACAAAGATTAATTATGAACCTAAGGTAATCTTGATTTATCCTCCCAAATATAACCTTTTCACAATAAGAAGGGTGCTTGCCGTCGTACTTGAGCAATCCAACCGCATAGGAAACTAGTACATTTGGAATGCAGATTTTCCTTCTCTAAAAGAATTGCTGACATTCCAATTCAGATGCTTCAACTTGGCAAACACCTACTCCTTCAGTCAGTGTTGTGTCCCAAGAAAAAAAAAACAGATCCTTGAAAACCTGATATTAAGATCTTGGAGTTGACCTCGATGGTAATATTGCCACACCAGTCTAGGATTAGCTTGAGACATTCACATAAAAAATCTGAATTCAGCTTTATATTTGAAGTGTCCTTGAAGAAATAATTGAACACAACCACCAAGTTACCATTCAAGCCTCTGAATCAAACCTCATGCACCTTCCAGGTCTAGATTACCTATACATGCCCCATCTGTATTAATTTTTGGGCAATCTCCCATTGGTTTTTGCCATGTATGAATCCATAAAGGTTTCGCCCTTATTGCTCTCACAGAAATATTAAGGGTAAGTACCAGACCTCTATATTCCACTTGTTGGAAAAATTCGGTAAAAATGTCCACTATATTCCATAAGAAACATAGGGTAAATACTAAATAGTGTCATTTATCTCCTTCAATCATAAAATAATTCTGTTCATAGCATCATTTGGTCTTCTGCAATCCTCTTCTAAGACACATGCATACCTTAGAAGCAAGATTTCCTAACATATCATCATGGCACAATTGCTTCAAAAACATTAAATTGAGTCTGTTTACTAAACATTAACCGTCTTTAGACCATACTCCTGATGGGCAAACTCTCCCAATATTATTGACCAAGAGACACATTGAAGTTGTTACAAAAGAAGGTTCATAAAGATTTAGATAAGATAAATTTGCATTTGATAAACATGGGATGATACATCCTTTAAGGATCTTGGGATAATATTGATTGACATGGAAAGAGATATAGGAGGTGGGGAATTGGGACACCCTGTTCCACCAAACTGCATGGCAGCTGACGTTAATGTGGATGTGGAAAAATATTTAATGTTAATGATTAAGCATCTTGATTTGGATTTCTTTAACCGTTAGTATTAAATGTTTCAAACAATCATTGACATTGATGACCAATTAATTAAGTAAATTATTGGTTCTTAAGCCTACCACATAAAGAAAAATGTTGAACCTAAGATAAGCCTACCACACAAAGAAAAATGTTGAACCTCAAATATAACTTTTTCACAATAAAATAGAGCTTTCCCTCAGATATGAACAGGGTATCGTGCTTCGATCTGATCGCATATGAATCTAGCTCATTCTGAATGCAGCATCCTCATCTAAAAGGGTGGCTTACATGCCAAAGCAAAAGCAGATGCTTTAATTTTTCAGTCACCTTCATTCAATTTTCTGTCTCCCTAGAAAAAGCTGAACCTTGTAATGCTGATACTAAGATCTTGGAGTTGACCTCGATGGTAATATTTCCACATCAGTTGGATTACCTTGAGACATTCACATAAATTAAGATTTAATTATTTGAAGTGTCGCGGAAGAAATAGTTGACCAAGATAACCAAGTTGTGATTCAAGATTAATTGAACCTCATACTCCTCCCAGTCCTGGATTACCTATTTGCATGGTGAATTTGCATATGTTAAACAAATGATGCATCAAATCCTCCTCTATTCATTACAACTATCAGATTGAAGAGGAAATTCCACTAAAAACACTAACAATAATCTCTCTTTGGTACTTTTCCAGAAAGTGGAAAATCATGGTCTAGAAAAGGGTAGAATTATTTGTTAGGATCACCAAGTTGACTGATCCACCATTCCCTCAACACTAGGAAGGATGGGGTGGATTGTTTAATTATTTGTCTGATGATAGAAGAAAGTTTCAAGTTATGGAAGTTCTATTTAGTAGGGATAACCTCAAGTAAAATGTTCCATTTAAGAATCTTCTGTCTGGTATTTTCCCAATAGGAAATGTTTTAAATGATTAGAATTTTCTTAATTATAAAATTACTAATTTAAACATTCACAGGGTTGTATGTATAATTTTCTCAATTCTAAAATTAGAATCTTCTATCTTGTATTTTGTTTCTCACGTTAGGCATCGGTAAGGCCTAGATATACTTAGATAGTAGTTTTAATCTCTGAACTCTTTATTTTGTATAAGCAAATTAATTATGATCTTGTCCATTTACGAACTGAAGCAGCAATAGCCTTTATTGCATTTTCTTGCAATAGAAAATATGCATCATTCAGTTCTCCATATGGGTAGGCAATCAAATTGTTGATTTTGCGAACACCATGTTGTATTTAGATTAAAACTCAATTCAGCCTCAACAAGGATTCAGTGATCGAATAAGTCAGTTGAACAAATTTATTTACTGAAAAATAAAAACAAAAATGACTGATTTTTTCATCACAGAGGTTTATAATCCCAAGATTTATATCTACTACTATTTTCATTTTTAAAGTCTCAATATCAATATTAAAAGGAAGAAAAAATTATGAAATACCACATTGAGCATAATTACAAGCTCATATGATCTATTAAGTATATCACAAGTGAAGCCAAAAATCTTTAAATATGGAGCAAAAGAAGTTGGAAGCAATATTCAATTACCACAAAAAAGAAAAAGAAAAACCAATACCCAAAAAGTAAAAAATAAAAGATACGTCGAAAAAGAAGAAAATTAGTCTTACTAGGAAACTTTGATTGTGAAAGGGCTTAGTAGAAGCTTCATCATGAATATGCATTAGTTTGTTAAATATTATTCCCAACATTATTATTCAATAATGCACTTAAATAGGTAAAAAACACCTTAGCAATACGTTTTGATATTGATTATTAGACTGTTAAATATGCATTATTATTAATACTACTGGATCATTAGACTATTAGAAAAACATTGTTCATTGTACATTGAACCTTTTTATGTGTAGAATGCTTTTCAACTTCTTTTATTCGATGTTGATTATGCTTTTCATATGAGTGCCTCAGTATTCTCATGTTTGACTTGGTCAGAGTTGTGCTCTGATTTTTCAAATTGCTTTGCAAGCATACTAACTTTGTGGGTGTTCTTTTGATTAGATTGAGATAATTCTTAAAAAGAAAGATAACTTTGATAAGTTGATGTAGGAGAGAGAAGTTTATGATGGTGAGGAACAGAAATGAAGGGAGACTAAAGTTTCTTGGGCATCGGGTTTGTGGATCCTAATGTGGTGATATTGGTCAATTCCCTATAGCAATCCATCTTCGATTATAGATGCTGGAGCAATGATGGTCATTAGGGTGACGTTAAGAAGAGTTCAGTAGATGTGATCATATTTTGGTTCGAAAAATTTGCCTATGGCCCTACCGTAGCAGAGGATTACCTGATCCCGGAGAAAAGGCACAAGTTGCAGGTTGAAGGAGCACCATTGCAACATATAGAAAGATAAAGCTATGGACTTAGGCCCATTATCTTCTTCACAATTTTAACATTTCTATTGGACTTAGTTCTATAACTTTTGTAAGAAGATATGAACTTGAGCATTTATTCTCATTTAATTTCTAATATTAGTAGCTTCATGTGTCATATTTTATAGCGTTCCATATGATAAGTTTCACCCTTTTAATGCCTCTTGAACTGTTTTGGTCTTTGCCCTCTTATAATTTGCCTTTACAGGTTCTGTGACTCAGAGAAAATGACTTTAAAAAACACATTTTCCATGGGTCACCAGAGCCCAGACTTCTAACTTTAATTCATTTTCCTAACACGTGAAATATAAAATACCTCCGAACTTGGGCTTGGTCCTTGGTTATTCTAAACAATATATTTCTAAAAAATATTTAACTTCCAATTTACATTTCCTAACTTGTAACATGTGAAATAGTTCCAAATCATGGGCATGGTCCTTGGTTCTTCTAAACAATATAATCTAGAAACTATTTTTTCTTAAAATTATTTTCAATGGAATTTTTTTATAAAAGAGATGTTCTTTTCTAATAAAAAAATTAACAGTTTTAATGAAATTATTGTGGTACTTGGTGCATTATGAGTTAGAAAACCCTTTATAATCATTAGAGTTGAATAAATATAAGAAAATGTGGTTCTTTGTTAGAATTTTAAAATTATTGTTTAAAATAGTGAATAACTTCTTTATCTAAACATGTGACCAAGTGCAAACCACGTGCACTTTCCTAGTACCTAAAATTAGATTAAAGAGTAGTACTATTAATGGGTCTGATTTAGGTCGGCTCCATGTATACCCAAAATTGGACCTGAGCTTAAGTATCGATTTCGGTTTTGGGTATGAGACCCTTGCAACCAGAACCGACCCAACAAATACTTGATACCCCATTGGGTACCGTTAAGATAAAAATAAAAATAATTTGACTTAATTACTAAGGGTTGTTTTGTTAAAATGGGAGTTTTATCACATTAGCAATCCAAAGCCACAACCCTCTAAATTTCATTCAAAAACTCATATAAACATCATCTTAATTAATTGTACTACTAAATAATAAATATGAATATCATCTTAAATAATTAAAAAAATATTCTATTTACTCGTTTATCTGACAGGTGCCCGATGGAGACCTGATTCTTAATGGATTCTTAAAATGACTACCCATAACCGACCAGAAAAATATTCGGGGTCTCTAATAGTGGATCCAAAATCGATTAATTGATTTCGGGTACATCGGGTAACCAGGTAATTGGGTACCTGTTGACACTCCTATTAAAGAGACATCAAAGTCTTCTAATATTTCTTCCAATGGCTTCTTAGAAAAAAATTAAAAGAATGACTTAGATTTCAAAAGGCTATTAGAACTTTAAATTTCAATATTTTATACATAGATTTCAAAAATCCTTATTGAAAATTTTTCAAAAATATCTGATGCAATTTGTCTCTTTCTTTGGAGAGCAATTGGAAACCAAGAAATGAGTTTGATCTCTCTCTAAATGAATGAAACTCAATTTTTTCTATATTAAAAAAAAAAAACTTATTTACTTCTCTTTTTGAAGAAAACATATGATGGAGAAGAGAGATGGGTTTAAATCTCTTTCTCAAACCATCTTTACATATAAAAAAAAATGGTTAGGTGATTTTCTAGAAGGAAAAAAAAAAAAAAAAAAAGGAGTGACATAATAAAAGATAAAAAACTGTTATCTACATCATAAAAAACCATCTAATTTGAAAAAGAGGGGTGTTAATTATAAGTAAAGTAGTGTCTGCCAACCCATGCCCAATCTCATGTCACTCTGGGCTTAAACCCATTGGCCCATTCAAATCATCCTTACAGACCTACACACGCCCGCGCAGTTCTCTCTCTCGCATTGGTTTTGGATACTGAGTTACGGAAAACAGGGCATCGCCCTCTGTGTATGCGGAGTACATATGATAGCTAAGAAACCTTGTTCTTGCCTTCGTTTCTTCACTCAGTCTCTCCCACTCGAATCCTCTAAACCCTCTGTATCTACCACCACTATTACTGACCACAAAACCCTCTGTTTCTCATTAGCAGACAAGTTCATCAAACGAGGCTTAATTTCCTCCGCACAAGGTGTTCTCCACCGCATCATTACCAAACTTATCATTACCAAACTTTCTTCTTCAATCCCAGACATCTTCTCCACAATCAATTTCGCCACCCAACGCGAACTACCCCTCAATTCTGAAACCTACAGCTTCCTCATCCGAAAACTCGTCAATTCAGGTCAACCACAATTAGCTCAAGAGATTTACTCAAATTTCATCATTGGAAGAGGTGTCGTTCCCTCGCCTTCGATTTTACAATCTATGATTATATGTTACTCTCGATTAGGAAAATTAAGTGTCGCCACAGCCCATTTCGACCAACTCGTTAAAACTGGGGTTTTACCTTCTAAGTATGTATACGATGCGTTGCTTCGTGGGTTGTGTACAAATAGGGAAAAAGAAGGCGAAAAAACCGAACTTTGTTTGCAATTCATGGATAAAATGATTGGTCATCATGAATGCAAGCCTTCTGTTACGAATTATAACTCATTGATTAAGTGTCTTTGCAAGGATGGCCGTGTTGAGGATGCCAAGTGGGTTACTAGTCTTATGAAGCATCAGTGCTTGGTGGGTCCGAACTTAGCGACTTATTTGATAATGGTGTATGAACATTGTAAGCGTGGGGATACATTGTCAGCCTTTGACGTGTTGGATGAAATGGATGTGAAGGGAATGAAACCTAGTGTTGCTATTTATGATTCGATTATAGGCGCTTTGTGCAGGGAGAAAAGATTGGTTGAGGCGGAGAATATGTTTAAGAGGATGATTGAGGCTGGTGTGGCTCCTGATGGAGTTGTATATGCTACACTGATCAATGGTTACTCGAACAATGGAAGAGCTATTGATGCTCTTATGATGTTTGATAAGATGTTAGACAATGGGATACGGCCGAGTTTTCATGCTTACACTGCACTTATAAATGTACTCGTCAAGAAAAACATGACCGAGAAGGGATGCCAATATCTTGTTAGAATGTTGGACGATGGTTTTGTGCCGGATACTGTTTTTTATACGGTCCTAATCAATCAGTCCTGCAAGAATGGAGAGCTCAGCTTCGCCTTTAAGTTAGCCGATTTAATGGATAAAACCCAAATTAAGCCTAATGTGGTCACACTTGGGTCATTGGTTAGTGGTGTTTTTAGGAATGTCTCGTTTACTGGTAGAAAATCTCATGTCGATAGAAAGTTGGATAAAACAAGAGAGAAGCTTTTTAGTCTGCTCCATCAGAAAACTATGATGCCAATGGAGCGGAATCAGATAATTCCGTGCAAATCTTCCAAAGAAATGTTTAATCTCGGATTGAAGCTAGTGCAAGTTATCAAAGAAAATGGGTTAGTGTTAGATTTACATATCCATAATGCCATGATCAATGGATATTGTAGGATGCATAGGATGCAAGATGCATACGACCATCTTGAATTGATGCAAAAAAATGGGTTGGGTCCCAATCAAGTGACATATACTATTCTCATTGAGGGATGCATTAGATTTGGTGAAATAAATAGAGCAGTACATCTATTCAATGAGATGAATTCAAATGGTTGTGTTCCAGATAAGGTCGCATACAATGTGCTCATAAGAGGTCTTTGTAGCGCTAGAAGAGTAGTAGATGCTTTGTCGCTTGTATTTACAATGAACAAGAGGGGATTGTTCCCTAGTAAGGCTTCTTATGAAAGATTACTCAAATCCCTTTGTGACAGTTGTTCGAGTGATTACACCTTTAAGTTATTTGAGGAGATGATTTTTCATGGTTATGTACCCTGCCGTTATAATTATAATCAGTTGCTTTGCATTCTTTACAAAGCAAACAAATTATGCATGGCCCACAAATTGTTTGATATGATGCTCAAGAGAGGAAAAGCTCCAGATGAAAAGATAAAGAGATTGCTGGTGGAAGCATGTTATAAACAAAGAGAATTTGAGTTGGCTTTTATGCTTGAAGAGAACATTCTTGTTTATAAGGATGGATAGTTTATCATAAATATGGTGGAAAGATTTCTCAAAAACTGGTGTCACCAGAATTCCATCTAGGTAAAATTTTCAACTCTTAATTAGTTAAAATGACCCAAATTTTGGTATAAGGCTTAGGTGATAATTGTTTATGTTTGCTTGTGCTGTCTAGTTAATGGTTTTGATTTTGAAATTTTAGTTTTATTATCGGTTTTTTAGTTTTTTCTCAGAGATTCAATCAAGCGTATTCCCCTTTTAGCGTGATCCTCCAAAGAAGTACATCACTTCCAGCTGACGATCATTGGGTATTTTCCAATCATAATGTATTTATTTATTTTTTGATCGCTTCCAATCGTAATGTAATATTTATTTGTACTTTAAGTTGTAATGTCTATGTGTACAGAATTTTGTTGTGAGTAGCAATTTTTTATTTTTTATTTGAAAATTTTGAGCTTCTTCATGCTAATGAGTGTCATTTCTTCTCAAGTTATAGCCAATCTCTCTCTCCAATTTCTGGTGTATCCTACTGAAAGAAACAAAAACCCAAAAGTAGCTGTTCATTCCTTAACATTTTATGTTCAAGAGGGAGAATGTTTTGGGTTTCTAGGAACAAATGGGGGAGGGAAGACAACAACTCTGTCAATGCTATCCGGTATACTAATTCTATATAATATGTATTTTTTATTGAATCTATTAAGCATCTTACACGCACATACCTTTCTTTTATCACAATTGAGTTCTCATAAGTTTTTGATATAGAGAGAAGCGTGGCAGTGAAAGACCAATTCTTGAAACAAAGCTTTGAGCATCTGTTGTTAAAATCTAAGCACAAAAGCATGTTGGAAATCAAAACTTTCTTCCGCGTAAAAAGACATGTCACGTGTGCACGTTCACACAAAAGGGGGGGGGGGGGGGGAAGCACCATCAGTTGGCAGGGCTTATATCCTCCAAACTATCAAAGAGAGAAAGAAAAGGATTAGAAGAAATTTCTTTCATTTCTAAAAAATTTGCTTATCAAAAAAAAAAAAAAAAAAACATAGAAAGTGAACAAGTAAACAAAGATACGGACAATTCTTGAATAGGATTTCTTTGTTGATGTTGTATCATCACTCACTTATGGAAATGGTGTAATTCTCTTGATAATACAGTTAACCAGTTCAGGATTTGTCAGGTTTTTTAGAAAACTTGGTAACAATGAGGTAAACCTTAACAAGGACAAATGCCTTCACAACATTGGTGTCAATGTAGGGCTTTTGTGATTCATGATTTTTGTTACATTTGCTACGTGATGATATATATATCTTATTAGTATTTGGTGTATTTTGTTCTTAACTCTTCTGATGTTTATCTATTGTGTTTAGATCTTTGAATTTTTGTTCATTTTGGGTATTTGGACCTCTTCCAATTGTTTATTGAGTTGATTGAAGCCTTTTGATCATAAGGTAAGACATGTGATCTCCTAGTTTTGTTTCCCCAACAAATGATGAATGACGTCTTCCTAATTAAATGTTAGGTTATGTCAAACATGGCTTCTATTGCAGATATTAAAGCCATCTAATACGATATTATGGTGTTGCTTGGATAGTCAATGCAAGTTATAAGGCAAAGGTCATCATTTTTAATTGACAGATGCTTTATATTTGATAATTTTGGAGCTCACCTATTTAAGTACTGCACCAACAACTACCTGATTATTGTTTGGTTTCAGGTAGCATTGACACATGGACCAGCAAGTTAAATCTCAAGTGAAAGAAATAGATGAGAGAGGAAGTTTCTGCTTTGAGGTATGTAGCCTACACCATCAATGTCGTCTTTTGGTCTTTGTGGAAACAGACTGATTTCAGTATACGTGCATGGAGATGATTCAAATTTAATTTTTCAAGGTTGCAGCCTTCATTTCATTATGGGGAAAGGTCAATAAAGGGGCTGGTGTTATCTCCTTAACTGTATATGATCCCTATAATAATATGATCTACCTAAGATTACTAAAAACCGATCATAGTCGTAGGAAATATTTATGTTCTCTGTTACATTTTGATACATTATGTTGCATTTTGATCTTTTTGTTCGATCTTTGTTTGCTATACTGATCTAGATTTCATTGATTCTAGTATGTGTTTTATATATGCTTTTAAACTCCTCTAATTGAAAATTGTTAGAAGTTGGCATGGGTTTCGTTTGAAAATATTGATATTGATGATGTTTTTACCCTTTATGGTCTCTGGCGGTGTTCTGGATGTTTCTTTTTATGCTTATCTCCGAATTTAATTTTTGGTAGGGACTGACTTTGAATTGCTTGGTGGGAGGAGAACCTTTGAGAATGTCGTAACTCTTCTTGTTCGGATGCCAGATGGCAGCCACTGTGGCCGCCGCTTTCTGAAGTCTGACAAACTCCAGGTTTTTCTTCTGAACAGTACATCCTTCTATGTATATTTACATACTTTATCTACTTAATCTCATTGTGTCTTGCATTGCAGTCTCTTTTTGACTGCATAGATGTGGGTAGAGGGGTTAAGCCTGGCACCTATAGATTGGTAATTTTTCTTCTACCTACCTTGATCTGCATTTTATTAGTACCATCTATAGAATTTTACTTCCATTTTGATTGATAATCTTCTGTATCAATTTTTTTTTGAGATCAACCATAAAAGAAGAATAGAGTTTCTTTGTGGTCTGAATTATTATGGGATAACAGATAATAGTTGTGATTGTAAATGTGAATTGAGTTTGTAGTAAGGTATATATAGCCTCTCAATATTCTAACTCTTGTTGCTCAATTTTCAGCATAACAACTTCTCTCACAAACTCCTATACAAAGAAAATAAAACAACTACTAACTGATTTTTTTTCCGTTTATTTATTTTGCAGAAGAGATCCAAATACATACTAGAGATGAAACCAACTATAAGATATCTTCTGTTACTTATTTTTAGATTGTGGTTTATATTTTCTCAACATTACATAAATTAGTCTTTTATCATTTTCAAATATCAAATTTATGGTGTTCCAGATTTCAGGATATTTTTAATTTTTTTCATTGTTTTAATAGTATTTCGGTGCCCCAATTTACCTATGGTATTGTTTTTGTTAGTGTTATAATGGGATTCTATTATTTTTTTATTTGATATAATCAAGCTTTGGTTAATATGATAAGCAACCAAATTTACATCTTACGTTGATTTTGTTAAGGTTTTAATGGTACATTGGTTTGATTGCTTGTGTTCTTTTCTGATTTCTGATTTCTGGTCTCATTTAGTTACCTTTTTTTTTCTGACATTTTTTTGTTTCACCTGCATATGATTTTGGGCAATAAAGCTTTCAATTTCCTGTTTACGGGTCACTAACAAACCCCATGAATTTGTTTTTCTATTTTTTTTTTGCTTCCATTCCTCTAAATGTTTCTTCGGTTCTACAATAAAGTGATTTATCTATAATCTTGTGGATCCAATATTTCTGATATGGCATGACGATATGATGAAATGTGAAATTTAAAACCCAGCAAAGCAGGTCCAAGGTTGACAATAAGATGAATGGGTTTCGGAGGGCGCATCAACAATTGGCATCTCTGCATCTTCGGTGAGAAGTAGTTTTGAATTTGAAACCTGCTGTTTTGTTTCCCATTTTTAATTTTAGTTGAACAATTTATTTAACCATGTTGTTTGTGAATTAGTTGGTATTGCAATGAATACTTTATTTGGTGTGAAAGCCATTGCACGGTAGCGCATCCATTTTCTTGCTGGGCCAAAAAGCCGTAGTTTTTTTGCTGGGGTTAGAAAAGCTGGCTGACTCCAACCGATAGGGCCAAGGGAACAAGCTGGGCTGGCTTCAGGAGGGGGAAAGCTCTGGCTCTCGAGCTCATTAACTGGCGCCTAATGAACCCCTCTTTCAAGCATCAGTAATCGCTAATCCGGGTAGGGCTGAGTCTCCGAGTCTTAAATGATACATTTTGTGTTCTGTTTCTAATTGGATTTGATATGAATTAAGTCTCTTGGGTGGTCAAGATTTGGTTTCTATGAGTGATCTTTGTTTTATGATTTTTATTTTTTTTTCTGAATTTTTTATTACTCTTTCATTTGTTGTGATTGGTGAATTAGACGGCCGTCCTATTGTTTGTTAAGCCTCCATATTTGAGGGCCATAGACTATGGAAATTTTTTTTTTGTTTTTTTGAAGCTCATCCTCCAATAATTTGACAGTTCAGGGTCGTCAAAAAAAAAATTAGACAAGAAAATATTTGACAGGCTGAGGCCATCAAATATGGGCTTTTTTCACCTAGTGTTTCTTGGTTCTTGCTCTTTATCTTCAAGATTTCTTCACTCGACTTTTTGTGAACATTTCTTTCTTCATTCAAACTGAGTCATAAAAACTTCACCAATCGGTAATGGAAATGAGATTAGTAAGAATAGTTGCTGATACATATCAAGCGTCTCCACTGCCCCACCCAACTGAGAATTGAGCTTAGCTGCTCTTTGCAAAAGATGACGTGGAGTTGCTCAGGAGCCATACCAGAAAATAATATCAACAGAAAACTACAACCTTTTAATTTGTTGCATGAACATTGATTAGGCTTAGGCGTTGGCCTTTTGATTTCATTTTTTCATGGAATTTCTTTAGTTCGACTAGCAACATTTTTTTATAGGTATATTGAACTTGTTACTTGCACACTAAATAATGAATCCTTTGATGAAGATATGAGCTTTTATTAGGTGTTTCCTAATTTCTGCTCTTTTTCTTCTTGAGTTATCATTCTTCCCTCATTGTAACAGACAACTTTTGTGCTTTTCATTTGATTTTGTATGCACGACCCATTGACTCATCTCTGTGAACCATCTATTTAATTTTTTTCTTGATGGGCTAGCTTGGAGTGTGGTGAAAGGTGCCAGCTTGCTAAGTTGGCTAAAATCTGTGAGTGTTGATATCATGACCCGGGTTCAAAACCCACCTTCATCCAGTAATTACCGACCACTAGTCTCACTTTCCTAGCAAATAACTTTCCTAGCAAATAAATAAATGCTTGGAGTCTTGCATTACCCTAGTAGAATAAAAAAAAAAATCTTTTCAATATTACAACCTTCAAATCAATGGAAAAATTATAACCTTCAATATTTATCCTACTAAAATCTTCCTAGAAAAAAGTTTTGGAAGATTAGAAGTGATCTGTGCTATATGTCAACATCTATCTCAAAGGGCTTCTGATTTGGATTTAATTAGTTTAATACAATTCATTTCAGCTTTTTGGTATTTCATTTCACTTAAAGTTGGGTTGGTTTGTTTCCACTGTTTGATGGATTTGGGATTTCTTTTCATTCTTTTTAGGAAATTCAAGGAACTCAAAAGGAGACTGTTGCAGTGTTGCAGAGAAACCATCTTCTGAAAATACTCTTTTTCGTGGGAAATGCAATTCGGGCTACGCTGAAATTGCTGCACCTTCCAAGATGCCCAAACCACTGGTCATCCAAATTCTATTGCTATCTCCATGAATCTTGATAGAGATTAGTTAATTTGGATACCTTCCGCAACTACCCATTTTTCGTCATCTAAGCCTTAACCCTAATATCGTAATACCCAATGTCAAAGGATTTAAATCCAAATATCCGCACTGAGACTAACCCATTGATTGTGGGAGTGGGAACGTCCTCGATGGTTGGACTACTAGCAGAATCAGGGTATGTTTAATGGTCTATCAATACAGATATTTCATTCCAAGTGAATTCACAAAGAATATATATATTTTGACTGATAAACGTGTGGCCTCATCTGACAGAGACCCCATTTTTCTGGTGGAGCTCAAGACAATCTTCTATGGTTCCAGCACTGTTGCAGAGTCACAGAGGTTGTTATAACAGCAATATGATATGGTAACTCTTCTGTTAAACCATTACAAATGATCCTTTAAAACCACGGGCTTCAAAATGTAACATTGGTTTTTATAGATAAAAAAATTATCCATAGAACAATATGGTTTATAATATGATATATAGAATTAAATGATTCATGGTTCGAAGCCGAGCAAATGGAATAAGATGTAGACGACAACGATGATCATATGGTATGAATTTGAACTATTTGTATTTTGGACCTAGCAGTACATGACCCTCATCATCTGGAGATATTCAAGATCAAACATGCATGCTTAACATCTCCAACATGATAGAAATTAGGGTTTAGATCACATCCATTGAAATGTTATTAGGTTTGGATTATCGGAATGGATCCGAAGGAAATACAATGCGGAGCATTCGTAGTTTCAAAAATCCATTCTTCAAAGATGTCTCAATTGCCCACATATAAAATAAAAAGAACAATTTTTTTAGTTCACTACTTTTGAAAATTATGGCAACAATTTATGTCCAAATATTTAATTCAAATCTTACAATGACCATGCATATTAGGGATTAGTGAGCTCTATGTTAGAAATATTTGGAGTGGTTAAGATCATGTTTAGCTCATTTTAAGGGAATTGAATTGGTTGATACCAATTCAATGTTTTATAAATATGTTTAGCAACATTGTGCACGATAATCTTAATTCTGATCTGTTAAATAGAACTCGAATCCTATTTCTTCGCTTTAGCTATTTAAATTAATTATTGATTCTGAAAAATATGAAATAATTGGATATCAATTATTTGAATATTTTTTATTATTTCAATATGAATGTTGTGATCCATCGAAACGATTGTTCAAGACGGGTATGGGGATTTCTCCTACAAATTCAAGGACAATATAGAGGGGACCCATGGACCAAAGTCGTTCACCAATTGCACACGGTACAAGCTATACCATGTCTCAAATCCCAGTGACCGATCATTCTAAAAGATGGTCGAATTAGATCCAAGTCTGATTTGATTATTTATTGGATAGGTTTCTCATCCGGATCTCAATATTTGGATATAAAAAAATGATCCAATAGCCATTGGATCATGTACATATCATATCCGCTAAAATTCGGAGAACAATTATACATAAAAATATCGATATGCATCATACATTTGATCGGACCAGATCCTTATTGGATCCCAAATCTCCAATCTAGACCCTCTGATCCAGCCCATTGACAAATCCTAGGGATTCTACAAAGAAATTGCTACCAGAGTCACAGAAATGCTTTTTGACCTATAAAACTATAAAAAAAATTCCCCACCTAACGCAAGAGCCGTTCCATTCCATGAGGGTACACAAGTGCAAGTACCATTGAAAGCAACACAACAGCTACAAAAATATTCAAACTTATGGGTAGAATAGAAAGATCCTCACTAAATATCAAATCGTATATATAGTTTTACATACTTTTCTTAGTTTCTAGATTGTCTTTGTGTACTTTGTCTTTAACTGCCATTTCAAGATCCTCTTTTATTAATAAAATCCTAAGCTGACTTTTTTTTGTTTAATCGCCAATCACGTTATAGTAAATAAGAGAGCTTCTATTGTCGATCACACCAACTTTAATTAATGCCCCCAAGATGTGTGCTAATTACTTGGGGTGGTGTTAGCAAAAGTTGGTGCGGCAATAGAATCACGCTAAAATTATTATAACTCTATGTAATGTATACCACAAATTAAGATTCATGCTTAGGATAAGAATGACAAATTGGCGAAATCGAAAGGTTTTAGATTTGTTGTTTGGTCACGATAACCCTATCATTTCCCGAACAACTTGTCTAAATAAAGCTTAATTTGTCAAACCAAAATTATAAATCGTAAGATTTTGATTGATGGAAACTAGAAACTAAATGTAGTTATTAGTGGATATTCTTGACTTTTGTTATCAAATACATAATTTTAGATCTCTATCATCATCATCATCATCATCATCCTTATTTTTTACAATTCAACTCTATTTGATATTATCCTCAGCATGACACGTCATAATATATCCTCAAGATGCACGTATTATCCCAATCGTTTGATAGTTCCATATTTCATGTTTTTCTGAGAGTCACCGAGACCGATCCTTTATAAAAGTTGAGATTCATGAAAAGGATTTATTTATAAAAAAAAAAACACGAAATCCTAATCGGTAAAACATGAAATCTAGCCATCGAATTATCATAGGGATGAAAGGATCGGGATTTGGTGACTCATGGAAAAGAAAAAAAAAAAACACGAATCCTGATTATCAATCGTGATTTCTTGTTTTTCTATGAAAATTGACTCATGAAAAAAAAAAAAATTCGATAAAAAAAATAATAATAATAATCATCGATCACTATTTCTCCTAGGGATGTGTGACTTACCATGGAGTACATGTTTTTGTAAATGAAGTCTTTGTTTTTAAATGCGTGTCAAATAGAGGTGCCAGGTCGTAATATACAGTAGAAATACCTTATATATGATTTAACATTTTTGTGTCTTCTGGTCTTCATGCGAATGTGAACTAATCAAAATGAAATAATTATAATTAGAACAAACCTTCACCACATAAACCCAACTTGACTATTTATTTCCCAACTCAAAAGGAATATAGATTTTTGTTCCCATTTTTCTTGATGAAGGTACATCTGAACTGTATGTATCTTGAGACCATAAATATGGTACACAACATACCCTGTGGAACAGAAATTGTCCAAGTCCACACACAATTCACAAGGGTCTCATACTGATGTTGACTTGACCATTGATCTTTAAGTAATTATTAATGATTTGTTTCATAAAACTATCTAGAAGGATACAAAATTAGTGGTCAAAATATGAAAATTAGAACAATTTTATTACAAAACTCCCTTACTTTATCAATTTTGTTGGTGGACAAACCTTACTATATAAAATCAGGCTAGCATGACAAATTTTACTAACGGTCATTGGGCCCACATGGATAATCAAATTGATAATCCAACAGTACATTTTTTTAGATTTGATAAAAAAATTCATATTCAAAATAATAATAATAATAAGAGTTCCCTTTTGAGCTTGATTTGACACTTTGTTCAAGTTCTGGGGTCGTAAGAAGGGAATCGGGGTTGTTAACCTCTGCTGATCTTTAAGATCCTAAGTACTAGGTGTTGAAAATAGATGTCTATCAATGACTCAAATTTAAAATTAAAATTCAACTGTGAAAATTAATTTTTATTTTTAAATTATTTTTTCAAAATTCTTAGAATTTTATCCTTTATAACCATGTGACATTAGATCATGTGTTTGGATGCCACAAATTGATGTGGTTAATATCCATTCTAAGGTTTGGTGGGTAACAAACGATAAAACTAGGTTTGTTGAGAACAAACTTGATAAAATGCAACAATTAGGTTTGCCTTGTAAATTTCTCAATTTAATAGAGAGATTTATCTGACAAATTCAATTGTTGTATTTTTATTACAAAAACTCCCTTAGAACTCTGACAACTCCAAGGGAATCTTACTTTATCAAGTTTGTTACCCAATAAATCCCACTGAACAAACCTAGCGTGGGCAACCACGTCATAAAATTCAAATTTATGCTGTTAATTTGTTACTTAACATATGGAGTGGAGATTATATGACCGCATCAGTTTGTGGCATCCGAAAACATGATCTAATACTACAGGGTTAAAAAAGATAAAATTCTAAGATTTATTTAAAATTTATTTTTTAACTTTCACCATTAAATTTTAATTTTAAATTTAGAAGTTCGAAGGCCATCTATTTTCAACACATACGAGCATGCTCAAAAAGTTTTTTTTTTTTTTTTAATTTGAGTTTTTCATGAAATATACAATTAAGTTTCATTGGATTATACTTTGATAATACATGTGAATTTAATAAAGTAAGGGGTTATCTCTCAATTTAATATGGTCCAAGGCTGAGTTGTACGTTACAAATGTCACTTTTTTAAGATACAATTGATGTCATCCTATAAAAGTTTACTGAGATTCAACAAAACTCATAATTCCCATTATACATGTCATCTTCTGCTAATTTGTACAAAACCTCATCATTCTTCCTCTCCAAACAAATTAAATAATAAGAAAATTTACTTATTGAGAGAAGAAAGAGACCTCAAGATTTAAAAATTGAGGGAAACTCTATGAAAAACCATGACCTTTTTTCAAAAGGTTTTGATATTATTTTCAAAGGTAAGTATGATTCTAGAAAAAAAAAAAAAATTTTGAATTAATGTCATGACATGCAAATACGATGATAAAATATAATTATTTTCCTCCAATTATATGTTTGTGGGGTGCAAAATATGAAATTTTATAATTTTATAAAAATATTGTGGTTCATGCACCGTGGAAGAACGACAAAGTATGAAAAATCAAGAATACTAATTTGTCGTCGGCTGGCAATAACTTTACTTATTTGGAAGTAGATTGTGTGAGACAAAACATTATAATAAAATTTTAATCATAAAGTTAATAATTTAAGGTTGATTTATTCAGACATATCCATTCGTTTTAGTGAATATTTGACAAACCCCATGTGTTTTCAAATTGATGATATGCCCCCTTGACCTTGGCTTCTATGATATATCGATTTGAAAATGACCTAAATACCCTCATCTTCAACCTCTAGCCAAGAACCCTTGATTTTATTAGATATATCAACGTTTTTCGAAAAAAAAATTGTTCTTTTTGAGCATGTTTGCGCCTACTTTTGATAGAATGTGGGGCCTTTTTTTATACTTCTTCTCCCTCATGTGATCTTAGGATTGCAAATTTGAAATCAATCATGTAATTTAAATTGTTAAGGAAACATAGTGTTCGAAAATAGTTTAAAGAAATTAATTTTTTATCATCTATTTGGTCATATTTTCTAATCCCACATTATTCGAGTAAGAAGAGTTCATACTTCATAGGATTCTTATATGTCAATTTCATTAACATTGGATAAAGTTGTGGTACATCAAGGGCTATGGCAGATCTCATATGTGCCAACCACGTCTACAATGGGACGGGCGCAATCACATCTAATAATACTGACATGTGTCCAACACATTTCTCTTAATTATGTTGTCTTTTAGGTATAATTGGTTTTGTATATCGAAAGCTAATTCATGACTAATTTAAAGGAAAAACAAGAGTAACAATTTGAGAGTCCGAACTTATTTCTTTATCGGTCTTCTTTGAATTCCCATTTTGTGTTTTCAAATCTTAAGCATAGTAACAAATTTCGGATTTGGTATTTCTTCGATGAAGGTTCAATTCGGATAAATTCATGAAAGTTTCGTAAAATTTTTGAAGATTATACAAAATATTTTATTGAATTTCTTACCAAAACCTATCATCATCAGTCTTAATCTAAATCCTATCTTCTTCTTGATGTTTAGATGTTGAAAAAAACTAAAATTTTAAAGGTGAAGGGTAAAAATGCTATCATATTCCATGAATAATTGAGGGATTGTCGATTAATTCGTCAAATTAATCGACTAATCCCTAATTCAGAGAATTTTGTGATTATGATCTTAAGTACAAGATAGGACTTTTAAAAAATAGTAGAAGATGATGAATGTTGGGGTAAAAAAAATCAAGGGTATTCGACAAATAGGTGGTTGAGAATGAGGTTGTGATGGATTGTAGAAGATGATTAATAAGGTAGAAATAATTTACCCCAGAAGTGGAAGAGCTCTTAGAAGAAAGATTTTTGGAAGAAAAATCAAGGGGTTTTTTTGAGAAAATGAAGAGATTTTGGTCATTTTCAATTAGTCTTTCAAAGAAGACCGGGGTCAAAGGATATATCACCAGTTGTAAAGAAACCAAAATATGGAGGATCACCCCTGTTTTAGTCGCCGTTATACAGTTCAAAGTGTCTAGAAGCTCCAATTGTGACTAAAATTTTTTGGACTCCTTGATAAGACCTCAAATTTGAACAGAAGTTGGAAAACATGACGAGAGAGAGAGAGACAGAGAGAGTCCATGTGGATTGAATTTTCATAATGTATTTGTGATCCCGTAGTCAAGCAAGTTGGATAGCAATCCAACTTCAAGTCTTTTTTGCAAAATAATTTTTATATGGAAATTTCTTAAGCTTACTCAAGAGAAGTGATTATCAATAACAAGATCCAATCAAACCCGAGGGGGTGGCTCAATGGCAATTTTGAATCTAATAAGCGGTGAGAGTTCATAGGTTGTTAGTTCGATACCCAGTATGGGTAGTATTTCCTTGGGGACACCCACAAGGGTACACCCTTACTTACCTGGTGCATGTGATTTGCCGACGTTGCATGTGCCCAAGGGAGGGACCCACATGCCTTGGTCCTAGCTCTGGCTCTTCTGATCTCCCTAGCCGAACGTAAATTCAGACACCCCCATCATAAAAAATAATAACAAGATTCAATCTCTTCTTGGATACCAATCAACGTCAATAATAAAGTTAGTTTTATAAAGTAATAAGAAAATTTTAGAAAAATTGCATACCTTTATGTTACATCTTTTCTAGTGAACTTGTGTTTGTCAATTCTCTCAAACTTATTATTAGTGTCAATTTTTCCTTGATTAGTTATATTGTGTACACTTTTATTTATATCTCAAATATTATGTTGATCTTGAATGATATTTATTTTCTTACTTATCGTAAAATATCCATGAAGGGGTCCGCTCTTTATTAGATTTTTCTGTATGCCCGTGTATGTCTCGTGCACGTCACAATCTCCTTATTAAAGATGCTCTTGATTTGTCATAATGGTCTTATGTCCATTCCATTTGTGTCTTCTAGTGATGCATGGATTAGTCTACCTCAAAAATAGGTGAGATGTGAGCATAGTCAAGAAAATTTTCAAATATTATAAAAATTCATAAAATAAGAAAGCCGTCAATTAAATAATGGATTAATCAATAATTTAAAATTCAATTATGAAATATGGTAATATTTTTGCCCTTTGCCTTCAAAATTTTATTTTCTTCAACATTCAAATCTCAAAAATAAGATAATTAACATTTTTGGGGAGATTTAAGACAATGAGCTTCAAGTAAGAACCCAAAAAAACATCATTTATACATTTTCCCAAAATTTATGTTTTCTTTTTTACGAAACTTTCCCCATATTTTCCCAATTAACTGCATACATGAAAAGTTTTTTTTTTTTTTTTTTTGTAAAGAATTTTTCAAAACAAATTTGATCTATGTGTGGTGCTGAAGATTGTGCCACATGTCACTCAAATGAAAGCCGTAGTGGTTAGTTACTCAACTTCCAAGAGTACAGGATCTTCAATTATTTGTGGCTGCCAATTTGGAATCTTGAGGCGTTGGGATAGGGTTGTTGTCCTTTTTGTCCAAATTCCTGAGAGAAAAACCGTTAGAATCACGAGCTCATCTGGTCGTAGGAGTAGGTACGTGTACGGAACAATACGGACTGTTTGACACTTGTTTTGTTTTTAAATAGTAGGTAGCTTTTCTAACACTAAAGAGGGACATCTAAATGAGAGGCATATCGTCTATCTCTTAAGTAAAATGCCAGAGTGACACAAACGGAGACACAAGGGTGACAAAAATGACGTGGTGAAGCGCAGATAATCATAAATATTTTTTACTTGTATTTTGCAAAAAAGCATTTACGGTAACATGCACGACACCACGTCATATTGTCACCTTTGTGTCACCCGCAACACGACTCTTCTTTCAAATAGTATAAAAATAAAAAAAAATTAATTAATTAAATTTTGAATAGAATTTAATAAAATATGGTAAATTCTAGATTTGATTTGATCCAATGATCAGAATTATGATCATTGGGATGATCAGAACTAAATTAGTATCGAACGATAATCTTACATAAACTACAATTAAGTTGTGGAACGTGAAATAAAAAAAGAACTTATCATAGAGATCTTTCAAAAACCCAAATTAGAAGAGGATTCTTGATTTTTTATCTATCTTTCCATGTAGTGGTTTATCAATGGATGAGAAAGCATTATCATCTAGTCATCGACATCCATTCATTTAAATTTGGAGTTTAATGACTGTCTATTTTCATATGTTTGATCAAATATAAAAAATTGATTCGTTTTAAAAATATGATTTAAACCATGAATCTAAAAGATCGAGTGTTATTTTCCTTTTTTAGTGTGATGTTATATGGATTGTAGAAAAAGTGTTATAGAGAGTATAAGAAAACACGCTACAAGTTTTAAAAACCTGACCACTAATCTATTTTTTAATAAAATTGACCGATTTATAATTTATTGGTTGATTGTCAAATTTCTTTTAATTTTATCTCTTTGTATTATGTTTAATGATAGATTATATTTCTCAATTACATTCTAAAGCTCAAGTCAATAAAAATATTGACAGAGTAATAAAATTTTAAAGTTAATTGCATTTCACTATGTTTATCATTTTAAAAAATCGTTGGTTGTATCATTAATCCCTCCATATCATATTGAAATCTGCAATACTTGTCCTTCCAAGGTTGATATGTGTCACTATTTGATCGTAGTGACTTCAAAATTGTTTGGTCGTATATTGGTTAATTACATCATCATTCGTTCATTACATGGAGTAAGTGCATCCATCATTTTGAATTTTAAATCCCAAAAATATCAAGGCAATCTAGGGATTTCACTTTCTTGAATGTGGAATAATGGATATCAAAATTTTCAACGAATAATACTAAATTGATTTTAAAGACAAAAAGATTCTCAAATACTGTCAACTAGCGTGAAATGTGCATAGAACCATAATTTTTTTCCTTGTGTTTTTCAAGAAAAAAATCTATGATTTCTTCACATTGCACATCAATTGAGTGTATTTGAGTGTCTTTTTTTAATCAATTTATCATGAGTATTTTTCATAATTTAGCAGATTATTAAAATATTCAAACTTTAAGATTTTTTTTTTTTAAAGTCAATTTTTATTGATCTTATTCTTATAGAAGTAAATGACAGTAATTTAAATAAATAAAGTCGTATTTTGATTTTTATAAATGTAAATTGGTCTGATTTATAAAACATTTGTGAAAATCTCTTAATTTCGTATCACTAATTATTTTAAAGATGGAAAAAATAAATTAAACCAAATCACGTTTTGAGTTTTCACATTTCTTTTAAAAGAAAATCAAGAATTTAAGCAAATCTCATTCGAGAAGATAAGATACAATGAGCTTTATCAACTAAAGAACAAGCATATTTCTTAAAGCACCCAACGACTAATCCTTGGGGGCAAGTCTCCTTCCCCTGCGTGCATTAGATAATTTATGGGATAAATCCTTCGGTGACCCCCCCCCCAGAGGGGGATTCGAACTCAAGACCTATACTTCTTGGGACCTAATGTGTGGTTTCGACCATCTCACCTACCCGTGGACGAGTCTTCTTAATAAATAAAATAAAAAATAATTTATATCAATATTCAATTTGAATAAACACGTGCAAGACTAAATCAATTATAATGAAAATTTATACTGTATTGCAGAAAAACAATCACTTAACATCAAACTTTTCCCATTTAAAAATACATACAATTTGTAACTAGACGGCGTGTCTTTATACAAAGACGTCGCGTTAAATTCAATATCTATAATGCCTTTATTACACGATTGCTGGAGATCTAATGGAGCCGTGCAGCACGGAAACCAGGTTTTGACTCGTTCAAGCACGGTCAACTCATGTTGAACAAAAGCATGATATTTTATATTCAGATAATATATAGTGTTTATCGTCTTACCATAATCATAATGCTAACTGTCCATAATCATGCCACGTCAAACTCTATCGATATAACAAGGACCCACCTAGAGGCAGCACCACTTTATATCAACGAGTTGTAACGGTTATCATACACAAATGTTTTACAACTACAAGGCTACTGAAGCATACTCTTTCCTTAATTGGCGGCTAGACCTTCTAGGCAAGGCCGCATTTAATGGTCATAAATGTTTGATTAATCTTTGATTTCTCAAAAAAAAAAAATGTTCTATCGGGATTCTCATCTATTTTGGAAACTTTTTTCATCTCACCTAATACATCTCAACCGTCCACTTAGCCGACCTTGACCTCTCCAACTTTCTCTCTCTATTTAACTATTCTCCCTTGCCATTCTTCCTTCTCTCTCTCTCTCTCTCACTCTGCCTTTATAAATCGCTTTGGAAGCCTTGATCCAAAGAACCCTATTCTCCAGTTTCAATCGAAGCTGGGCTCGACTCAATCGAATCATCAAATAATCGGATGAAATTCTTCTTCTCAAACTCAAATTTCCCAAATCCCCATTATGTCAAATATCCCCAACTCTCTCTCTGAAATCTGCCTCAGTCTCTCTCGTCTAACGATGTCGGTGGCAGACCCTTGGCCTTTCCCTTAAACAACAACAATCGCGAAAACCCCCAAAAAAATACAATCTTTTCTTCTCTCCTCTTCTCTTCTCTCTTGAGAAAAAAAAAAAAAAGCTATGAGGAAAGCCAGAGGTTTCAAATTGGGGCGAAAACTCGTTCGGGTCTTCAAATGGGTTTTCAGACCCAAAAAAAACCCCGCTAGGTATCAACGATTAGGAGCTACGGAACATAAAAACAAGACGATGATGACGAAAATTTACAACTGGGGTAGTTGTTTGAAGCGAGAAGCAAAAGAGCTCTGTTTTACGAGATCAGCTTCAGATTACAATCGGGTGGATCAGGACTCGTTCGAACCGAAACAAGTAGAGGTGCCAAAAGGACATTTGGCTGTGTACGTGGGTCAGAAAGATGACGACCCGCACCGGTTCTTGGTACCGGTTATTTACTTTAATCACCCTTTATTTGGAAAGTTACTGAGGGAAGCTGAAAAGGAATACGGGTTTGATCATCCGGGTGGAATTACAATACCATGCCCGATTTCGGAGTTCGAAAGCGTGAAGACGAAGATTGATGCTGGACGAAAAACAACGGTCAAGCGTAGGTTATGATGATGATCATGACGTTGATTATGGTGATTTTGTTTCGTAAATAATCATGATCAAGATACTTGATTAGATAGTGGTTCTCTTTACTCCTTTTTTTTATTTTTATTTTTTTATATATGTTAGTTTTTGTTAATATATTGGGTGTAATAGAGAATTTAGCTAATGAAAATGATTTTTTTTACTACTATAATTTTCATTAAGAGATTCTATTCCTACAAGCACAACAACTTTTTCTAACGCCAATCCAATTCATTTATAAATCATCAAAGAATTAAGTGGCGTTAGTAAAAGTTGGTGTGGCAATAGAAGCTCTCAAAATTAATTAAAAGATTACGTCACTGTGTGCGTCATAATAAGGGTCGTTATCGTGGATCGCTTTCTCAGTGGAGTGGAGAATCTAAACGACGCTTCTTCTTTGAAGCAGGACCACCAGATCCAAAAGGCTTCCACGATATTCTCTCTAAAAGTAGAAATTTACATTCTATTTCTTTAGAAATCTAAGGTGGTGTTTGTTTGCGCTATTTTTCAGTGCTTATTGCTGAAAAAAATTAAATTCAGCACTTTTGTCAAAATAGCGCGTTTGTTTACTCGTGCTTATTGCTGAAAATAAGTGAAAAAAATTCAGCACTATTTTGATGCTGAAAAAAAGTGCTGAAGCGGTAAGCACTTCGCTTTTTCAACACGGACAAGTATGCCCTTTGTTTTTTTGAGCATGGACAACTATGCCCTTATTCTTAAAAGGATATTACCTCTTATATCCCATGGATAAGTATATAGACACCCCACAAATTAATAAACCCACACCATAGCTAAATTATTTTGTCTTATATGAGTTAAAATTTTTGGAATGAGTTGATTTTTGGTGAGGATGATCTCTACAATGAGGAGATCATTCTCACAAAAAATCAGCACATCTTAAAACTTTTAACCCTATCAAAACAAGTTCAAGAATAGTAAATTGTCCATTTTTTTTTTTTTGAAAACTATTTTTAACGAGTTAGAAGTTTCAAAATAAACTGATTTTTGGTGAGAATGATCTCTAGACCATATAAATTATCCTCACTAAAAATTTGGTCATTCCAAAAATTTTAATCTATATAAAACAAAACAAAAAATGGCTATAGTGTGGGTTGCCCTTATTAATTCATAGGGTGCTTTTATAATTACACATCCTTCATTTCCATCGAAAATTATTCATAAAAAATTAAGTTCTTTTTAAAGTTGATTTCAAATTTTGGTGACTTGTATGACATTATTATTTTTAATTTGAAATTTGTGGGCTTTTATAAATAGAAATTATTATTTCTAAATTGAAGATTTGAGTATTATTTATTATTTAAAAATAAATTGTATTTTAATTTTATAAGAAATAATATATTTTATTGTGTTTGATAATAAATAAGCATTTAAAACATGTAACAATGTATAATATGATTGTAAGGGTAACAAAGACAATTTATCAGTTTCAGCAATGTGTAACAAACATGATTCAACATCTAAACAAACAACTTTTTTAGCACTTAAATTCAGCGCTTATAAGTTTCAGCGCTTAATGCTATTCAGCACTTATTTTTTTCAGTTTAACAAACAACACCTAATCTCCAAAGCACTCTAGATAATGTTTTTCTTGAGCTTTACATTCAGAACCAATCCAAATTACTTTAGGCTGCATTCTTTATCTGTATTAGGTTGTACCAATTGATATGTTTTCATAAATAATTAAATTATTATTTCTTTTTGTGAAAGATTATAAATATCATTTGATCAAAACCCTAATCAATGAATCTACAAAATCCCTCAAATCGTATTTGGCTAAACCAAGTATTGTAAAAATTTCTTCATTTTTTATTTCGAAGCATCTTTAGTTTCTCATTTATCAATAAAATTCTATTTACCTTCCTATAAGTACTCACACGTAATTTGAATTAATTTATTTTGCATATCTTTTTATTTTTCCTTGGATTAACTTGTTGAAAACATTTTCCCATAGCCTGTGATGGCAAATGACTTAGAATGTAAAGAAGATACAATGCTACACGACTCAAGATTTTTGTTTTTATTTTGTTTTATTCATTTCTTGAGAATCAAAATCAATGGATGCCAACTCAAAGCGGTTAATGCTTGTAGGTTGTGAGTTCAATACCCAGTATGAGCATTAATTTCTTAGGAACCACCTGCAAGGGCATACCCTCACTTACCTGGTGCTCGCGTGTGATGTGCACGCATTGCACGTTCCCTGAAATTAGTCATTGAATAAAATCATAGTTTATGAACTGGGCAAAGCCTTAATATGGGTCTGGTCCACTGGCTATAGGGGTTATATTAAAAATAATAATTAAAAAAAAATCAATGGGCACCCCCAATTCTTAGCGGTGTCAACTCCAATTTCGATTCCACTTATCATGGAATTAGAACCAATGAGAATCAAAGTGAAAAAAAAAAATATGATTGCTCTGGTTACTTTATGAAGCCACCCATTGATACCCCTACTTATCCTCTTGGAATTTGAAAATGTCATTTTGCTCGCTAAATTGGTTCCCCTAACCCCAGAATATCTCGGTAATGAAATGTGACAAGATCTATAATTATGATTAAGAATCGTAATAATCTGACTACCCCAGGTGGCACACTCAATCGATTCTCCTAACATGAAAAGTTTGAGAACTGTAAATCTGTATGCCTCAGGATAGCCAACAATTTTATATACAATAATCTTTTTTAAGTATTATGAAATATGAGGAGAGGCAAATATCCAGGCCTATTAGCTCAGTTGGTTAGAGCGTCGTGCTAATAACGCGAAGGTCGCAGGTTCGAGACCTGCATGGGCCAAATTTTATATTTATATACGTTTTTTTAAACAAACTTACAAACGAGTAACGTAAGTTCTCTTCCAAAAATTACGTAACGCAACGACCACGAATGTTATGAGTTATTGCACGGCTTCCACATTCTTGATAAGTCTTCATTGCCTCTCATTTGGTACCCAATCTTGTCAGGCTGACGCGTAATTGAAGCACAACTTTGTTGTATCCATGAACACAGTAAGTTTGATGTCTAATAGTCTTTTGAGTTCACAAAAGAAAATAATGACTATTTGATGGAACTTTTTTTTTAATTTTTATGACGGGGATATCCGAACTTGCTTCCGACTAATAGGACTAGAATCACGTGCAACACCCGCACATCACATGCATTGGGTAAGTGAGGGTGTGGCCTCGCTGGAGGCCTCGAGGAATTAGTGCTCGTATTGGGTATCGAACTCACAACCTATAAACTTCCACAGTTTATTGGTTCAAAATTGCCTTTGAGCCAACCCCTCTAGGTTTTGATGGAACTTTATATAAACATTCTACTTTATGTGATGATATTTAGTTATTATCTTCAATAATTCCTCCTTGAAATCAATGAATTGTTTTTTTCATCTTTAGTGTTTATGACTAACAAGAGGTAGTTTGAAATATCATAGAGATAATGGATTCAATTGAATGTGCATTAAGAAATTTTAAGAGAAGAGAAGAACATGAAAGATTTGTTTTTTAATTCATAATTGATTTTTGTTACATTACAAAATGTTTTAAATGGGTCAAATTCATAACTATTAATGTGGAGTCTTTGCCATTACTGTTCTCTTTACCAAACGTCCATTCTTATTTTACTTGCAAACAAATACTCCATACCATAATTTTCTAAGATTTTCTTATCAAAATTTTGCTTGATCATTGTTACTATTAACAACTCTTAGTTGAGGAATTACAAATTAGAATTTTTTTTTAAATATAGAAAAAATAATTTTATATTTTAATATATAATTATTTTTTTCGCATTAAAAAAAATTATTTTTTAATCGATAAGTTATTTATAGGATCGATTTTGATTCCAAGAGTCTCATTCCGGATCTGAAACCAATAACAATCGGATTAGAGATTATTTTTAAGCTTCAATTATGGGTAAACGTGGGACCAACCAAGGGCATCTGGAATTAAGACTTGAGAGGGAATAAATACTATTTTCAAACCTATGTTATCTAATTTGTTGCCACTAGTCCAAACCAAAAATCAGTACAAGGCGAACCAGTTTGTTATAAGTTTCATACTGGATTAGCAAAATCAAGCAAACCACAAATCCATCGAATATTGATCAGGTTCAACTAACCAAAATATTAGGTTTAGCAAATCTAACCAATTTATTATATATCTTTTTTCATTGTTTACATTTAAAATATGGATTATTTTAATATTTTATTTTTATTTAACTTATATTTTTTAACATTATAATTATATGTATAACTTATATACTTGAATTATATATATGCACAAACGAACTAAGCATTCGAACTGATCTAGGAATGCAAAGCGAACCAAGAAACAAATTCTCACCCACCGCACCACTATGAATTGGATTCATTCTAGAGTGCAAACCACGAATCCTAATTCGAACTAAGCGAACCGATGAACTAGGAAACATAGTTCCAAACCTTATTTTTCCTAAAGAACTCAATTTCGCCTTGTTTTTGCTATCCACAAATAATTACGCAAAGGGTGGGAAAACGTCTTCAAACTGCCCTTCATATCACAAGAATGAGAAAGAATTGATGGGCGTATCGTACATTGGCCATCCCCTATCAGTCGAGTCTACTTTTGAATAGGGGATCTTAATCTTTTCTGTGACACGTGAGCCCAGATCTTATAATCAAGGTACAGGTGTCACACAGGCACAAAGTGGCACACTATTTGTGACTCACCATCTCATGCGTCTTATAATCAAAATACACATTAATCATGACTTTTAAATGGATGTATTATAATTTATATAGATTTCATGAAGAACCTATAGTGAGGTTCTAAAGGTCGTAAAAGTCAATCCAAGATTTTACATAATTCCGAATGACTAATCGTATTTACTGCTCAATGGACTCTCCCACTTTGAAACTGTGTGTGGTATCTGTTGCCCGTAAATAAGGATTGATGTAATTGAATTATCTGTTCTTATGATTCAGAAGGAATCCCTCCATTTTCTTGCATTCTTCTTTAGAATCAAAGGCTCAAAGTTGTGTTCAGATGGAGATGTTGAACATCTCCAATCCAGACCATTCCCCATATATTTTATCCTTTTAAAATAAACAAATCGAAATGATTGAAGTTTGACTATTTTGAATCGTAATTGCATATTCCTCTTCTTTTAGTCGATCGGTCAATAAGGACTTCATTCAAGTTATTTATTATATAGAGGAAACACGTTACAATCTGGTGGGGTTTCGATTCGTTAGCTAGTATTTGCACAACTCGTAGTTCCACTGTCTCCCACCATTTGGCTGTGTAGCCCTGGTTGTTTCGCTAGATTGTTGTAACGAATTATTGATCTCTTTGGGAATGATTCACTTGATATTCGTGTATATACGATTATATTTAAAGGTTTTAACAATGATCCATATTTTATTTGATTGTTATTTCGAGTTCTAGATCCTGTTTTGATGTTTTTACTTGAATGAAAACCACAGGATTTATTAGAATAATGATGAATGCACATGGTCTTGGTACACGGTTGGGTCTGCAGATGACATGTCAAGGGCACAGAACCGCACGTCTTTTTTCTATGTATCCCAATGAAAACGATTAATGATTTTATGCCCTTGCCACGTAACCAACCACCTACCAAGACTGTGCTTTCATCACGAATCAAAACTTATGGTCCCCTTTTATTACCGTGACACAGATTTCCTAGGCGTCGGTGCTTGCTTCCAAACATTTGGAAATCCCTAGGAACTATCCTCTCGTATCAACCCTTCGTTTGATGACTGAGCAACCAAATTGTGGGGAGTTGTGGGAGTGATTGAGAGAGCCAAGCCAATGTAAGGGGTTGAAAAAAGAAATTCGGTGGGGTCCATCAAGTAAATGGTGATGGAGAGGCTAACACGTGGCAAAATGACTATCTTTCATCAAGATTTCCCTGGAATTTTCTATGGTTCCATTCCATGCCATCAAATGCCCCTATGCATACTGTACTGTACCATCAAAGTACGATTCTTGTTGGTCTTGCTCCAGACCAAACAACTGAGACAAAAAGGCGAGGGAGAAAGTCTTTAGATAGGTCCAGTCCCACTTTTGGTGGATCTCTCTTTCTTCTCAAGCAAATTAATTAAGATAGATAATGAATCATGTGGATTTGCTTTGATCCGATCCAAGCCAGATCCATTTACACCCCTAATAGGGATCAAGTTTAGTGGCCAAATCAAATCAAATAGAACTACAAAACATGTGAGGAAGTTTAACTACTAAAGAAGTCAGCATTCATAAGAAGTCTGACCTGTTCTACTACATAATAGACACAATGAAAAGCCTCCACATTTTCCTCTATTGTCAAGCGCTATAACCTCGGCTTGAAGGGCTATATATCTCTGAGTTATGTCCGCTGCATATAGCAGCAGAAGCTGCTTTCATTGTGTCCTCGGATATTCCATTATTGCAAATGTTTGCAAATGCTCGCATATGTTTCATGCCATATTGTGTCAGTGATCCGCATTCAGATTCAAATAACCGAACCTGTGATGTGAGCACAAATTCCATTAATTAGAGTTAACAGTGGAGGGATATATGCCAACTGACCCCAAAATCAATACTTATTGTTTCCTAAGCAACTAAATTATGAAAGAAAGATTTCTTACCATCGCTTTCAAGCAACCCCAGTCATCAACCAAGGGTTGACCGGAAGATCTCACGGCTGAGAGGGTAGAAGGACCTCTTTGTGGACCAAAAAGAAGTTGTCCAATCAACTTGATACTACCATCGATATGAGTTCTGTGCCTTGTCGTCTCCATGATCTCCTTGAGAATTTCTGTCTTCTTGTCAGATCCATCCTTTGATTGATTATACTAAAGGAGAGGAAAGTAAACATGAAGTTAGAACAACTTACCCCTTTAGAAAAGAAAATGCAAGGGCAGAAGACGAACCAAGAAAAATAAATACTTAAAATAGACCGATCATGGGTATTGATCCATTTCTAGATTGCGTTTCAAGTTTCTAACAAATGCATTTTATATTTGTCACTCATGTTGGAAGTTTAAATTCCATTCTTTTGTATAATAGCCCATGAAAATAGTGACAATAAAGGTCACACCGTTCTTTCAAGAATTTGAAATAATATAACTTTGGGAGTTAGCAAGCTTAGTAGAAATAACATTTTAAGACATTTGCGCTCACCCTTTGCCACAAGAAGAGAACATCGGCATCTCTTTGGTTAACAACTTCCAAATTGGTATTGCGATGAAGGTTGTTTGGAGTGCTTTTCTCATTAGCAGGATTAGAACCTTGATACAGATACAGTGTCTCGGCTTTGATGCTTTTGCTTCCATACTCCATCACATGAGATCCAGTATTGTAGGTGTTGTAGTTAGATGTCCGATATCTTACCTACACAAACAAAAGGAACCATCACCATTAGCACACTTGATGAACTTCGACATTACCATTTGACTATTGAGATCCTATCCATATGGAACTAAAGCTACATAAATGTGTGTTGAATTTGTAAAACTTACCGCCTCATACTGTTCTTTCAATGTTTCTTCCTTCATATTGTGGGTCTCACTGCAGAAAGGATGGTAAATAGCTAGTAAGAAAAATTGAAGCAAGGAAACTTCAGACTAGGGAAAGGATCAATGGGGAGGGAGAAATTGCTGAGGCCAATGCAAGCCCTCACCCAATGCACACATGATGTAACATAGACAATAAGTTCAATCATAGAGAGGTACTGCAATCACTAAATAACATGTAGTGTCTGTCTGTATGATTGTGCATGGTAAATACACAAGAAAATGGTTTCCCATAAATGCAATTTTAAAGTGTTTGATCGTACATTTTCCCTGGAAAACGAATGACCCCTCCCCATCCAACCCGGCCTGCCCAAAGTTTTCCACCAAAAAATGGTTTCCCTCCTCACCAGCAGGAAAATGTTTTTCCCACCTTCGAATGTTAATTCTTTCATGATCACCCCCAACTAAAAACCAACTCCTTTTTTTTTTTTTTACTTTTTCCTAGGTGCAATAAAATGGTGGAGGTCATTTTCCTGTGATCATTTTCTTGAGGAAATCATTATCCCTTGAATCAACTCCCAGGTTCGGATCAGAGCCAATCTCCGCTATTGTTGATTTTGTACAGATTTTTCCTTTTTTCTGTCGATAGTAGACAATTCCTTTTATAAAGAATTTCCTCCCATTAATCACCCTAATTCTCTAATCATTATTCAATTAGCATACCCATATACATCCATTAACCACTCCTAATCAAATTTCGAAACTGTTATTAGGACTCTATCCTATAGTTGCATTCAAATACAATGATAGCTTGTTGTGGGACCCATTGATCAATATCCCTTGAGGTGTGTACATAGTCCATCATGTGCATAGTGCTGATGGGGTGCATATTGTGCTCCCACAATAATAGCATAGTAGGGCTTTGTATACAAGCATGATCTCTCAACAAAAGCCCAACCCGCTTTGAGTGAGATTTTTATTTCCCAACTCAACCCAACCCAATGTTGTTGGCAAAGTTGAATCTGGACTAACCTAAATGGAAGAAGCATATTTCAATGATGGTTTATCTGATCTCTATAACTTTTCTTTAACAGAGAATGCTTCTCTTTACATAACATGCATGAAATCATTAAATGCACATCTGTATAAATATTTGAAACCTCATGCAAGGTCTCTATCATGCAAAGAAGCCCAGTCCTCGATTAGTCATGGACCCTAGGCACCAAACCACGCCCCAAGCAACTATGGAAGCACCCCCCCCCCCCCCCCCCCCCCCCCAAAAAAAAAAAAAAAAGCATTGGCGTTCTGTTTCTAGACCAATTATACTTATGAGCTCAATGATGCAATGTTTCTAGACCAATTATAGTCATGACCTCAATGACGCAACTTCAAGCACCAGCCAACTGAGCATCCATGATCCCCATCATTTTTTTTTTCTTATAACAAAGTTTAGTTATGTTTTTTATAAATACAAATATATATTTATTTAGTTTTCTTTTCTTTTCCTTAATTTTTTTTTTCTTGTTTTGTGTTGGTCTATAAGGGAGTAGCTGTCCAATTAATCTAAGGGAACACACCTTTCATTTAGTTGTTACTCACGAATTGCTAATATCCATTCATATAGATTTCGAAAGTGGCAAAAAAACAAACCTGTCCTCCATCCATGCAATGCTATACAGGTCCCCCAAGCAAGTTGTGTACTCTGGTGGGGGAGGGGGATCCATGCCTGGACAATAAGTCCCCCAACTGCTCTCCTCGGCATTTGATGCTGTTGTGACGTAAATGTTGAGGTTTTCAGGCATCAAACCTTCAAACATACTCCCGCTCTCACAAGCTTCAACGTAGAGAACCTAAACATACAAGAGGGGACCGTGTGGCTGCCATAAGACGTGGAAAAGAAATGTATCTATATATAAAGGGTGTGTTTCTGAGGTAGTTGCTTAACTACAATTTTTTTGCATCATCTTTATATGGACTTGAATTTCTTCAGCGCATTTAAGGTTTTTTATTAGCATCCACATGAAAACATATTCAATATAAACTTTTTCAAGGAAAAATGGCGCACAGAGAGGGAAAGGGAGTTCTAACCATCTCTTTGTAGCCACCAGATGCATGTTTCTTCTTCAAGACCTCCATGAAATCAACAGCGTAGAGGTACGGCATATTGGGCATTCCTTAAAAAATCAAATGGAAAAGCAATCACTAAACATCAAGGAACAACAACACGTCTATGTTAGCAATATAATCCTTTTAGAATTAGCATGCTCAGCTCATACCACCATGTACTTCCATATGAGTTAAGAACTGATAATTTTATTTGCGAAATTTTGTTATTTGCATGGTGTAATTATTATGATTCCTGTAAGAGATCCCTTCTCCTAGATTGTTAGAGAGAAAGCAAATGGGTATAAATATTTAAGTTTGTGACTCTCCTGTTGAGTGTTCAAATGGGGTCTCCCAAGCCCCAACTCAATCACCAAAGGAAAATACTCTTTATATAAGACCAATACACACTTGTCTTTTTCACTAAAAGACAAAATGAGCTGGGGTATTATTGGAAAGTGAATGTGGTAAAGAATGCTAATGTCAACATAAGGTCTTGGAAATCATATATATATATATGGTCCCGTTCGACAGACAACGTTAGGGAAACAACACGTTTGTCTTATATCGGTTAGAAGTTTCGGAATGGGCTGATTTTTTGTGAGGATGATCTCTATGGTGAGGAGGTCATCCTCGCAAAAATTCAGTCCAATCTGAAAAAGGCAAAAGATTAAAAGAAAAAGGATATACTCACCAAGCACTCCTGCACCTCCATGGTCAGAATAGTATAAAAAGATTCGGTCGTTGGGTTTGCTATCGACAACTTTCCCACTTCCACCTTGAACTGCAGTCTTATTACCAAGAAGAACTGCATACAAATTCTTAACATTGACATGCTCCCCAGTGTAATCCTATCATGATAGAACATCAATCACTATGAAAATTTTATAAGAACTACATCAAGTAATCAATCCAAGTCATTGAAAAATGAAAAACACAACTCGAGGACATTTTAAGTTATAATCATGTAATGAAATTGCTAGAAAATGGTTCCGGCTTATTAAGATCGAGGGATTGGTCTAAAAATACCACAAAGAGATCCCTTCCATTATTTATGTTCAATTAATCAAACTAATGGTGAGATTGGTGGAAGTGTGACCCATAGAATTAATGTTGGGTGGAAAAAGTGGAGATGTCCTTATGAAGCTTTTGTGATCATGTGTACCAATTAAAATAGAACAGAAAATTTACAAGTCAACAATCAGATCAGACATACTTTAACTGATTGTTAGGAAGTCAAGAAAACTCATGTAACGAAAATGAAGATATCGAAGTGAATGAGAGATAAAGATTAGGAAAAAAAGCCTATATTTGACAGCCCAAGGCCATCGAATTTTTCATTGTCAAAGAAATGCAATCTTTCAATGAAATTTAGGAGCCCCAATAGGAATGAAACTAAAGGAATACATTTCAGATGGTTTGGCCCTATGCAAAGAAGATAGATATATAAATTGCCACACCAACTTTTACTAATGTGACACCAATGCCTATATAAGTTGCCAAAAAATCGCACACAGTTGGTGTGGCGTAGTAAAAATTGGTGTGGCAATAGAAACTCTATTGTTTTATGCATATGATTTATAAACTAATCTCATACCTTAGGAACTCCAGCGTAGACATCTTCACCTTGTGGATGATTGATTACAACTCCGGGCCTTGGATTAAACTCATTGTACGCAATATCATCGTACATGAATACCACGATGTTCTCCTCCTTCAACCCCCCTTTTATCAGCAATTGATAAGCATGACAAACATCCGCCTGCATTGTACCCAACCATAACTCTTCAATACTTCTACACTACCTAGCTAGAGATATTAATGGGCAGGGCCGACGTAAACCCTGCCCCAGCACTAAAGAGTTAGGTAGCACATTAGTCTGGGCTTAAACCCCTGCCAGACCTAAACAGGCCAATATCTAACCGAGTTTGGACCAAGTTCAGGTGAGGTTCCGGAATTGATAAAGTTGATTATGGAAGTTTTTTCTCACTTTTGGGACCATATGTGCAACATTTTGGACCTCAATGAATCATTCTCAACATGGTCATCAATGTCAAAAGTGAGAAATCAATTAGTTATACAAATTACTATTTGTATAAAATATTTGAACCTAAAATAAAAGTTAAATGAATAGCTCAAAATTTTCAACTTCAAATCAATTTTTTTTTTTTTTTACTGTAAGGTTATGAATGTCAAGATGATTTGAATTTGTTTCAAGAATCAAAATGGTCACCAAGGTATAGAAATTCATTATAAAGAGGGAGTCCCAAAATGGAGTTACCATATACTAGCTCGCATGTATATATAATCCAACCCGGATTTTATGAGCTCGGAAATTTGTACCCAACCCTACTTTTTTTTTTTTTTTGGGGGGGGGGGGGGGGGGGTTCGTCCAAGATCAAGCTCCTAATTCCTCAACTTTTCAAGTGGTGTTGGTAAGCAAACCAGCTTGGTTCATTGCTCTAAAGCTAAAGCTATCAACGGACCCCCGTTTTAAGTTCCAAAGTCCTACCCTAAGTTTGAGCCTTCTAAATGGCACAAAAATATATATGCCCATTACAAGATGAGCTTGCATGAAAATTTTCTTATAGCTATATTTATATTATTATAATTAGAAAATGGTGAGTACTGTTGAAGTAAATCCACATTAATATATATTTTGGTTATAAAATTACCCTTAAACTGAACATATTAATCATTGCTACAAAAAATCAGCACATTCCGAAACTTCTAACCCCAGTTTACAAGTTGAAGAATCGCGGACCATCATATTTTTACCATTAATTTGTAAACCACTTTTGATGGGGTTAGAAGTTTAGGAATGGGCTGGTTTTTTGTGAGAATCATCACTATGGTGAGGAGATCATCCTCACAAAAAATCAGCTCATTCTGAAACTTTTAACCCATATAGGACAAATTTTGTCTCCCAAACATGAACTCCTTAATATTGGCTGCCTATATGTCAGGACTGTACCTCATATCGCACATCTCTTGATGTGAAAGGGAAAGGAACCATAGATGCTTTTTCACTCGTATCTGGATGAAAAGTATCTATGGTTCTCATAGACTTTCATGTCAAGATGTGCGATGTGAGGTACAATCTTAAGGTCACTTCAGCAGTATTTATGATTTTATGTGAATGTATTTCATATAAAAATACATATGTGAGAAGAGTCCCGATGACTCGCCAGGTGGCATACTCAATCGACTCCTTGATGTGCGTGGACAAATTCAGGAAATGTAAATCTGTACGTTCGGCTCCCTCAACATACACTTTTTTATGGGGAAGTGCAATCATGCATCCGAAGGCATACAGATCTACGATTCCCGAGTCATATTATCACGACTCTTGTGAGAAACAAACAATAAATAGTACCGAAAATGCCTTTGATATTAATTTGGTGAAATACCCATTTTGCCCCTGCAATCTTTAACATCCAAAACAATTCCCACAACAGTTAAAAAAATTAAAAAACAAAAGTGATTTGGTAAATACTTTGGAATGTTTACTGTCTCGGTAATTTAAAGATCTATGTCGATGAATTAGTAAATTTCTCTGAAATTTATTTTTATTTTTTGGACAGTAATCTGGTCTTGAAGGCTTGAACCCAAAACCTCATAGTTGAGTTGCAATTTGGCAATCAACTGAGCTATGGATTAAAGCCCAAGACAAGACTACATTAGTTACTCTGCACCAAGGTGCACCGTACACCGCATCGTACCTGGTGCCGATAATTCGCAAAACCGGATGAACCAGCAACTAGAACCCCCCATCTCGTGCCTATCTCCTCTCCCGATTCTTTTCCCGTAGGCATTTTGATAATCGGTTCCCACCGATTTAATCGGTTAGCTCCACTCCCACCACTAGCTTCTAAGAGCAGAAGCAACACCAAAACAAAGCTCTTAATCGCCATGGAAATCGGATTTTACCGGAAACCGGAAAAGGAGAGAGAGAGCGAGCAAAACAGTCACTTTGGTTCGCCTCTTAAAATAGGTTTTCGCGCCGAATAGCCGTATCAGGCGCCATGCAAACAAGGGTAAAGTTAGGTTGACACGTGTAAAGTTGAATTTAAGATGGATGAATATCGTGGCATGATGTGTGGGGCCACGATTCGTTCGCGTTGAGCACGTGGATTTGAGGTGGGTTGTTTTGGCTGTTTTTGCCATTTTATTTTTCTTTTAGAATGATGTAATGCTTTGCGAGCTACATAATTAATGTAAAACCTTTAGATTTGTTTTAATTTCGACCATATGTGAGTAAAATCTTTGATAGGCATAGGTAATTGTTGCTGATTAAAGGTTCAGATTGAACGAATGACCACGCGTTCGAAGTAATCTAAAATCAAAAGTAATAGAAAATGGTGTGCTACCGAAAGAAAAATGCTTTCGTAGCGAAAGGTGGTCACCCTTGCCTTACACTCGAAGACAGGAATAAAGTGGCTTAGAATGTCAAAAAGAGAATTCTTCTTTAAAACAATACCATTTTTTTAATAGAATTATTAAAATAAAATTATTTAAATTTAAAAACTGTGAATAATATATATATATATATATATATATATATATATATTGGGTGGCGATTGGCAGCCAACACGTTTGTCTGTGACTTAAAATTTTTGGATATAGCTAATTTTTTGTGACGATGGTCTATACGGTGAGGAGATCATCCTCACCAAAGATTAGCTGTATATGAAATTTCTAAATCCATCAAAAGTGATTTACAAATTTTCGATAAAAAATCAATAGTTCATAATTTTAAACCACTTTTTATAGACTTAGAAATTTTATATTTGACTGATTTTTTTGGTGAAGATAATCTCTTCATCATAGAGATCATCCTCCTAAAAAATCATTTCAATCCAAAACTTTTAAGCCACATAGGACAAACGTGTTGGCTCTCTAACGTTGGTTGTTGAACCTGACCTTAAATATATAAGCATTCGAGGGCCAAACATTTTTTAAAACAGGGTTGGAAGTTTCAAAATGAACTGATTTTTAGTGAGAATGATCCCCTCATCATAGAGATCATCCTTACCAAAAATCATTATGTCCGAAACTTTTAGCCCATATATTGAAAAAATATTTGGTATAATGGATGACTCTCTTTAGAGCCTCCCAACGCCACCCTATACATATTTTTATCTTTTATGAAGGACCATCTTTTCTCTCTTCAAAACATGTGGGTACCTATTAAGGGATGAATCTGCATCCTTGTTATAATGGCATGTGTCATCTCGAGATATGAAATAGATTCGGATATTAAGAGTCGAGTCAGATAATAATTATTGTTTCAAGAAGATCCATTAGTTCTCTATGCATCTTGATTATGCGTTGTCTGTGCATTTCATTCTACATTTCTAATGGATTGTCATTTCTATATTAGATTGATTATGTTGTATTATATCAAGGTCGCCGATTGATTCCAAATCATTATCTTGGGGGATTAGATTAGAGTAATTATATGGATACGTAACTTATCGATTTTTATATTTAATGATATCTTATCGGAGCGCAAAGCGTTTAGGATATTTAGATTATCTCAAACTCTATCATGGTATTAGAGTCACCAATCATTTGATCAAACTTTAAGGGCTAGGATTCCTTATTCTTCTTTTATTTTTTTTAATCTACCATCCTTCAACTTGATTATCATTTTCAACTACTCAAATAATTGCTCTTTTCCCAACATTTCCATACATCCAACTTGGAGATTTTCCATCAACATCTCTAATTTGCCAATACAATCTTGTTCCTAGTAGGACTGACAATAGATGGGGTAGGGATCGGATTAGGGTTGATTTGGTATCGATCCAATAAGGATCAGATCAAATCTGGGACTGATCCAATAAGTATCAAATCGAACTCTTATCGGGTTGGATTTTTATCGGAACTCAATATTAAGATCCAAATTTGATCCATTAACAATCGGATCGAGTCAAATCCGATTTTATAAACAAAGTCTAAATAAACTTCGTACATCTCAATAAATATATAATATAATTTCATATATTTTCTAATATATAATCGGATCGGGTCCTTATCGAATTGGGGCATGATTGATCCAGATCCAATCCAATAAGATATCGGATCAAATCTTTATCGGAATTCAAAACATCATCTAGACCGGAAGTTATTGGATCAAAACGGATCAAGTTTCAGGTCTAATATGATCCATTCATAGCTCTAGTTCATATCCCCTGCAATTCACATCTATGTCCCCGCTCTCCCTATTTCTCACTTTCAATCAGAGGGATCATATAACAAAATATCTTCCACAATATGTAAAAAAAAAAAAAAAAATGTGAGGTATCTTTTGTATTTTTTTTTTTTTTTTTTTTTTTTTTTTTGTATTGTCTTAGACTCTATATTGTGAAGAGAAAAAAAAAATAAAAACAAACAAATCAAAAGAGTGATAAATTTAGATTTTTAATATAAAGATGGTACTGATAAATTTGGAGGTCCAATTCAAAATCAATTAGCAATGAATGGAGAGGCCTAGGAGCTTATAAGGAGAAAGACAAGGCAATGAATGTCCGATGTGGGACTAAACTTAACACACCCTGCACGTGTGGGCCGGACTAAGCCAAAGCGTGTGGAGATATGAATTGGGTGACGTAGAGAAAAGAAAGGTCATCTCTGATTCCATGATAAATTTGGGGGCTGACTCAAAACCAATTGGCAATGAGCGGAGAGGCCCAAGAGCTTATAAGGAGAGAGAAGAGGCAATTTTGATGTACTTGCACACCATAATTATCCCTTATATTTTATTATACAATGAAAGCAAACCTCAACTTAGTTGTAATTCAATAAAGGTTCCGAGAGGGTAGCTTTACCATGTGAAAATTGAAATTTTGACAGGAAAATTCGACGAGCTAAGCCCCATGAATTTTAGAAATAGAATTTCAATGGCCTAGGGGTTGTCAATTTTTTTTTTTATATTCCCCAAATCTAATGGCTTGAAGCCATCAAATTCTTCAATCTTCCAAAAAAAAAAAAAAAAATTCACAGACTTTGTTTTTCTTTTTTATCTTTTTGATGCCTAAGCTGGACTTGAAACCACGACGTTGAAGTTGTTTTGCAATGAGTCTAACCAACTGAGCTATGGGTCTAAGCCCAATTGATTTTTAGAGGATTGTTTTAACTTTGCGAATGTAAAATATTACTTAGGTTTGAAGTGTGACCAATAAAAGACAGACTTTTCATTTAGTAGCTTAGCAACTTGTTCGTTTTAAAAACAAATTTTGCTGTGTTTATGGTTTAAGAGTTTTTCTTTTAGGGATTGTATAAAATTAGCAATTAAATGATGGAGGCTGTTGGCTTATTTCATTTTAGACCATTTACTATATTATTTGGTATGATAGTACTCTCCTATAGTCTCCATGTTACTCCCCAAGTCAATTTAATTTTTCTTTTATAGGTAAATGGGGAAGGTAGATTTTGTACTCCAAAATCCAGGTCGACCAATGTACCAACCTAACACCCCATTATTGGGCTTGAGAAATGGGCCTATCAATGGCCCAACACAGGCCAATAACTTATATCACTATTTTATTCATAATATATACAATTATGTATCGGGTTCTGTACATTCGAGAATATATAAGTTCTTAACATTAGATTTTGCGCTTACACATCGGAATCTTGTATTATTATTATTATTATTATTATTTATTTATTTATTAAAAAAAAATTGAGTCATTTTCAAATATATCAATGGGCCAGCTCGGCCCATTGATAGGGACATACACATCCCATGTAGAATAAGAAAGACTTGTAAAACAAGAAAGATAAGATGGAAAGTGTTTAATTATCAAGTTGAGAGGTCCTTAGACTTTACGGCCTTTTACATGCTTTATTTTATTTTATTTTATAAATTTATAATTAATAAAAACTCCACAAAAGAGAAAGAAAACAAAATGAAAGTATTTTTGTATTTGGCAACTGATGTTGCTACTTCAACTAAATATTTGACAAGTTTCAAGGGAACCACAAATGTTCACATTTCTACAACAAAATTGAAATGGTCTTCATCTCTAACGGTCTTTTCAAGTCATTGTAAATTAATTAATATAATACTATATTGCTATGACATCATTAGTGAATGCGAAATCTTTGAACTTTCAACACAATTAACAAAAAAAATAATACAAATTACAAGGACACAAAATGGTATTAAACCTTGATTCACAAAGAATTACAACTTAACAACTCTAAACAAAGAGCTTAATTTTGAACTAAATGGTAGATAAACATACATTATTTTCGAGTATTTCGAACTCACGGAACTTGAGTTCATAAAACTTAGAATATAAACGAATTAGAGTCCGGAAGTAAAAGGCACGTTTGTGGATGGTAACCATGAATCACCCGCAATGAAATTTGAGACGCTGAACTGTGATGCTTCAGTTGCACTCGTTATAACACGATAACCACCCCATTTCACTCTATTAGCCGTTGGTGAACCAGGACCCGTGTTCATATACTCCCCGTAGTACAAAGTACTTAAAGCGAAATTTCCATCCCATTCCAACCAGCCAACGGGGTCAATTAAGTCATCGAGAAATGTTTGAAGATAGACCGTTCGCGAATACTGCTTCCATGGTCTTCCTAAGAATGACCGGATCGAGCCATTAACCGCCTTTAAATCCGAAGTAGCCATTACTCTCGAATTGTGAATCGAAATTCCCGTGTTTTCGTTTTCATCGGTTCGACCTTGGGCTGTTATTGTGTTCTTTTGCTGGTCCATGGGCTTCCTACAATATATGTTACAATTTTGAAGGACAACTGCTGAATTTCCAAATATGAAATCAACAGTACCATACACATCACACTCCCTATAGAATTGTCTTTGGGAGTGAGCATAGAGGGTGTCTTGATATCCTTCAAAGCTACAATGATAAAACACTGAGAGATCGGACCCTGATCGTATCGCCACCGCTTGATGGTTCGATGGACCCGCTGTATTACGGATCGTCATGTCACGAGCAATAAATCCATCCCCCGTAGCAGCTGTGATTCAAAATATTATAAGAAATATTGTTTTAAAGTTGAAAAATGCACCAAGTATTTGAAATATTAATATAAGTACTAAAGAGAAGACTTGGTAGGGTCCTACCACAAACGATGATATTTAAGAGAGAAATTTCCTAGGCCAATGTACCAATGTACAACTTTCATATTCATTGGTAGGTGAAAGTATGTAGCATGAGGTCATTGTGATTAGGGTTTGGATGTCTAATTGTCCTTATGGTTTGAAATTGTCTATACATTTGTACTATCATGTCTAATTGTCCTATGGTTTGAAATCTGATGTAATTGTCTATACATTTATACGATAGTACGACCCTATTCATTACAATTGTCACCTTCTGTGAAAATTGTGTCTGGGAGAAGTAGAAGCTAATTTACAGGAAATTGCTATTGTTATTGCGATAGTTGGAGTTGATGGCTTTCCTAGGGTTTCTTGAAATCAACGTTTTGAAAATCAGAACGAATCAAATATCCAAATAAATTGGACAAATTTTACCAAACTCGATTTGTACGGCTCAAATAGAACTATTGGTTTTTATGGAATGTATGTCTTGACCATGGAAGGACTAATTAACCAACCCTATTATTGTGAAGCAGAATAAAATACCAATTTTACAAATAATTATTTTCAAGATAAGATTATGGGAAGATAATTAATATGATTTAATAGTGAGAGAATCCTTGAAAGTCAAATCTTAATAGTACCTTGATTTTTATGAAAAATGTAACTTGGGGGGGAGGGAATCTGACTTAGATGGCCTTGTTAGAAAATTATTGAAAAAATCACAGAAATTCCTTTCAGACCCTAAAGATGAGAAAAATACACAAAAAAATATTATTTAATAAGTAAATTACTCGCATATATTTTAAAAATCTTTAATAAATAAAATTATGTCCAACCATTGATTTGACTCTTAAACATTTCCCTAAACAACTTTTTAACTCTACAGTGACTGTTTAACAGGTATATTAAATCTCATTTCACTTGATTAAAAAGCTTTTAATATCATAAAAGGAAAACATGATTCCCGACAAAGTGGAAGGGAGGAATAAGATTCATATATATAGCCGACCCTTAACCTTTAGGGTAAGGCTTTGATGATATGAAACGATAATTTGACTTTAAAAAAAAAATTAATAAATAAATATATTATCTAGCAAAAAAATCTTATATAAAAATAAATAAATAAAAACTACCTATACTTACCCACGGTAGCCGAGTTAAAGGTGGTAGAACCGCCTACTACGCTTCTGCTTCCGGTGACTATTGTCTTTCCTACGCCATCACCCACCATCATGATATTCTTCCCTTTCTTTCCTACCAACACATTCTCTTCATAAGTCCCGGCCTTCACATAGATAATATATCTCTCAGTTCCAGTCCTCTTCGACGCTTCATCGACAGCCTCTTGAATGGTTTTGAAGTTCCCCGACCCGTCTTGTGCCACCACAAGATTCGCCTGTGAAGCTGGCGAAGTCGATTGCAACAGCTTACGATCACCAACCGAGACCCAAGTCGGGTACCCATCATTATATTTTTCTTCACTAGGTGGAACCTTTTTAATTGCTAAAGTATTACAAATCAACTTTGAAACATTGTTGGCCATTAATGGCAACATATAGTCTGGGACCCCAAGCTCAACGAACCCAGTTCGACATGTCTCGAGGTTTGTAAGAGCTGCACTTAGCCATGTTTGTGAGTCGGCATCGGTGCACTTAACATTCGGGTCGATGGTTTCATTGAGCTTATGTATTGTCATCTCATAGAGCTCAAGGCAATCGGCCCAAGCGGCTTTCTCAAGTTTGTTACGGCACTTGGACCCAAGCCATGTGGTGTGGGACTTGGCAAGTAGAGCTCGGTCCAAGGCAATTTCTATCGCCATCTTGTGGAAGTCCGATTTTCGTTTAACGGTATTGCAATTGGGTTTGTGGCTCATGAAATACTCACATGGTTGTGGGTTTGGTGTTTTGCTACACCACCATTTAACATTGGAAGGAGTATCGTCGGAAGACACCCGACACACGAAGAGAGAAAATAAAACTATTATAAACAGCCTGAGAAGTGTTATGGGCTTCATTGTCGATGTGTTTCGTGGTTTTTCGATGATCTAGGTGGATAACAAGCTTGGATTGGTGTGGTTATGTCTCAATGTGGTTCTTTATATAGAAGAAGATTAATGGTGGCTAGTAGTGATGTGCATGCCTCTATAGTTGGCTTTTTCTTATAATGTGATATATAAAAAGAAAATAATAAGAATTGTGTGATTATTTTGAGGATTAAAGCTTGAATTAAAATAAGAACTGACATCCCTAGTTGACGCATGAAAGGTAATGTACAATATTTAGACTTTTTCGTATGGTTGACTTGGAGGGGTTACCATTGGCAAGAAACGCGTTGATTTAGACACGTGGATTGCATGGAATGATGGAAATACTTTGAAGTTTCTTTATTTTGGATGGAAATGCAATGCTTAGCTAAGATATATTGTACTTCTTTGGTTGGCTACTTCTAGGTCACCATTCGATTATGAATTGTGAGGGTAATGTGGGGTCCATTAATTGGAAAAGCGTTGGGGGAGTTCATGGTTTTTAAACTTGTTCGAGATCGAGACTTATCATCCGAGTTAACTCGGTATCAAAATTGAACGAGACCAACTCACAAAATCATATTTTAACTAAGATTTAGGACTTACATTCAATTTTTTTTATTTGTCTCACGAGACGTCTTAAACGCATTGAAAAATTCGTTCGAAACGACTCGGTATCAGGCTTGGACGAGACAAGATGTGAAACCAAGTTTAAAAATCATGGGGGAGTTAGAAAATCATTAATCAAGGAGTTAACGCCTAAAATCTCTTTTGTTCAAAATTTTCTTGGATTGTAGTTTATGTAGGCATGTGTTAAGGTGTGGGTATCAAAAGTTCTTATGATCTGGTCTCGTATTTGTATTAAACAATGAAATTCATGCAAGTAAGAGCTGGAGTAGCTCAGTTGGTTAGAGCGTGTGGCTGTTAACCACAAGGTCGAAGGTTCAAGCCCTTCCTCTAGCGTCAATTTTATTTCCTATACTTTTTTTATTTTTATTTTATGGTTGACAAATTATTAATAATCCCAACTTACCTAAACCAGGAAACATTCCAAACCTAACACATAAACCTCTGACTAAGTGATAATAACCCTTGGATCAACTGACTTTTTCTTGTGGTGATTATCAAACTCTAATGTGTAAAATATCTAATTAAAAAATAAATTTTGCTCCATAAATTAAAATTTAAAAGAAAACACTTTCCTAACTAACTTAGTAGGATTTTAACTCTTACTAAGAGTTGTTTCGCTGAAATAGATTATCACATTGGCAATCCAACATCCCACCACTCTAGATTTCATGGAAAACTTAGATCAAAAATACAAATTCAATGTTTTGAAAATGGACGGCTACCGAACTTTCATGAAATTCCTAAATTTAAAATTAATTCAAAAATAACTTCTTTTTTTTAATTCATAGAATTCTGTCATCTACGTCCCTGTTACATAGGATCATGTTATTGTATGCCACGAGGTGAAATCAACGATGCTTAGTAAGAGTTGAAATCTTACTAAGTTAGTAAGACTAGTTGAACTCTTAATAAAATTAATCGTGCTACACTGTTATACAAGGACCAAGTTTTGCAATCTTTTCATTACTGTTTCAAAACTTATCCATCAATCATATTATATAATAAATTAACTAATAAAGCATTATTATTTAATATATTTATTATTTAAATACAAACACTTGACATTAAAAAATCATTCTTCAATAATAATTCAAACTCTTATGTAATTCTTAAATGTATTTCATGTGTAACTATTCATCTTGACTTACAAATGATGCTCTTCAATGTTTAAAAATCACAATCCATCATCGAAGGGTAGAACAAGTCATTCCGGTTCAGTTATTGACCCACAAGTCCATGATTTTATAATTCAATTATTTTTTTTTCCTTTTAAAATAATAATATGTGGAAAATTAAGTTTTTTCCCCTCCTGAAAAGGTAAAATTTGGTTGACATTAACAAAGATGAAGGACCAAGCGTACGTAATAATTGACAAATATTACATGCTACAACTATTTGTTTGGGAGAAATTAAAGTCCCAAAGACGATTTTCTAAGCACAATCATTTAATCAAATTCTAAGAACTACTACGGAAATTTGGATCACCCTAAACCTATCACACAACAATTATATAAATATGACATATCATTGATGTGATAGAGGATTGTAATCAAGAAGTATGGGTCGTTAATGCCAATCTGACTACCGCACGTGACAAACCCAATCGACAACTTGACGTGACAAGCTCAGAAATCGTTGATCTGTGCTCCTCGATATACACAACTCCCTCGGGATACATTTGTTTTATGTGGAAGTGCAATTGTGTATATCGAGAAGCATAGATTTATGATTCCAAGCTTGTCATGTCAAGGTAATCAATTGAGTTTGCCACAAGGGGTAGTCAAATCATCACAATTCTACCTTAAAATCTACATATAAAGAAAAAAGTGAAGAGATGTAAGTAGACGCAAAGCCTAAAATTCTTACTGAACTTAATTGACTTGGGCCTCGAAGTATTAGACACGAAAACTCAAACCAAGGTGAGAAGAAGAAGAACTAAACTCAATTTGACCAAAAGTTGTATAATTTTGACAATTATAAGAGAGTTAAAATAAGCTCTTTAATGTACTCATTTTAGATAGATAAAGATGGACCTATTAAAGAGGAATTTTGAAGATGAGAACTCTAAAATTTGCGTGTTTAATCTAATAACTCGTATGTAAATTTTCAATGTTTTTGACTCGATCTTAATTGCAAGCCTTCCCCACCTAATAATATATAATTATATATGCATGTGTTGCTTGTTCCACGCAACCACTTGGGTCCACGTACATGTACCGTTAATGGTTTAAAGTGAGCCAAATCTCATATCCAGCCGCATATGCCATCCCAACAACTGGCAGCCCATTGTAATGCCACGTAACCAGTGAATTTGGATCACAAGGTTTTGTTATGTAATTGTATATTATTAATATGAGATAATCTAACTACTTCACATGCCAAACTCTATCGACTACCCTGACGTGACAAGTTCAACAACCATACGTTTGCACTCCTCGGGATACATGACTGCACTTTCCCATAAAAATGTGTATCTCAAGGGAATCATGTATCCCGAGGAGCACAAATCTATGATTTTTGAACTTATCATGTTAGGTAATCGATTGAGTATGCCACGTGAGGTAATCAGATTATTATATTATTATGATTTGTGATAATATGACTTGTCAGGTGACATACTCAAATGACTCTATGATGTGATAAGTTTGGGTATAATTGATTTGAACGCCTACCAATACATGATTGCACTTCCCCATTAAAAAAAAAGTGTATCCTGAGGGAATCATGTATCCCGAGGCATACAAATCTACGATTTCCAGACCTGTCCACATCATGGAGTCATTTGAGTATGCCGCCTCGCGAGTCATATTATAAGGACTCTATTATTATCTAACCACTAAGAATTAAAAGATTTTTTTTTTTTTCGTATTATGTTTTCTTGGTTCGTCATTTCTCATAAATAAATAATAAAAAATAGAATTATTTTAAATATTTGATTAAACTATGTTTCTCTCATTTTTTTGAAAAAAATAGAACAATAATCTATTCATTAAGAAACTCTGTTAACTGAAAACTATATATATTAAGAATTATCAACATGTTCGAGATAATCAATCAGAAGAAAAAACATGTTCTAGATAACCCTTTTTATAAATATATTTCAAGTAGAAATATATTAAAAGTTAATATTCAAAAATATATTAAATATTTCAACACCAATAAACAAGCAGGCTGAGTCAAATATAACCTTATAATGTTTTGAAGCATTTTGCCGCTGATTAATTTATGAATAATGATTTTCTGACACGCCCCATGATGTGGCATGTGTTAGAATCATAGATTATTTTCCTTGGGATACACAATTGCATATGTCTATGTCTATGGGGATGTACCATTGTTTATCCCAAAGGGAAATCTATGATTCTAGCCCATGCCACATCAAGGGATGTATGTCAGAGAGGGCGTAAAAAAATCATGACTCTTAATTTATCGGTGATAGTTTAGTTGCATGTTATGACGACATAATGTATTAAAGAATGACCACTGAATTAAGTGGTAAGACCTTGTGTAAGTTGTTCCCAAAGTCTTAGGTTCAAACCCCTTGAACTCCTTATTATACTAATGTTAATTATTAACCACTAACCCCACCTAGAAAAACAAAAAAATTGTATTAATAGGGCATAATTATCCAACGTTGGTTAACCGTGGTGAATATTAATAATAATGAATAAACATTCTTTACAATAATTTAAATGTATTGAAAACATAAAAGTCGGTTAACTTTTGTGAGAATAAAAATTAATAAAAGAAATAACAATGATTTTTGAACCCCCCGATGCACGCCCCAAGCATGCACTAGAATCATAAATTTTCCTCGGGACACACCACTTCACATTTTAATGGGGATGTGCAGTTGTGTATCCTGAGGAACAATCTATGGTTTTGACCCATGCCACGACAGGGAGCATATGTCACAGGGGCGTCAGAAAATCACAACTCTAAAAGTAATAAGTTTTTAACTCGAACTGAAATTTAATCTCTCAAACAACATTAATTGATACAAGAATTAGAATCAATCTTGTAGCTCTCATCGTTAGCTTTCCAAATTGATATTATAATAACTTACCTGATTCACAGTCCTGAAGTTATGGATTGTTAAATGTAAAATGAGTGTTTAACCTTTCTACCATGCCCATCTTATGCCTTGAGAGATGATCTCAGCCTGCATCATTACCCTTGTCATTACAAATGAGTGTTTAAACTTTAAACACAAAGGCAATAAAAATGGTAGAAACAATAGCTTTCAAATTAGTATTTAAAATTTTTTTTTTCCACTTTTGAATTGAAAAATAATACAAATGTGGAGAATTTCTCAAAACTGGTGGTATGTTTCTCTTGTATGGTTCAACGTGGAATGATTGGCGTTTGAGGGGTTGCCTTAACAAAGTGGTTTTGGGTTGGGTGAGGCAGCTTAGGTCGGCCTCAAGAAAGAATAATGGAACCAAATTTTCAAAACCAATGACTGGTACTGGGGTTGCGTTTCCATTTTTAAGATTGACAAACCCACCCACCCATCCCATTCTCGTTCTTCCATCTCTAAGTCCTGGGCACAGGTCTTCAAGTCAAATTAATTAATTTGATCTGAAAAAAAAAATCAAATTAATTCTTCTTTTTGAACCACTTCTCTGTTTCTCTCGGTTTGATGACTTAATAAATCGATCAATTTTGTCAAACCCAATGAAGAAATTCAGCGAACCACAAAAATTTGAGTCAAGACCATATTCTTACATGAGATTCATTTTATTTGACGACCATGGAATGAAAAGTAGAGTGAACTCATTCACTTTGTACCAATTCATAGTTTGATCTAACAAAGAAATTTTGTTACTTCAAAGGAATGATTAATTCCTTTAAGGTCTCTATGGTACTTAATGGAAAATGTTTAGGAAAATTATTTTCTTGCTAAAGTGTGATTTTCAAAGGAATGATTTTGCATTTTCCTTGAAAAATATATTTTCGCCCAAAGTAATTTCCTCCCAAGGTGGGAAATATTTTTGCACCCCTCTAGGAAAATGATTTCCTATATCCTAAGGTTATTCTCTTACAGAGATTACCCCGACATAATTGATTTTCTCATGACCATTTTCTGAGGAAATTTAGTTTCCGTTGAAAATAAATCCCCCACAATCGTGCAAAACCCTCAGATTAATGAAGGCCTGCCACACACCCACCATTCTATATGACCTATTCAGATTACTGAAACAGCTGGATACATGAGGAAAATGCACATTTGTACAACCCATTCCATAATCCTTTAAGGAGTCAAACCATAGGAGCACAACCCATAGCTATTAAATTGTTCAACAATTCTAATGTTTCATGAGAACATACTTCCAGCCTGGAGAGGAGAATTATTAACTCATGTCTTCATCCTAGATTGGACCAAATACATCTAATCTAATTAAGAAATTAAAACATAACAACCGAAAAATAAATACAAGTCTATAAGATTGGAATCCCATGACATCTCAGCAGTATCTTTAAGATTAATAAGTCCTAAAAGGTAATTTTTCTCAATTAATGATTACTGATTAAGATTTTATAATACCGACCTTCGAACTCATATGGTGCTTTTTAGTGAGGTCTCCGTGGGCCTCAATACCTTATATGGGCTTCCAAATGAGGTTCTCTTGGACCAATAAGATTTCAAAATCAAACCATAGGTCCATGGCCCGAGCCCATATTTTAACAAGTATTATTGCCCAAAATTTGTTGAAATTTCAAAATTGTCCTGCATGAAGACTTTTATTTTTTTAGTTTCTAAACAATGCAAACCTTACACTGTAGGGACTCCCACTTGACTAAGAACTTGGGAGTGAGGGACAGAGAGAGTTTCAGTATTTCCTTCTCCATGCATGCCACTTCAGCTTCAACTGATACCAAAATGGCGAAATACCCATAACCCCTTTGGCCAATCTAGGATCGAACACATCAAACTGCACCCTCCCTAGAGAGTCCAATAGAACCTGAGCAGGCACAGCTGGCAGAAGCACGGGAATAGCCTCTGCGGGCACTGTTCCAGCCAACTCCCGAGCCTTCCGCAAATGGACATTAGCAACCGATGCCATCTCAAAAACTGCATCAGGCAAACCCTTGAGGGAGTCCATTCGAATCTGTGTTAGACCGTCCTGCTTAACAAGCAACCCGTGATTGGATGCCACATCACTGGGTATATAAGAAATCTGACGGTTGCGGTTGGCATGGTAAGGTAGCGATCTAAGCAGCAAGAGGAGGCCACTTGCCTTACCAATATGCGAGGCTGCATGATCCGCAGCAGTAGACCTTATTCCACCAGCTTGGAGTGTCATATATAGAATGGTGGACACCGTGTCCTCAGCATATCGTTCAAGCTCTCCAACTGTTTCAGGAATACCATTCTCGTCCCTTCTTGCATCATTGATCCGAGCTTCAACAGATCGCTTTAGCCAACTCTTGCTTATCTTATGCTGGAGACTACAGAAGAGAGGGCTTGAGCTGTGGGGTGCTCAATTACCTTATGAGCAAAGATTTTGTCTATGGCTTCTTGCCACCAGAGGAGACGCATGAGACCGATTCTTGGATCAGAAGCAACATCCATGGCTCTTGCAGTTTCTACATTGAAAGCTCGTAAGGCGAATGCAGCCTTTCGCATAGCGGGAGGGAGATGGAGCAGACATAAGTAGTGGTGGTAATCATAGCTCCGTACTTGTTGTACACAGTGGGAGAAGGCCGCGCGAATGCTGTTGGATGTTGAAGCTCCATTCATCAAATCTTCGGTGCGATTACTGCCAATATATATATATAACAAAGAAAACAGTGTCCCATTAATTGAAAAGTGTTGAACAAAAGCTCTCTACAAAGCCAGCATATTTCAGACAGAATATGTATTCAGCTTAAGAGAAAATTGCAATGCACTGTGTGGCCATAGCCAAGACCTAGTTTTCCTTGAACCAGTCGTGGTAAACCCTGTTCCAGATTAACGTCCCATTGATCATGTCGTAGGTTTAGTTTGTATATTGTTTGTCTAACAATGGTGCAAGCTGTTCTCGTGTAATGTATAATCCAAATACCAAAAATCATAATAGGAAAAAAAGTATGTCAGGTTGAATACATAGATAATGTACCCATGGTTAGAAAATGGAAATTCAACTGGAAGAAAATAGATTTAATATATCTGTTCAAATGTTTTTTTTTTGGGCTAGGAAAGCAAGGAATATAGGGTGAAGGCGGGTTTTGAGTGTGTTGATCTTTTGTCCTTTCAGTTCATGCTAGGGTGTTCTCCAGAAGTGACATGCTGCAGTGGAGCTTGGGTACAATGAAAAGTAGGCAAAGGTAGGTTAGGGCATCATATAGAAACAACACCGGGTTGCCACAAGAAGTAGGTAGGGTTTCTCATACAAGAATAGATGAGTGCGGCCATAGAAGTCAATCTAGGAGTATGGGACTCGTCTCACCACTTGGGTGTCAGGACTTTAACATATACCAGCTCAGAATTAGTGCATACAATTAATGGAAAGAGTATCAATACAACTCTTCTTCTTCTTTTTTGCTTATCGTGGGTATCCCCACCCTTTGGGTGAGACTAATCCCAAGGTCATAGGCACTGCCCCCTTGGAAAGTCCTACATGCAACTGGTTGAGTCGAGGGTCAACCGGACCTTGGACTTGTTTACAATAACTGAAATGAAATAGAATGAAGTAAAAGCTAAGGAAGTTGTGACTAGAGAATCTAGTTCATGTTAAAAAAGCATAAATAAATATGGTGAGATACAATACTATATTGAATTTAAAGAATATAATTGTGGATGCTAAAGGAATGGGTGATCAACTATTAGATTTAAAACAAGTACTAGGGAAGGAGATAATTAACATACTTTGTCTTTGTGCAACCCAAGATGGATTGAAAGGAAACACTAAAGCTCAATTTCAGGAAGATAAAGACACTTAATTCAAATAATTACCTATGGAGAAGGAACCTTTGTGGGAGATAAAATGGTCATGCAAGAGAGAAAAAAGGAGATATGACAGGGTACATGAAGAGCTTGGATTTGGAGAAATGAGATTATGATCCTTGAATTCGCGATGACATGATCTTTTGATCGCAAACATATATTTGAAAACGAAAGATGAACATTTAGTCACTTTCAAGAGTGAAACCAATAGAAATCATATGGACTGCTAAGGTTATTCCCACCATGGTTCAAAGTTTCATTTTATTTTGAAATGTTTCAACGGAACATTCCGATTTTGGCTAAAACTGGAACAAAATTATGACCCCAAAACACTGAATGTTTCACAAATGTCTTGTATTATCTCAGAAAGTCGTCGTCGAGACCAGTTCAGTTTTTCTCCTGATCAAAACATTGCCTCGAGACAAGATTTTAAATCTTGATTCTAATGTACAAAAATAAATAGGGTTTTAGAACTAGATGGAAATCCAAAAAAAGTAAAAAAAAAAACATTTTTTTTATCAGTAAAATGCATGCTAAGTGGATTGACTTGGTTAAACTAAGTTGTTCAATACAATTTTGAAGACCAGAAGAAAAAAAAAATCCAGATAATATGAGAAAATGTAACGCGGCGCCTTGATATAAGACAATAGAAAAATACAGAGCTACACCAACTATTAGGACATCAAACTCATAAGTCACGCCATGAACTTAAGGGGGAAGAGTAATGGAACAAAAATTATAATAAAAATAAAAATAAAAACAAAGATATAAGAGTACCACTTTAATTTTATGCGATGTAGCTAAAATCATTGGGGGAATTTTTCTACTTGGACAAATGTAAAGAAGTTTAGTGAAAAAGATGAGGTATCCACACATGAATTTTATTGATTTAGAAAAGGCATACAACAATATAAACAAAATTTTAATTTGGTTGATGCTGAGAAAGAAAGCGTCCCAAATGGATATATTACTAAGGAAATGTACCAGAAAGTTGTACGCAACTAGTGTGAAAATAAATGGTGAGAAGACAAATGAGTTCCCAAGTACAATTTCTCTAATTATAAATGAAGTAATTCTCCTATTCAAGAAAGGTCCCTCAATCTATGTTATTTGCAAAAGAAAGAAAAGTTAGTTGATGAAACTAAATAGAGAATCAATGCAAAACTAGAACTTTAAAGAGTTGTAGTAGTACTAAAGCAGAGTACATATAGTGTAAAATTTACTAAGGAAACACGTAAAGAAGAAGGACCATTAAAAGTTAGTAGTCAGGAAATTCCCCGAAGTAACCATTTATCTTATCTCGTTGTTAGGTGCTCCATTTTGATTTTTCCCATTGAGGCTGAACCTAATACACTGATAAGGAATGTATGGATTCTTGAGAAGAGAGGAGTCATGGTGGTCTTCGCCCTAACCGCCCAGATCCCACGAGTGAATAGAAAGTTGGATCTACATTGGATCTCACTTGAATCGCCCATCTATCCTCTTGAGGAGAAGTTTGGTTTCAAACTCAGGTTCGAACATGAGAAGTTTGCCATGCTCATGTGGCTAATGTGCCTTGGATGATCCACATCTCCGGGTCAGGCCCTGATGAGCACGTTGAACTATCCATGTGGCTGGGAGCCCTCACAGCCAGGCACAACGACACAATTATCAAGGGCATGCTCTACCACTGAGCTACTAGCCCCGTTGTGCGGGCCTCCCACTGGTGGCCCGCTATGCCAAAAGCAAGAGAAACCCCCTATCTAGGTTTTATGAAATGAGCTTTGGGTCTAAGGTAGACTTAAACAACACAAAGCCATTTACGACATGAGTTTCCGATACAATGAATTATCTTTCCAACAATGGGACATGATTGACTGTCAGATCCAATTCACGCAAAAATGAGATTCTAGACCTACAAGACCCCTCTTATTGGAATAAAAACACTAATATAATTAGATAATTTGATTCTAAAAAAAACATTTCGTCGATATTTATTCAATCCGAAAGTCACCAATTTCTAACAAAACCTCAATCATTTAAGAACAAGTAATAGATAAAACCAGAAAACAGAAAAACTATCCAATCTTAAAGAACTCTCATTCTAGTGAAACAGAAATTACATTCAGTATTAGTTTGGTTTGATGGAAGTTAATCAACAGATATAGTTTTGATTGAATAGTGTTTGAGTCGTTCTCCGGATTCCAGAGTATATAAAGAAGCTTAAATAATTCAGAAACCCTAAAATGTGAAACTGATTTCAGAAGTAACTAAGATAATGTTTCAAAGAGATGTTTGACTCAGAAACCCTAGATCGTAATCGAGTTATTAAATTGTAATTCTTACCTTATTGGATCGAAATTCGAAGGTGAGTTGCAGAGAGAGAAAGAAGATCACCAGTGTTGTTGGTTGGAGCGTGCTAAGCACGAGCACTCCCAAACGAATCCTAAGGCAGGAGAATGCTTTCTTCTCAAGTCAATGGTCAAGGGATCCAAACCGACTTCAATTTTTTTTATTTCGAGGAGTTATTTATAATTAACCTATTATTTAAATAAAGCTTTCAAAACACCCGTGAAGTTGTTGGGTGATTTAGGGTCTATTCTTTCCAGAAGCCAGCTTCAGCTCCAGAAGTTGGCTTCTGGAAGAAGCAGAAGCCCAAAGCCTGAAAAGCAACATCTAGCAGAAGTTTGTTCATTACAGAAGCACAGAAGTTAGAAAAGCATATTCGTTTGACAGCTTTTTATTACTGGATTCTGATAAAATGACCAAAATATCCTTAATGTTGATAATGCACTCAGAATGCATAAAAAATGATCAGAATACCTTAATAAATATATAATTACACTACATATATATAAATATAATAAATTTATATTAAAAAATTATAAAATAATTATTTTTAATTTAAATAAATTTATAAAGTTTATAATTCTATCGAAATTTTGGTAGCATCTCCTCTTAAAAATGGACATAAAATTTTTCTGATAAAAAAAATACCTGTATAATATACTGCATAATACATAATCTATCATCCACGCAATATCTCATACACATTAACATTAAAAAAATACATAATACGTACATCAACATGTTTTGAACCATTATACAACAAATATCTATATAATTTACCATTATACAACAAATATCTATATAATTCACCAAATAAACTTGTAAATCAGTATATAGTTTAGTTGGTATGTATAAAGAAAGGTATATAATTCAGCTGGTGGGTAGAACAAATAAACTTGTAAATCAGTACAATAAATAAACTCATAAGGTTGTTTTGGTCATAACTAACATGCTTGGTACTCTAGCAATTCCACATAGTTTTGCACTCTTCCTTGTTTTTGCAAAGTTTTGTATGCCAAAACAGATAGTCCATCTTTACATGAGCAGCAAAATTAACAAAATAATACACAACTTTTTATTTCAACTAGATATTTTTCTCAACTTTTTTCATTAGAATCCTCTAATGCTCCCTTGATCTTTATTCCCTTCAATACAACAATGATCAAACAACCATCAATTTATCTAGGTGATCTTTACTAGTTCGTCAAAACTCAAAAAGGTAAAATTAGTCTCATTTCAATTTGAATTGTGATAATTTGGCGATCTTTTTTGTACAAATCCTTCACAGAACCATAGATCCATTGCTTCGAGATACATAGGAACAAATATTTATGATTTCATATGATTCTATGAAGGGAGTGCACCAAAAAAGAGTGTCAAATAATCACAACTCTTTCGATTTTTTTGGTTGGAGGAACTTTGTGGGTCTGACCGTATTTTCGAGTGAGAGATCCACAATCATACTGTTTTGTTCTTGGGCTAACCCATATACCATACCAAAAATTGCAATTAGGAACAGTTGGATACATTCCTGAAATGGGTTTTCTGATATAAGAAAACCATCATCTTTTACTCTTCCACTTTAGTCGATGCTTTGTGAAAAATATGCGTCTTGTCTTTATAATTTTCTTGTAACACCAAAGTTAACACTTTAGATGATAGTTTTATTACAAAATTTCATCTAAACATTATAAAACATTGCCGTTTCGTGGGCTTAAGCAGTAACAATTTACCCAAACACGTTTTAAAGCTTATTAATGTTTACATTCGGTTCAATGTATTTTGTAGACAAAATTAAAGGATAAAAATGCAACAACAGAAAAAAAAAAATTAAAAAAAAAATGGAACTTTTTCATGCTCAAGTATGGTTAATGTATTTTAAAACAAAATAAGAAGATCAATGAACTCCAATTCCTGAACGAAGGTATTTTGATGTTTTTTTTTTCAAGTGGCGTTGTCTCAATTGTTTAATTGTACTAATGACAAGGTACTAGAGAGGATATTCCACCGACCACCTCACCTCATCCCCACACTTATAAACAGATAAGAAAAGAGAAAAAGCATAGAAGAAAACAAGATCCATAAATGAAATCAAGTAAGTTGGGAGACTAGCCAAGGTGCTTAATCCCACCACTACTCACATCAAACATTTTTCAACTTGTACCTCTCATCACTAGAATCCCCAATACCAATTTTTATCAATACATCGCCATCAAATCTATCTTGAAGCAAAAAAATGATCACTCCAACTATGATTTTTCTTACAAGTATGGTTTTACCTCTTAAATAAATGGACTTCTCCAAATATCACAACAATGGATGGTCTACACAACATCATGCCAACATGTGGCGTGTTGTGTGGTGAATGTGCACACATGGCCGTGCCCATTACCGTGCCCGTGCCATCCAAAATGATGGCACTACGATTGGACGGTCGAAATAGATGGGCATGTCCACCCAATCTAGCTAAAATCAACATGTATATACCTTCTACAATATTTTTTTCATCAGCACAACACTTCTGCATTGAACTCAAAATGTATATACCTTCTACAAGATTTATGTACTCTGCATCGAACTCAAAAGAACAGTTCCTAAAGTTTCCATTGGAATTGTCAGAACTCCAAGGGAGTCTTTTAATAAAAAAATGCAACTACTTCTCTTAGATAAATCTTTCTTTAAATAAATTGTGATGCAATAAGTAAAAGTTGGGGTGCCAATAACCTCTCTCAAGTTTTTTATTTTTTTATTTAAGAAAATATGTCATCAAGTTGTGAAGATAGACAAAAAAAAAATAGACTGAACTGAACAGGGTTAAAAACATTTCAATCCTGAGAGGTTGAAAAACAATTATTTTTTTATTTTTTGGTTAAAAAAATCAGGATTTTATCAAGAATTTAAAAATCATGAGAATTTTGAGTATTTATAACTTGATGAAACATAAAAAAAAATTCGATTCTAAATGGAAACTTTCGATTCTAAAAAAAATCATGAAAATTTCTAAATCCATGAAACATAAAAAAAACCTGCGTTTACGCAAAGATGCCCTTTCGATTCTAAATCTATGATCTTGTCTAAAACTAATAAATCCATCATAAAATTTTGATTTCAAATCCATGATCTTGTTTGAAGAGGGATTTGACAGAAGAGTAGAAATGACCCTTTAAAACAAAATCGCAGGATACATCGTCATTGTTCCACCTTATCAATTCTTAAAGAAATTTGCCCTTCTTCCCAAATCTCTACAATTATAAGGTTTTTTATTTGTAAGTTTGATATTCCTATCCTTGTACCAATTGTAGACTTGAGGACGTAGAAACAATAAAATAGTTAAGGGAAATCTACTTAAATACAAAAAAAAAAAAAAAAAACAGAGAAGGGAAGAAACCCATAATCGAAAATTCATGAAAGAGAAATAAAATGGAAAAATGGGTTCTACAGATTAACATCAAATAGAGGGAAAAAAAAAAACAAAATCAAAACTAAAACATAGGAAGGAGCAAGAGGCATACCTGTAATTTTTGTGAAAAGACCGGTTTCTAAAGCTCAAACGAACAGCCCCTTTGGGTTCTAGGGTTTGTGGAGTGAGCTTCAATAGTGGATGAATACGAAACCTCTTTCAATTTCGTTAACCGCACAAATCAGACTTGGTATCTCTCAAGTATAAAACCTAAAAGGTTTGGGGACGAAGAAGATATCACAGAGAGGTTGCGAACTGCAACGAGAGAGACAAAGAATGGATTTTACATTCGTTGAGAGTCGAACGAAACAGGGTTTAGGATTATTCGTTGGAAATTCAAACAAAGGTGAAGGGTATTTCGATCTTTGTATCTAAGCCGTTTTCGGTGATCGACTCTGCGCAGAAACGAAATAAAAAAGCCTCTTTTGACGTCTCTAAATGAGAGCCATTTTTTTGACTTTTGTTGATACTTGTGGGAGCACAAAAAGCTGAAACGAACACTGTTATTGTGGCTTTTTTGGCTTAAAAGCTTAAAAAGCAAAATAAGTCAGCTTTAAAATTCAAACGAACAGCCCTTAGATTTTAGAACATAGGACTCGATATGCTGATGAATATTTGAGATACCCTGTCTTCTTAAACTGATGAGTGATGACATACCCCTTGACCTTGGTCTACTCTTAAATATAATATAAATAACCTAAATGCCCTTGTGTTAAACCTCTAGCCAAGGTCCCTTCATTTTTCCCCAAAATGCATAACCTCGTAGTATACAAATTTTTAACTCTCGATTTCAACCTTCAAACATCCGTAACTAGATAGGATTTGTAGGAAATAAAAGAAGAGGGATTTATATTTGAAAAAAATATCAATATTTTTTATGGAACTAGGGTCAATTGAGCCCCTTAGCCTGTTAGTCCAACCTGTCCGACAAAACTAGGGTTATAATCTTCTTATTGAGCCAGCAAAACGAGGGCATGGCACAATAATTTTCAATTTGTCAAATATGAGTTGGGCTAAGGCTTAATAATGCCTAGCCCACCCCAACTTGACCCATTATTGTATTTTTATTAAATATATTCATAAAATAAATATTTTGTAATAAAAATAAAATATATTATATAATTACAATTTAACTTTCATTTAAGGTGGCATGTGCAAACATATATGTGTTGAAAGGTCTTATTTGTAATTTAAACTATTAACAAAAGGGTGGTTTGAAACTTACATAGCAAAAAGAGTATTTTTTGTAATTTTAAAAATTAACCAATGTGATTTTTTGGACTTGCGACTTTGCGATTGCATTTTTTTAGATTTGGACCAAAATAACCTTTGATTATATAAAGTTTAAGTATTAAGATGGAGGCATTTTTAAAATTCAATTTTTTATGTCAAATCACCTCTACTCTACCTTCTCTCATTATAATAGTAAAGACTAGGTTAATGAGATGTTGCTTGCAATTTTGATTGGATAATCTTCCACCTCACAACAAAAATAAAAAAGTTCACTTTTTTTATTAAAAAAATGGAAATCTTCTCTCTCTCTTCTTTTCCCAAACTCTATCCAAGTCTCTCTCTCTCTCTCTTCTTTTCCTAAACTCTATCCAAGTCAAGCTTAAGCCAATTAAGGCCAACTAGGGACTTAGTTGACATAAACCCATTAAGGTTATAAGATCAATTTAGGTGGAGCCCAACTCTTTAGGGCCAGGTTAAGACTTAGTCAACCCTAGTCAAACTTATCCATTGACAACTCTAAGTAAAATAGCCTACAAATTTAATAATTTTTAGGAGAATATAATTGTAAACATGAGAAATTCACCGAGTAAATCTCAAGTGCCACATTGGTTTGAAGTTGCCACCATTCTTTTTTATAACAAGGTGTAAATGGTCACTTGATTAATTATTTTAAAATTTTCATTTAGTGACTCCGAGGTTTTTATAAATAAGTTAATCTACCTAGAGAACTAGGTAAGGGATTCGATTAGAGGTTGAGAAAGGTGTTAGGCACCCCTCCCTCTCCATCTTAGATGGTAACCTTACAAACGTGACCATTTTGATGGGAAAAAAGTAGAATTTAAGAACAAAAATAACATTTTATTTGTGTACATAGATGAATGAACCTTAATTTTGGCACATATCACGGGAGTTTCCTCATTGAGAGATGGAGACCCCAAAATCTTACTTTAAAATTATATTTTTGACAAAAAAGAAAAAAAAAAAAAAAAAGAGGAAGCAAAGAAATGGGGATTACGTTATCCCTACTACATCATACCTTGAAGTTTGATTTATTTTTCTTGATCTTCTTTCTTAATCTTCAATGAAGGAGCCTTGATTTCTTCAATTTTTTTTAGAGATGGAAGTTGAGTAATGAATAGTTGAAGGATGAGAGATTTTAAAAAGATGTGAGAGAGAATTGAGGTGAGTAGAAATTTTAGGTTGAGAAGAGGTTTGAGAGTATGTGAGATTTTTAGATGAGATTGAGAGTGTTGAAAGAGATGACTTCAGGGGTGTGTTCAAGCCTTGGAAGGTATTGTGGTGAGAATGGGAGGAAGGGGGTTTTATAGGACTTTTAAAGGTAAAATGGGGTAAAAAGGCAAAAAAGGGTAGAATTGTGTGAGGTTTGTGATTGGGTGTGTGTAAATTAAGGATAGTAAAAGGATATTTGTGAAAATGGGTGTACATGATTTGCTTGCGATCCAAATGGTTTGAATTTTTCAATCTATTTGGATCGAGTATTAGATGAGTTGAATGTAGTGGATTTTGATCAGAAGAATAAAGGTATAAGAAGGTGATTGTTGTTTTTTTGCAAGGGTGGAGAATATGGTGACATTTGTTAAAGAGGTGTGAGGGTGTGTTAGGTGAGTTGACTAGGGAGAAGAAATGTGAGAATCGTTAGTGATGATGCATTTGGAGAGAATGATGAGGTAAGTTATGACATGGGTGTGGGTAGGTTGATTTTTTCAGAGAAATACAATGGGGTTGGTAGATGAATTAAAGAAGTGAGTTGAAGTGATAGCATGTGTCTCATTATGATGATCGTTGGTGATTGATTATGATCATCGGGCTTGGATTTTGGGTTGGGTTGAGAGGTAAAATAGTTTAGAGCTAACGGACTTAAGGGTTGAACTTGATTAGGTTAAAGTATATGTAAGATTGGGTCGGGTTGAGAGATGATGTGATGATAAAACAAAGGTAAGAAGAGTTCTTAGCTCATGGACCAAATAAAAGGGGTGTTATGCCATTTATTTGAAAAATAGACAGGTTTTAGAGGTTTGGACCTTGGGGCCTATTCGATTTTTTTGGCATTTTGTGTTGAGGGCTTGTTCAAATTTAGGTGTCTACAATAATCATAAAATTTTGAGTAAGGGAATGTTTGATTGCAAAGAAAATTAAGTAGAAAATGATTTGTTGTAAAAATGAGTATTTTTACGTGTTTTATGAAACAAATAAAAGAAATTTGCGGGAAAATTGATTTGTCTGCACAAAAGATTTTCCAAGATTATACACAAATGTATTCTTACCCCCCCCCCCCCCCCAAAAAAAAAAAAAAAAAAAAAAAAAAAAAAAAAAAATGATTTGCCAACATACGAACAATTTATATCTATAATATTAAAAACTCTCTTGTTTTTTTCATCAGATTACCTATTTTTTAGACTTTAGGATATAGTTTTATATGAGCCTAATGAGTAATATAGTGTGTAGCAACTACTAATTGAAGAATTATACTAATTGTTAACTATTAGGGTACCCATCAACTTGTTTTTTTACGAAGTGGTATAATATAGATATCATGCATGAGACACATTTTACTTACCAACTTAATAAAGATTTAAGCCTTACTAAGGGTAGGTTTGCTCAAATGGGTAACCACATAAATAATCCAACACTACAACCCTCTAGATTTCAAAGAAAACTTCATATTCAAAATTTCAAAATAAAAATAAAAATTCATTTGCATTTAATACAAAATTTTGAAAATGGATGGCTACATAACTCTCAAATTTAAATGTAAAATTCAACAAGGAAAACTAACATTTAATATTTTTTTTTTCAAAGTTCATAGAATTTTATCCTCTACAACCCTAAAGCATTTGAACATGTGTTTTGGATGCCAAAAGTCGAGCCTAGGGACCCCTTAAATATTATATGTATAGATACCCTCAATGCTTATCTATTAAAAGGAATTTTTTATCTTATTTTATAAAAGATATTTATTCAAAATTTTCACAAAAAATGATTTTGACATGTTTTTTTTTATATATAGTTAGTACAAAAGAAAAATTAAAATAATGGTTTTTTTTATTTTTTTTAAATGCAACTCAAACAATAAAAATAATTTTCAGTGAAATTTTCCATGATATGCTTAAACAGTAAAAAATAATTTACCTGACAAAATATTTTATTTGCAATCAAACACGCCCTAAAGGTTGAGTATAAAGGCATTTAGGTCATTAGATAGAGGTTAAGAGGGTATCTCATCAGTTTTAAAACACATGGGGGTATCTAAAATATTCACCAAAACATTGAGGACCCATATTTAAATCACTTCTTTTTTCTTTTTTCCTTATTTTCTAGTCTGAAAGTTGTTCTTTGTCAAAGGTTCCCATACTTCGCTACTTCAAACCCTAGCTTTCAGATACACATATAGACCTTTCAGCGTCTCTGTCTCTTCTCTCTCACGCACACCTTTCAAAGTGCGTAACCTTTACCAGGTTAGGGTTTCTCTTACTCCTTAATATGAACAAAAAATAAAAATAAAAACAGATTAATTTATTTTTAAGATATTTTTGGTTAATCTTTTAATCTCTCTAATTAGTTGTTTTTGTTTGAGTTTTTTATAGGTAAAAAAATTTGGATCGATGGATGAGCGTTCGAATGCACCAACGACAGAATCAACCTTGTCTTGTGCTCGATGTGGCAAACCTGCTCATCTTCAGTATATATTTTCACCATTTAATGTCTATTTTTGCAACATATGCGACACCTTTTATTATTATAAAAAAAAAAAAAACAAATAATAATAAAAATGTCATTTTTTTTTAATATACGAAGGTGTCCCAAGTGTGTGGAATTGAAGCTTTCTCGTGAAGGTGCTGCTTTCTGGTTTGTAATTGTAACTAATTCATGTATTAGTTGAATTTCTAAGTTACTTATTTTTGGTACGTTATCATGGTTTCAAAACTCGTCCAAGACTGCGACTTATTGCCCGATTCGTCTCGATATCGCTCAGTAATGGGCCGGACGGACAAGTCAATGTATCGGACGAGATTTAAAACCCACGTTCATTTTCTCATTTTTGAATGAGACGTCGTAAACGTATTGGAAAACTCATCCGAGACGACTCAGTCTCGTTCACGGACGATACGAGACTTCAAAATGAGTTTTAAAACCATGTTGGTTATTCTATGGTGATGTATTATTATTGGTTTGTAGTACTCAGGATTGCTTTAAGGCATCATGGAGTTCACATAAATCAGTACACTTGAAGGCCAAGTTGTCGGTGATTAAGACGGGGACTACTCCAGATGAGATAATTTCAGCCTCACTTAATCAGGGTTGGCTATATTGCTTAAAGAAAGGCCAGACTCGAACATCTAAACTGCCTCATTTTGATTGGACTGGGTATTTCTTAAAGATTCAATATCTTTTTTTTTTTGGTTGCAATTTGGATTTGTTACAACTACGGTTCAGATGCCATGCATGCTTTGATGGGTAATTCTATGATTTTGATAGTTGCACATTCAATTACACCAACATTAAGAAGGATAGAAAATGAATTTTAGAGGTTTAAAAAGGAAGAACAAGTTTGTTATTAAATCGATACAGGAGTATGAATGTTGGTGCAGACACCTTAGCTAGAGATTTGTTAATAGATTTTCATTCTATATTAGTAGTTATATGTCCGAACTCTTGTATATTTTTTTTTTCACCAACACATGCGTAGGATCAAAACCTCTCCATGCACGCATCCAGAAGGAAATCCCTAATTATGTATTTGTTACGATCCCACTCATTCATTACTAATCTAAAATATGTCATGGGTACATCAATTATCTGAACACAAATGAAGGAATCCCTTAAATGCATGTTTTTTCATTATTTGTTCAACATGTTCAATCCAGATCAATAATATGTTGGGTATTTCAACTTCTTTATATCTCAATCTGGGACTTCTTGTTTGTCACATTTATGTTTTTTATTATTACTAAAATGCCCTTCATATTCATGCACAGGGCGCTACGGCCGTATCCTATATCAAGTATGCGTGTTGTGCCTTCGCATATTGACAAGCCTGACTGGGCAATTGATGTGAGTTATTTTTGTTGGCTTTCGATTATTGGTTTCTGTCTTGATGTGTGTAGACGATTGGTGTAATTGCAGAGAGGATGTCAATTGATGACTATAATAATGGGCCTCCCATCTGTTCATGAATGTTAATGTGCGTGTGTTCTTATTTGATCAAGTCTTAATGGATTGCTGTTTCTGGATTTGTGTTGTCTGTTCCTATTATGCATTTTTTTTTATAGGTTTTTAATGTGAAGGTGGGGTTTTAATCTCATGTCTGTGGTACTACCATGAACCATCACAGACATTACCGCCTCACTGAGGTGACACTGTAAAAAATATTGTATTGCACCACTCGAAAACATTCATGTTATGCATGTAATCAGTGCTAAGGAATTGATTTTGTGTTTATTGTATTGTTGTGGCTCTAACTTACTTCTTTATTTGATAGGGGATCCCAAAAATTGAGCCCAATAGTGATCTGCAGAATGTTGTGGAGGTAAGCTTGGATTTGAAATTTCTCACTGGTTCATAAGCCAGATATCCATGTTTAATCAAGTTGCACGTTTGTTGGGAGGGTAAATAATTTTTTCTTTTCTGTTGGCCTTCTTACTTTTGAAGATCAAAACTCAGGAACAGATTGAGAGAATGAGAGAAACTAGCCGGGTAAGTTCGTAATGCCTAACTTTTCCTTTTCATTGGACTGCTTTTTCATATTCCAAAAGATGTCGTAGTATGATTTTTTGGTAAGTTGAGTGACTAAATCAAGTTGGTGTCATTAAGTCTCCACATTCCTTCTTTGTCTTCATATATGCTAGATAATTTGGTGGATTTTGAATCTCTATCCTCTATGATACCCTGAAATTCATTGATCTCTATATGATTGGATAAACCTAATGTTGCATGTGTGTTGATTCCAAAGTTTTACTTTCTATTGTATATTCCTCTTTAGCTTGTTTGTATTCTGCTTCCATGGTTAGCTAATACTTGTTGAATAGCCCATACTCTTGAAATGTTTTTTTTTTTTTTTTCCAAAGATTTGGTTGCCTTTTCGTATGATGGTGAATAATGTTACTTATATCCTCAGTTACTACTCAAGTACTCAAGGGCCAACTATAGTCACACGCAGGGGTCAAATTTCATGCCGTGTCAGAATGTTTTGGTGGAACATTCTGGTTTGGCTGAGACAAAACAAAGGATTGACCCGGAAACATTTAATGTTTTGAGAGAGTTTCTGATTGTCTCGGAAAGTTGCAGTCGAGAGGATGCAGAATTTTTTAGATTTTCTTTTGGGCTTTTCTTTTAAGTTAAATTTGAAACTCTTTTTACTTGTTTAAAATCATGTTTAGATTGCTCGGGAAGTCTTGGATGCTGCTGCTCGTGTAATTAAACCTGGTGTGACAACTGATGAAATTGACGAAGTGGTTCATGAGGCAACAATTGCTGCTGGTATGTTTTGTTCTAGATGAGTATTATTCAGATCAGTTCCTTTAGACCGGTTTCTCACTTGTTGGTTTGCGAAACTTGTCTTTTATATGATTTTTATGAGCAACATGTGCGTGTGGTCATGCATAGAAGCTCATTGTTGGTAGATATGTAAGTTTTAGTGTCCTAAAAAACTCACTGAGTTTCTCAATGTATCAAGTTGATTGCTGCTTGGTCATATATTTTCAACGTGTGATGACTTCTTTTGGTTTTCTATTTTTTCTAAGGTTTTATGCCTCTAAAGGATGTGCTAACCTTCATTTTCAACTGAGCGATGATTGTTTGCATCAGTCCAGTCTTTCGAGGGATGTTATCGTTGTTAAGTTTGGATGTATGGTTTGAAGTCAGATGGTGGTAGGAATAACCCTACATATGAATATGGAGTTTGGAGAAGTATTCAAAATGTGATGGTTTTCATCATTTGTTGGTTTACGAAACTTGCCTTTTATATCCCATGTTAGACCATTTTAGTTACACCTCTTTTAGCTTCCATTATTTGGGGAACAAATAATGCATCCATATGGCCTGTTTTGTTTGGTCCTCTGCTTTAGACAATGTTTTAATAGTTGATTAATTTATTGTTTTTTGGAGACTTATTGTTGTAGTGAAACCATCAACCTCCTCTTAATTTATTGCAACCTGGATAGAAAAAGTGATCCTATTTTATTTCTCTTCATCTCCTTTTAGTTAGCATAACTTAGCCTTTAATGCTATAGATAGGATTCCATGGGGAATGTTGACTTTGGCAATTTGTTGGAGCATCTAGAAAGTACAAAGCAAGGGAATCTTTTCTTCAGCAATATAATATTACTAACTGGTTGTTTTGATTTTTGTCAAATGTCAGGAGGATATCCATCTCCACTAAATTATCATTTCTTTCCAAAGTCTTGCTGCACGTAGGTACTTCTTCAATATTATCTTCTTTCACTTAACTTCTATGTCGATGTAAGGATTATGCTTAGTCCGTCAGCTCTTTTTTGTTTGTCGCAGGTCAGTTAATGAAGTTATTTGCCATGGAATTCCAGATGCCAGGTGTATATTAAATTTTACCATGTGTTCATCTTCATGTTTTTTCCTTAATACATATACTTGTCTTCCTTGAATTCTTTTTCTTCTATTTTCGTTGGTAAAATATCCTTTACTGTCATATTCCATCTTGTTAATTGGAAGACTTTATAATCCCCTAAATAGAGTGGAGGATTAGGATTTTGAAAACTTAGGATCATGAATTTAGCCCTTCTTGAGAAGTGGCGGTGGAGGTTTTGCATGGAACATGTAGTGTTTGGAAGAAAGTAAACTTGAAAATCACATTAAATAAATCCAGTAGAAGAAATCTACACATCTCTCACTTTTTCCTTAATGATGTGTCGATCCACTTCAGTATGCTTGGTTCAGTCGTGTTGAACTGGATTGTGAGCAGTAATGATAGAGCAGCGTTGTTATCACAATACAAATTATTATGACCTTGAATGTTGAATCTCGACTTTAGCATCAACAACTTCGGCCAAAACAACTCGCAAACACCATGTATCATGGCACGGTATTCATCCTATGCACTGGATGGAGCAATTACTGAACGCTTTTTTCTCCATGTCACCGAGATTACCACCAAGGTACCAACCATAGTATGACAACTTGAGGTTGATAGGCGTAGGTCTGTTAATTGGGCCCGTTGACCTGGCCTACCTCAAATCACAAGGACTCAGACCTTTATCTTGAGTACACAATCCACAAAGTAAGGTCAGACTCAAAGTTCTCCAGCCCATTAAATCCGGGTTTGCTAGGGCTTAACATTGCTCAACCTTTCCCACAAAAGGAAGAACATCAATGAGAGGGTCTTTCGGAGGATCAAAGTTTTGGGTTCTGTTTTATTTCATAATTGAATTTCTGGATTTTCTTCTTTCCAATCTAGGTATGTCGTTGATGTTGCTGACAACAACATCAATATATGTTTATTCTACGTTCATCCTTCGCTTGTTTGTTCCTGTACAATTATCTAAAAGAGATACAAAATATCACATTTACTACCACACAATGGATAAGAACAACATTGTTTAGCAAACTCACAAACTTCACGTTGAATATCCATAGTAATAGGATCAATCAAGATCTTCTAGAAAATACCGTCTTGCCAAGGGGGTGCACTGTCCATACTGTTGATGACGTCGACCATACGATCAAATGTCACGAACAATATTTGATGATCTCTCCAACTTTTGTGATAATTTCATCCTGCTCTAATACTAACTTGAAAACCAGTTTAAATGGATCTAGTGTTTGGGGGGGAAAAATAAGATTAGGGTTTCATGTGTTGTTTACACAACCCAAGTATTATTATTTAATATGAAAAAGAAACATGGACAGTAATGCCCTTGCAAATAAGTTTGAAGACAAAATTAAAGACTAAATTTGTATTGACAAAAACACCCTACACAAGTAATGCATGCGAGGTATGGCATAGAAAACATGGGATGGGGAAGTGAGATCATTGTATGGGTGTGGTGTGGGATAAGTACTCTTAAGATGTTCCCTAAATTCCAGATAAAGATAGCTTTTAGAGTGGGTAGGGTGAACAAGTTTCAGTTTTTGGGGGTGGATTATTGGTTTGGTAATTCCCGTCTCCAATCGTTGTTATCAAATCTTTACTCTATTTCTTCAAAAAGAATGTACCAGTTCAGAATTGTTCCTTTTCTGAGGATTGTGTCTTTCTGAAGTCAATGATATCTTTCTAGCTGTTCCCTTATTTTTGTAAATGCAAGTTGCACCTGAATTGAACTTCTTTCAATCTTTGCAGTATATTAGCTGTTCACTATCTATTCGTGCTTTTATGAGGATCAACTAACATTTCTTTTTTGTTGCAGGAGATTAGAGGATGGTGACATAGTTAACGTTGATGTGACTGTCTACTATAAAGGTGTACATGGTAAGAAGGTTTATGCCAGTCATTGTGTTCATTCAACACTTTTTTAAATTTTATTTCCTGCAAAGCGTTGTCCTTGACAATGGTCGAGCAAATGTGCAGGTGATCTTAACGAAACATATTTTGTGGGAAAAGTTGATGAAGAATCTCAACAGTTGGTCCGATGTACTTATGAGTGCTTGGAGAAAGCTATATCTATAGGTACTTGTTGGGCTTACTTTTGCACTGACTGATTTTCTTTCTAAACATATTTTTTTGTTGGTATTTCTTAGTGTATATAGTGTTGCATCATTGATTTTTAATTTAGTAGCAAGTGTTATATTTTTTTTTCTTATATTTGCTTCATTGCTCCTATATAACTAATGGAAATTGAAATTTTGATGGAAGTTATCATTTCAAGTTCTATTCTTTTCTTATTTTTTTCAGTTCTTCAGTAATTAGTTGATAGGAAAGTGGTAGTATAGTGCTTCTCAAGGGGAATATTTTTTACCAATAAAAAAATTTGATGGAGCCAATGGGTTATGTCTATGCAGCCTTATTATATTCATGGCTCCGATCACCTTTTACCACATTAGAACATTTGGAATCATGCAATTCCAAATGTTCTCATCATGGCTGATCTGAAAGTGGATTTTTTAATAATTCATTGACTCTTGAAATGCCTCCTGGATTTTTTATTTTTTTTTGGGCATGAATCTGATATGAACTAACAAGTAACAACGTAGTAATTGGTGTAATAACAACCTGTTTGAAAATTAGTTTCACATGTAGAGTGGACAATGTTGAGTTCCTTATTCGTAAATGCTTCATTCTAATATATGTTCTGTGAAAATGTTTTTCACGCCTCTTCATCAGTTACTCCATTCTGTGGATTATTAACCTGATTTAGTGATACTTTCTATATCTCAGTTAAACCTGGAGTAAGATTTCGTGAAGTTGGGGAAGTTATTAATCGTCATGCTTCAATGTCAGGGCTTTTCTGTGGTAATGTGATATCTACTTGTACAATTAATAGATTGTACCATTTGTGTTGAAGTCGCTAACATTTTTCCAATGTCTGTTTGCTGTGAAAATTGTTAAAATAGGTGAAATCATACTGTGGTCATGGTATTGGAGAGCTGTTCCATTGTGCCCCAAACATTCCTCATTATGGAAGTATCCTTGCTAAGCAGTTTTTTCTATTCATTACAAGGGAAACTAAGTGGTGGAAAATTTCAAATGAAATGTCCATACACTTTCCACATAATCTACCTGAGCACTTATCTAACCATAAATTGCCTCACATTTTTTAGTTGTGTTGCTAACCTTAACAAAATCAGGAAATAAAGCAGTTGGTGTGATGAAAGCCGGGCAGACCTTTACAATTGAACCAATGATTAATACTGGTTATATTTCGAAACTTACTCTATAGCATGATTTTCAGTGGAATGTTTATGGGATCTCTGATAAAAACTAAAAGTATTACCTTTATAGGAGTTTGGCGTGATCGGTTATGGCCTGACGGATGGACAGCCGTTGCTGCAGATGGCAAACGCAGTGCTCAGTTTGAACACACTCTACTGGTATCTTCACATTTTCTTTTAATAATTTCTTTTAATGACCTCTCAGTTAAGTACATACTTTTTTAATATTTAAGTGTACTGCTTGTTCATGATAGACCTTTGAAGATGACCAACTCTCTTTAGTGCCATTAGATGGGTCATTAGTCTAGACTCGAGACAATAATCTGGCACTAAATAATGTAATTTTGATCAATTTGAGATCTTTCTAGGGTTGGAATATTTTCTTTTGTCATACTTCAAGGGGCAGTAATATCCTTAATAAAAAATTTAACCGAACCAAAAGTAGTATAAAAATTTCCCCTACTTGGGAAAATCTCTTCCTTGTACTTCCCCTCAACTTAGATCGATATTCGGTGCATTAGAAACAGAAAGAAAGAACGGGAATAGAGTGCTTTTTTGGGATGAATAATTCCTTGACCATGACGAGGTGGAGAAATGTGAACATCTGGCAATCTGGATTAATTTACTCCCATCTTAAACATGTCTGTCTTGTTCTGAAATTGCAGTCGAATTCAACATGTTTCTATGTTCTGACACTGCTCTGGTTATGCAGGTGACAGAAACTGGAGTCGAGGTTCTTACAGCACGGTTGCCCACCTCACCCAATATGTACCCTTGGCTAAATGCGTAGCCATTGCCCCGAGTTCAATGTATCGTGACTGAAACTCTCATCCATGAAGCTGAATATATAATTTTGGACAAGAGTCTTATGGTTGGTTTTATTTATACTTTCTGCCAATACCTGTTTGCATCGTATAAGAAGTGATCCCACAACTGGTCCATCAATATTGATTGAGTTGGTGGGCTTCTTGTGCTATAAACCAGGTTTGAGTTATTTGACTGGCATTGGGTTTGTCGTAGATTGGCATTCCTTCATTTTTTCAGTAATTAGATGATAAATGTACTTTGTCATTTTGATAATCAACTATGAACATAGAAATTAGTGTCCTGACTGTATGTTTTATGATATTCTCACGACCAATTTCTCAGGAAATTTAGTTTCCCTTGAAAATAAATCCCCTGTAATCGTGCAAAATCCTCAGATTAATGAAGGCCTGCCACACACCCATCATTCTATATGACCTATCCAGATTACTGAAACAGCTGGATACATGAGGAAAATGCACATTTGTACAACCTATTCCATAATCCTTTAAGGAGTCAAACCATAGGAGCACAACCCATAGCTATTAAATTGTTCAACAATTCTAATGTTTCATGAGAACATACTTCCAGCCTGGAGAGGAGAATTATTAACTCATGTCTTCATCCTAGATTGGACCAAATACATCTAATCTAATTAAGAAATTAAAACATAACAACCGAAAAATAAATACAAGTCTATAAGATTGCAATCCCATGACATCTCAGCAGTATCTTTAAGATTAATAAGTCCTAAAAGGTTATTTTTCTCAATTAATGACTACTGATTAAGATTTTATAATACCAACCTTCTAACTCATATGGTGCTTTTTCGTGAGGTCTCTGTGGGCCTCAATACCTTATATGGGCTTCCAAATGAGGTTCTTTTGGACCCATAAGATTTCAAAATCAAACCATAGGTCCATGGCCCGAGCCCATATTTTAACAAGTATTATTGCCCAAAATTTGTTGAAATTAAAAATTTTCCTGCATGAAGATTTTTATTTTTAGTTTCTGAACAACGCAAACCTTACACTGTAGGGACTCCCTCTTGACTAAGAACTTGGGAGTGAGGGACAGAGAGAGTTTCAGTATTTCCTTCTCCATGCATGCCACTTCAGCTTCAACTGAAACTAAAATGGCGAAATACCCATAACCCCTTTGGCCAATCTAGGATCGAACACATCAAACTGCACTCTCCCTAGAAAGTCCAATAGAACCTGAGCAGGCACAGCTGGCAGAAGCACGGGAAGAGCCTCTGCGGGAACTGTTCCAGCCAACTCCCGAGCCTTCCGCAAATGGACATTAGCAACCGATGCCATCTCAAAAACTGCGTCGGGTAAACCCTTGAGGGAGTCCATTCGAATCTGTGTTATACCGTCCTGCTTAACAAGCAACCCATGATTGGATGCCACATCAGCAGGTATATAAGAAATCTGACGGTTACGGTTGGCATGGTAAGGTAGCGATCTAAGCAGCAAGAGGAGGCCACTTGCCTTACCAATATGTGAGGCTGCATGATCTGCAGCAGTAGACCTTATTCCACCAGCTTGGAGTGTCATATATAGAATGGTGGATGCAGTGTCCTCAGCATATCGTTCAAGCTCTTCAACTGTTTCAGGAATACCATTCTCATCCCTTCTTGCATCATAGATCCGAGCTTCAACAGATCGCTTTAGCCAACTCTTGCTTATCTTATGCTCGGAGACTATAGAAGAGAGGGCTTGAGCTGTGGGGTGCTCAATTACCTTATGAGCGAAGATTTTGTCTATGGCTTCTTGCCACCAGAGGAGAGGCATGAGACCAATTCTTGGATCAGAAGCAACATCCATGGCTCTTGCAGTTTCTACAATGAAAGCACGTAAGGCGAATGCAGCCTTACGCATAGCGGGAGGGAGATGGAGCATACATAAGTAGTGGTGGTAATCATAGCTCCGTACTTGTTGTACACAGTAGGAGAAGGCCGCGCGAATGCTGCTGGATGTTGAAGCTCCATTCATCAAATATTTGGTGCGATTACTGCTAATATATATAACAAAGAAAACAGTGCCCCAGTAATTGAAAAGTGTAGAACAACAGCTCTCAACAAAGCCAGCATATTTCAGACAGAATACATATTCAGCTTAAGAGAAAATTGCAATGCACTGTTTGGCCATAGCCAAGACCTAGTTTTCCTTGACCCAGAGGTGGAAAACCCTGAATAAGATTAACCTCCCATTGATCATGTCATAGGTTTAGTTTGTATATTGTTTGTCTAACATTGGTGCAAGCTGTTCTCGTGTAATGTATAATCCAAATACCAAAAATCATAATAGGAAAAAAAGTATGTCAGGTTGAATACATAGATAATGTACCCACGGTTAGACAATGCCATTCAACTGGAAGAAAATAGATTTAATATACCTGTTCAAATACATATATTATATATAGGGTCCCGTTCGGCACCCTAAGTTTACCACACACTTTAACAAACGCGTTTTGTCCTACATGGGTTAGAAGTTTCGGAATGGGCTGATTTTTGGTGAGGATGATCTCTATAGTGAGGAGATCATCCTCACCAAAAATCAGCCCATTCCAAAACTTCTAACCCCATCAAAAATGATTTATAAAAAATGGACGGTTCACGATTTTTCAACTTGTAAACATGGGGCTAAACATTTTGGAATGGGCTGATTTTTGGGGAGGATGATCTTCTAATCATAGAGATCATCCTCACCAAAAATCAGCCCATTCCAAAACTTTTAACCATGTAGGACAAAAAACGTTTGTTTAAGTGTGTGGTAAAACTTAGGGTGCTGAACATTTCCCATATATATATATAGATATATATATATATATATATATATATATTGGCTAGGAAAGCAAGGAAATAAAGGGTTAAGGCGGGTTTTGAGTGTGTTGATCTTTTGTCCATTCAGTTCATGCTAGGGTGTTCTCCAGAAGTGACATGCTGCAGTGGAGCTTGGGTACAATGAAAAGTAGGCAAAGGTAGGTTAGGGCATCATATAGAAACAACACCAGATTGCCGCAAGAAGTAGGTAGGGTTTCTCATACAAGAATAGATGAATTTAAAGAGTATCAATACAACTCTTTTTCTTCTTTTTTGCTTATCGTGGGTATCCCCCACCCTTTGGGTGAGACTAATCCCATGGTCACAGGCACCGCCCCCTCGGAAAGTCCTACGTGCAACTGGTTGAGTTGAGGGTCAACCAGATCTTGGACTTGTTTACAATAAATGAAATGAAATTGAATGAAGTAAAAGCCAAGGAAGTTGTGACTAAAGAATCTAGTTCATGTTAAAAAAGCATAAATAAAAACGGAGTAGATACAATACTATATTGAATTTAAAGAATATAATTGTGGATGCTAAGAGAATAGGTGATCGACTATTAGATATAAAACTAGTACTAGGGAAGGAGATAATTAACATACTTTGTCTTTGTACAACCCAAGATGGATTAAAAGGAAACATTAAAGTTCAATTTCAGGAAGATAAAGACGCTTAAGTCAAATAATTCCCTATGGAGAAGGAACCTTTGTGGGAGATAAAATGGTCATGTAAGAGAGAAAAAAGGAGTTGACAAGGTGCATGAAGAGCTTGGATTTGGATAAATGAGAATATGATCCTTGAATTCAATGACATGATCTTTTGATCACAAACATATATTTGAAAACGAAAGATGAACATTTAGTCACTTTCAAGAGTGAAACCAATTGAAATCATATGGACTTCTAAGGTCATACCCACCAGGGTTCAAATTTTCATTCCATTTTGAAATGTTTCAACGGAACATTCCGATTTGGCTAAGACTGGAACAAAATTATGACCCCAAAACACTGAATGTTTTCGCAAATGTCTTGTATTATATCACAAGGTTGTCATCGAGACCATCTCAGTTTTTTTCCTGATCAGAACATTGCCTCGAGACAAGATTTTAAACCTTGATTCTAATGTACAAAAATAAATAGGGTTTTAGGACTAGATGGAAATCCAATTAAAGTATAAAAAAGCATTTTTTTTATCAGAAAAATGCATGCTAAGTGTTGGATTGACTTGGTTAAACTAAGTTGTTCGATACAATTTTGAAGACCAGAAGAAAAAAAAAATCCAGATAATATGAGAAAATGTAACAAGGTACCTAGATCTTAGAGCATAGAAAAATACAGAGCTACACCAACTACTAGGACATCAAACATCAAACTCATAAGTCACACCATGAACTTAAGGGGGAAGAGTAATGGAACAAAGTTCATAATGAAAATAAAAATAAAAACAAAGATATAGTAGTACCACTTTAATTTTATGCGATGAAGCTAAATCATTGGGGGAATTTTTCTACTTGGACAAATACAGAGAAGTTTAGTGAAAAAGATAGGTATCCACACATAAATTTTATTGATTTAGAAAAGGCAAACAACAATATAAACAAAAATTTAATTGGGTTGATGCTGAGAAAGAAAGCGTCCCAAATGGATATATTACTAAGGAAATGTACCAAAAAGTTGAACGCAACTAGTGTGAAAAAAAATGGTGAGAAGACAAATGAGTTCCCAGCTACAATTTCTCTAATTATAAATGAAGTAATTCTCCTATTCAAGAAAGGTCCCTCAATCTATGTTATTTGCAGATGAAAGAAAAGTTAGTTGATGAAACTAAATAGAGAATCAATGCAAAACTAGAACTTTAAAGAGTTGTAGTAGTACTAAGGCAGAGTACATATAGTGTAAAATTTACCAAGGAAACACGCAAAGAAGAAGGACCATTAAAAGTTAGTAGTCAGGAAATACCCCGAAGTAACCATTTATTTTATCTCGTTGTTAGGTGCTCCATTTTGATTTTTCCCATTGAGGCTGAACCTAAACCTGTCCATACACTGATAAGGGATGTATGGATTCTCGAGAAGAGAGGAGTTGTGGTGGTCTTCCCCCTAACTGCCCAGATCCCACGAGTGAATAGAAAGTTGGATTTACATTGGATCTCACTCGAATCGCCCATCTATCCTCCTGAGGAGAAGTTTGGTTTCAAACTCAGGTTCGAACATGAGGAATTCGCCATGCTAATGTGGCTAATGTGCCTTGGATGATCTACATCTCCGGGTCAGGCCCTGATGAGCATGTTGAACTATCCATGTGGTTGGGAGCCCTCACAGCCAGGCACAACAACGCAATTATCAAGGGCATGCTCTACCACTGAGCTAATAGCCCGTTGTGCGGGCCTCCCACTGGTGGCCCGCTATGCCAAAAGCGAGAGAAACCCCCTATCTAGGTTTTATGAAATGAGCTTTGGGTCTAAGGTAGACTTAAACAACACAAAGCCATTTAAGAAATGAGTTTCCGATGCAATGAATTATCTTTCCAACAATGGGACATGCTTGAATGTCAGATCCGATTCGCGCGAAAATGAGATTCTAAACCTACAAGACCCCTCTTATTGGAATAAGGAGACTAATATAATTAGATAATTTGATTCTAAAAAAAACATTTTGTCTATATTTATTGAATCCGAAAGTCACCAATGTCTAACAAAACCTCAATCATTTAAGAACAAATAAGAGATAAAACCAGAAAACAGAAAAACTATCCAATCTTAAAGAACTCTCATTCTAGTGAAACAGAAATTACATTCAGTATTAGTTTGGTTTGATGAAGTTAATCAACATATATAGTTTTGATTGAATAGTGTTTGAGTCGTTCTTTGGATTCCAGAGTATATAAAGAAAATTAACTAATCCAGAAACCCTAAAATGTGAAACTGATTTCAGAAGTAACTCAGATAATGTTTCAAAGAGATGTTTGACTCAGAAACCCTAGATCGTAATCGAGTTATTAAATTGTAATTCTTACCTTATTGGATCGAATTTCGAAGGTGAGTTGCAGAGAGAGAAAGAAGATCAACCAGTGTTGTTGTTTGGCGCGTGCTAAGCACGAGTACTCCCAAACGATTCTTAAGGTAGGAGAGTGCTTCTTCTCAAGTCAATGGTCAAGGAAAGCAAACCGACTTCAATTATTTTATTTTGAGGAGTTATTTATAATTAACCTATTATTTAAGTAGGACTTTCGAAACACCCGTGAAGTTGTTGGGTGATTTAGGGTCTGTTTTTTACAGAAGCTAGCTCTAGCTCCAGAAGTTGGCTTTTGGAAAAAGTAGAAGCCTAGAGCCTGAAAAGCTACATCCAACAAAAGCTTGTTCGTTATAGAAGCACATAAGTTAAAAATTGATGTTCGTTTGATAGCTTTTTATTGCTGGATTTTTATAAAATGACTAGAATACCCTTAATGTTGATAATGCACCCATAATGCACAAAAAATTAGCATAATACCTTAACAAATATATAATTACATTATATATATATATATATAATAAATTTTTATTAAAAAATTTTAAAAATAATTATTTTAATAAATTTATAAATTTATAAATTTTATTAAAATTTCGATAGCATCTCCTCTTAAAAATGAACATATGATAAAGAAAATACCTACATAATATACAATCTAACATCCACATAAAGATGAAAGATTTTTTGGTAATAAAGTAGTGATGATGAATTACTTTTGGTCTTTGTAGTAAAGATGAAAGGTATTTTGGTAAAGATGAAGGGTATTTTGATAATTCTGTTTTATTTTTTAAAGTTAAGTTTGATTGAAAATTTGATTAAAGATGAAGGGTATTTTGGTAATTCCATTTTCTTTTTTAAGGTTAAGTTTGGTTGGAAATTTAAATAAAGATGAAAGGTATTTTGGAAGATAAAAGGTATTTTGATAATTAGTAAAAATGAAGGATATTTTGATAATTTTTTTATATTTTTAAAGTTAAGTTTAGTTGGAAATTTGATTAAAAATGAAAGGTATTTTGATAATTGGTAAAGATGAAGGGTATTTTGATAATTTCATTTTATTTTTTAAGGTTAAGTTTGGTTGAAAATTTAATTAAAGATGAATGGTATTTTGGAAGATGAAGGGTATTTTGATAATTCCCTTCTATTTTTAAGGTTAAGTTTGGTTGAAAATTTGATTAAAAATAAATGGTATTTTGGTAAAGTCGATGGGTATTTTGATAATTCCTTTCTATTTTTTAAGGCAAAGTTTAGTTGAAAATTTGATTAAAGATGAAGGGTATTTTTGAAAGATGAAGGGTATTTTGATAAATATGAAGGGTATTTTAGTAATATCATTTTTTAAGGTTAAGTTTAGTTGGAAATTTGGTTAAAGATGAAAGGTATTTTGGTAATTACACTTGAACTGTTTTATGTTTTTTGCTTTTAACAAAAGTCATTTGAAGAAGTCCCTCTTTGGTGACTTCTTTTAAGAGCTACTTTTGGACTTCAATTGAAATCTACAGGAGCCAAAAAAGTTCAAACGAACATCATTTATCTAACTTTTTTGACTTAAAAGCTAAAAAAGCAAAAAAAGCTAGCTCCTGAAGCTGAAAAGAACAGGGCCTAGATTTTAGAACATAGGACTCGATATGTTGATGAATATTTGAGATACCCTGTCTTTTTAAACTAATGAGTGATGACATAACCCTTGACCTTGGTCTACTCTTAAATATAATATAAATAACCTAAATGCCCTTGTTTTAAACCTCTATCCCAGGTTCTTGATTTTTCCCCAAAATGCATAACGTCGTAGTATACAGATTTTCTACTCTCAATGTCAACCTTCAAACATCCATAACTAGATAGGATTTGAAGGAAATAAAAGAAAAGGGATTTATATATATGAAGAAAAAAAAATTAATATTTTTTTATAGAACTAGGGATGTTAATTGAACCCCTTGACCCGTTAGTCCAGCCCATCCGACAAAACAAGGGTTATGATCTTCATTTTAAGCTAGCAAGACGAGGGCATGGCTCAATAATTTTCAACTTTCAAATCTGAGTTGGGCTAGGGCACTAATAGTGCCTTGCCTACCCAAACTTGACCCGTTATGGTATTTTTTGTTTGTTAATATATTCATAAAATAAATATTTTATAATAAAAATAAAATATATTGTGTAATTAGAATTTAACTTTCATTTAAAGTGGCATGTGGAAACATACATGTGTTGAAAGGGCTTATTTATAATTTAAACTATTAACTAAAGGGTGGTTTGAAAATTACATAGCAAAAAGGGTATTTTTATAATTTAAAAAACTGACCAACGTGATTTCTGGACATGTGACTATGCGATTGCATTTTTTAAGATTATGACCAAAATGATCTTGATTATACAAAGTTTAAGTTTTAAGGTGGAGGCATTTTTGAAATCCAAATTTTAATGTCAAACCACTTCTATTCTACCTTCTCTCATTATAATAGTAAAGATTATGGGTTAATGAGACATTACATGCAAATTTGATTGAATAATCTTCCACCTCACAACAAAAATAAAAAAGTTCACTTTCTTATATAAAAAAAATGGAAATCTACTCTCCTTATTTTTCCCCCATACACGATCCAAGGCAAGTCTGAGCCCATTATGGCCAATTTAGGACTTAGTCAAAATAAACCCAATAAGGGTATAATAAGGTCAATTTAGGTATAGCCAATCTCTTTAGGGCAGGGTTAGGACTCAGTCAACCCCGATCGAACCCATCCATTGACAACTCGAGGTAGAAGAGCCTAAAAATTTAATAATTTTTAGAAGAATATAATTGTAGACGTGAGAAATTCATCGAGTGAACCTCAGATGCCACATTGATTTGGAGTCGCCATTATTTTTTATAGAAAAAGGGTATGAATGGTTATCCGATTAATTATTTTGAAATTTTCATTTTTTTTAAAACAATTAGTGATTTCGAGGCTTGGATAAGGAAGCTAATCTACTTAAAGATCTAGGTAAGGGGTTCGATTAGAGGTCGGGGAGGTTTTAGGCACCCCTCCCTCTCTATCTTAGATGGTAACCTTATAATGTGTCTATTTTGATGAGGGGGAAAAAAGTTAAATTTAAGAAAAAATATATATTTTATTTGTGTCCATGGATGAATGAACCTTCATTTTGACACATATCATAGGAGTCTCCTCATTGAGAGATGGAGACCCCAAAATCTTGCCCTAAAATTATATTTTTGACAAAAAGAAAATAGCAAAGAAATAAGGATTATGTTATCCCTACTATACCCTACCTTGAAGTTTGATTTGTTTTTTCTTGATTTTTTTTAAAATCTTCAATGGAGGAACCTTGATTTCTTCCAATTTTTGTTGAGATGGGTCTTGAGTAACGAATGGTGTAAATATGAAAGATTTTAGAAAGATGAAGAGATATGAGAGAGAATTGAGGTGAGCGGAGATTTTAGGTTGAAAAAAGGTTTGAGAGTATGTGAGATTTTTAGATGAGGTTGAGAGTATTGATGGAGATGACTTCAAGGGGTGTTCAAGCCTTGGGGGGTACTGTAGTGAGAATGGGGGGAGGGGTTTCGTAGGACTTTTGAGGGGAATTTTAAGGGTAAAATGGGATGAAAATGTGAAAAAGAATAAAATGGTATGAGGTTTGTGAATGAGTGTGTATAAATTAAGGATGGTAGAAGGGTATTTTTGGAAGAGGGGGTGTAAATGAATTATTTGCGATCCAAATGGATTGGATTTTTCAATCTATTTGGGTTGAATGTTAGGTGAGTTGAATGAAGTGATTTTGATTAGAAGAATGTGGGTGTAAAAGGGTGGTTGTCGATTTTTTGTGAGTGTGGAGGATATTATGACATGTGTCAAAGAGGTGTGAGGGTGTGTGTGTTAGGTGAGTTGATTAAGGAAAAAGGGTGTGAAGGTGATTTGTGATGATGGATTTGGAGATAATGATAGGGGTAAGTTATGATATGGGTGTGGGTTGAGATGTGGGTAGGTTGTTTTTTTTTTTAAAGAGAAATGTGATAGGGTTGGTAGATGAATTAGGGAAATGGGTTGAGGTGATGATCATTGGTGATTGATTGTAATCATTGGGCTTGGGTTGAGATTTGAACATAAGTTTTGGGTTGGGTGGTGAGGTAAGATGGTTTACACTAGTGGGCTTAGGGGTTGGACTTGGTTATGTTAAGTTACACGTAAGATTGGGTTGGATTGAGAGGTGATTTGGTGATGGCACAAAGGTGGGCCAAGTTCTTAGCCCATGGGCCAAGCAAAAGGGGTCCTAGGCCATTTATTTGAAAATATACAGGTTTTGAGGTTTGAGTCTTGGGGCCCATTTGTATTTTTGGGCACTTTGCATTAAGGGTCCGTTTAAATTTGGGTGTCTACAATAATCATAGAATTTTGATTAAGGGTATGTTTGATTGCAAAGATAATTAAATAGAAAACGATTTGCCGTGAAAAATGGTATTTTCACGTGTTTAATGAAACAAATAAAAGAAATTTGTGGGAAAATCGATTTGCCCCCTTAGAAATTGATTCGCCAGCACATAGATAATTAATATATATAGCATTAAAAACTCTATCTTATTTTTCATTAGATTTCCTATTTTTTAAGTTTTAAGATAGAATTTTATGTTAACCTTATGAGAAGTATAATATGTAGCAACTACTGATTGAAGAATTATAGTAGTTGTATACTATTGGGGTGCCCATCAAACTTGTTTTTTTACATGTTTTAAACAACTACTGATTAAAGGAGTGCTTTAGAGTTTGACCGAGTGGTAGAATATATGTCATACATGAGAAACATTTTACTTACTAACTTAATAAATATTTAAGCCTTACTAAGGGTGTTTTGCTCAAATGGATAACCACTACAACCCTCTAGACTTCAAAGAAAAATTCATAAAAATTAAATAATAAAAAGTTTCTTTGCATTTGATCCAATGGATGGTTATATAACCTCTCAAATTTAAATGTAAAATTCAACGGGGAAAAATAACATTTTTTTTTCTAAGTTTATAGAATTTTGTCGTCTACAACCCTAAAGCATTTAATCATGTGTTTTGGATGCCAAAAATCGAGCCTGAGGACCCCCTTAAATATTCTGTGTATAGATACCCTCAATGCTTATCTATTAAAATGAATTTTTTATCTTATTTTACAAAAGAGATTTATTCAAAAATTTATAAAAAATGATTTTGACATGTTTTTTATATAATTAGCACAAAAGACAAATTAAAATAATGGTTTTTGTTATTTTTTTAAATGCAACTCAAACAATAAAAATAGTTTTCAGTGAAATTTTCCATGATATGCCCAAACAGTAAAAAAATAATTTACCTGACAAATGATTTTTCAGGTAATATTTTCTCCTCAATCAAACAAGGCCTAAAGGTTGAATATAAAGGCATTTAAGTCATTAGATAGAGGTTAAGAGGGTATCTCATCAGTTTTAAAATACATGGGGGTATCTAAAATATTCACCAAAACATTGAGGACCCATATTTAAATCACATCTTTTTTTTTTTTTTTTCTTATTTTCTAGTCTGAAAGTTCTTTGTCAAAGGTTCCCATACTTCGCTACTTCAAACCCTAGCTTTCAGATACGCATATAGACCTTTCAGCGTCTCTGTCTCTTCTCTCTCACGCACACCTTTCAAAGTGCGTAACCTTTACCAGGTTAGGGTTTCTCTTACTCCTTAATATGAACAAAAAATAAAAATAAAAACAAAAACAGATTAATTTATTTTTAAGATATTTTTGGTTAATCTTTTAATCTCTCTAATTAGTTGTTTTTGTTTGAGTTTTTTATAGGTAAAAAAATTTGGATCGATGGATGAGGGTTCGAATGCACCAACAACAGAATCAACCTTGTCTTGTGCTCGATGTGGCAAACCTGCTCATCTTCAGTATATATTTTCACCATTTAATGTCTATTTTTGTAACATATGCGACATTTTTTTTTATATTATAAAAAAATAAAATAAATAATAATAATAATAATAATTTCATTTTTTTTTATATATACGAAGGTGTCCCAAGTGTGTGGAATTGAAGCTTTCTCGTGAAGGTGCTGCTTTCTGGTTTGTAATTGTAACTAATTCATGTATTAGTTGAATTTCTAAGTTACTTTTTTTGGTTGGTTATCATGGTTTCAAAACTCGTCCAAGACTGAGACTTATCGCCTGAGTCGTCTTGATATCACCCAGCAATGGGCCGGGCCGACAAGTCAATGTAGCGGACGAGATTTAAAACCCACGTTCATTTTCTCATTTTTGAATGAGGCGTCGTAAACTTATTGGAAAACTTGTTCAAGACGACTCGGTCTCGTTCACGGACGATACGAGACTTCAAAATGAGTTTTAAAACCATGTTGGTTATTCTATGGTGATGTATTATTATTGGTTTGTAGTACTCAGGATTGCTTTAAGGTATCATGGAGTTCACATAAGTCAGTACACTTGAAGGCCAAGTTGTCTGTGATTAAGACGGGGACTACTCCAGATGAGATAATTTCAGCCTCACTTAATCAGGGTTGGCTATATTGCTTAAAGAAAGGCCAGACTCGAACATCTAAACTTCCTCATTTTGATTGGACTGGGTATTTCTTAAAGATTCAATATCTTTTTTTTTTTTTTTTTGTTGCAATTTGGATTTGTTACAACTACGGTTCAGATGCCATGCATGCTTTGATGGGTAATTCGATGATTTTGGTAGTTGCACATACAATTATACCAACATTAAGAAGGATAGAAAATGAATTTTAGAGTTTTAAAAGGTAGAACAAGTTTGTTATTAAATCAATACAGGGGTATGAATGTTGGTGCAGACACCTTAGCTAGAGATTTGTTAATAGATATTCATTCATTCTATATTAGTTATTATACGTCCAAACTCTTGTATATTTTTTTTTTCACCAACACATACGTAGGATCAAAACCTCTCCATGCACGCATCCAGAAGGAAAGGATTGCATTTGTTACAATCCCACTCATTCATTACTAATCTAACATATGTCATGGTTACATCAATTATCTGAACACATATGAAGGGAATCCCTTAAATGCATATTTTTTCATTATTTGTTCAACATGTTCAATCTCGATCAATATTCTGTTGGGTATTTCAACTTCTTTATATCTCAATCTGGGACTTCTTGTTTGTCACATTTTTTTATATTTTTTATTACTAAAATGTCCTTCATATTCATGCACAGGGCGCTACGGCCGTATCCTATATCAAGTATGCGTGTTGTGCCTTTGCATATTGACAAGCCTGACTGGGCGATTGATGTGAGTTATTTTTGTTGGCTTTCAATTATTGGTTTCTGTCTTGATGTGTGTAGACGATCGGTGTAATAGGATGTCAATTGATGACTATAATAATGGGCCTCCTATCTGTTCATGAATGTTAATTTGCGCATCCATGTGTTCTTATTTGATCGAGTCTTAATGGATTGCCGTTTCTGGATTTGTGTTGTCTGTTCCTATTATGCATTTTTTTTATAGGTTTTTAATGTGAAGCTGGGGTTTTAAACCCATGTCTGTGGTACTACCATGAACCATCACAGACATTACCACCTCACTGAGGTGACACCGTAAAAAATATTGTATTGCACCACTCGAAAACATTCATGTTATGCATGTAATCAGTGCTAAGGAATTGATTTTGTGTTTATTGTATTGTTGTGGCTCTAACTTACTTCTTTATTTGATAGGGGATCCCAAAAATTGAGCCCAATAGTGCTCTGCAGAATGTTGTGGAGGTAAGCTTGGATTTGAAATTTCTCACTGGTTCATAAGCTAGATATCCATGTTTAATGAAGTTGCACGTTTGTTGGGAGGGTAAATAATTTTTTTCTTTTCTGTTGGCCTTCTTACTTTTGAAGATAAAAACTCAGGAACAGATTGAGAGAATGAGAAAAACTAGCCGGGTAAGTTCATAATGTCTATGTTTTCCTTTTCATTGGACTGCTTTTTCATATTCCAAAAGATGTCGTAGTCTGATTTTTTGGTAAGTCTCCACATTCCTCCTTTGTCTTCATATATGCTAGATAATTTGGTTGATTTTGAATCTCTATCCTCTATGATACCCTGAAATTCATTGATCTCTATATGATTGAATAAACCTAATGTTGCATGTTTGTTGATTCCAAAGTTTTACTTTCTATTGTATATTCCTCTTTAGCTTGTTTGTATTCTGCTTCCATGGTTAGCTAATACTTGTTGAATAGCCCATACTCTTGAAATGTTTTTTTTTAATTTTTCCAAAGATTTGGTTGCCTTTTCGTATGATGTTGAAAAATGTTACTTATATCCTCAGTTACTACTCAAGTACTCAAGGGCCAGTTATAGTCACACACACGGGTCAAATTTCATGCCGTGTCAGAATGTTTTGGTGGAACATTCTGGTTTGGCTGAGACAAAACAAAGGATTGACCCGGAAACATTTAATGTTTTGAGAGAGTTTCTGATTGTCTCAGAAAGTTGCGGTCAAGAGGATGCAGAATTTTTTAGATTTTCTTTTGGGCTTTTCTTTTAAGTTAAATTTGAAACTCTTTTTATTTGTTTAAAATCATGTTTAGATTGCTCGGGAAGTCTTGGATGCTGCTGCTCGTATAATTAAACCTGGTGTGACAACTGATGAAATTGACGAAGTGGTTCATGAGGCAACAATTGCTGCTGGTATGTTTTGTTCTAGATGAGTATTATTCAGATCAGTTCCTTTAGACCGGTTTCTCACTTGTTGGTTTGCGAAACTTGTCTTTTATATGATTTTTATGAGCAACATGTGCGTGTGGTCATGCATAGAAGCTCATTGTTGGTAGATATGTAAGTTTTAGTGTCCTAAAAAACTCACTGAGTTTCTCAATGTATCAAGTTGATTGCTGCTTGGTCATATATTTTCAACGTGTGATGACTTCTTTTGGTTTTCTATTTTTTCTAAGGTTTTATGCCTCTAAAGGATGTGCTAACCTTCATTTTCAACTGAGCGATGATTGTTTGCATCAGTCCAGTCTTTGGAGGGATGTTATCGTTGTTAACTTTGGATGTATGGTTTGAAGTCAGATAGTGGTAGGAATAACCCTACATATGAATATGGAGTTTGGAGAAGTATTCAAAATGTGATGGTTTTCATCATTTGTTGGTTTACGAAACTTGCCTTTTATATCCCATGTTAGACCATTTTAGTTACACCTCTTTTAGCTTCCATTATTTGGGGAACAAATAATGCATCCATATGGCCTGTTTTGTTTGGTCCTCTGCTTTAGAAAATGTTTTAATAGTTGATTAATTTATTGTTTTTTGGAGACTTATTGTTGTAGTGAAACCATCAACCTCCTCTTAATTTATTGCAACCTGGATAGAGAAAGTGATCCTATTTTATTTCTCTTCGTCTCTTTTATCCTGTATCACTCCTTTTAGTTAGCATAACTTAGCCTTTAATGCTATAGATAGGATTCCAGGGGAATGTTGACTTTTGCAATTTGTTGGAGCATCTGGAAAGTACAAAGCATGGGAATCTTTTCTTCAGCAATATAATATTACTAACTGGTTGCTTTGATTTTTGTCAAATGTCAGGAGGATATCCATCTACGCTAAATTATCATTTCTTTCCAAAGTCTTGCTGCACGTAGGTACTTCTTCAATATTATCTTCTTTAACTTAACTTCTATGTCGATGTAAGGATTATGCTTAGTCCGTCAGCTGTTTTTGTTTGTCACAGGTCAGTTAATGAAGTGATTTGCCATGGAATTCCAGATGCCAGGTGTATATTAAATTTTACTATGTGTTCCTCTTCATGTTTTTTCCTTAATACAAATACTTGTCTTCCTTGAATTCTTTTTTTTTCCATTTTCGTTGGTAAAATATCCTTTACTGTCATATTCCATCTTTTTAATTGGAAGACTTTATAATCCCCTAAAAAGAGTGGAGGATTAGGATTTTGAAAACTTAGGATCATGAATTTAGCCCTCCTTGAGAAGTGGCGGTGGAGGTTTTGCATGGAACATGTAGTGTTTGGAAGAAAGTACACTTGAAAATCACTTTAAATAAATCCAGTGGAAGAAATCTGCACATCTCTCACTTTTTCCTTAATGATGTGTCGATCCACTTCAATATGCTTGGTTCAGTCGTGTTGAACTGGATTGTGAGCAGTAATGATAGAGCAGCCTTGTTATCACAATACAAATTATTATGACCTTGAATGTTGAATCTCGACTTTAACATCAACAACTTCAGCCAAAACAACTCGCAAACACCATGTACCATGGCACGGTATTCATCCTATGTGCTGGACGGAGCAATTACTGAACGCTTTTTTCTCCATGTCACCTAGATTACCACCAAGGCACCAACCATAGTATGACAACTTGAGGTTGATAGGCGTAGGGCTGTTAATTGGGCTCGTTGACCTGTCCTACCTCAAATCACAAGGACTCAGACTTTTATCTTGAGTACACAATCCACAAAGTAAGGTCAGACTCAAAGTTCTCCAGCCCATTAAATCCTGGTTTGGCTAGGGTTTAACATTGCTCAACCTGTCTTAACAAAAGGAAGAACATCAATGAGAGGGTCTTTCGGAGGATCGAAGTTTTGGGTTCTGTTTTATTTCATAATTGAATTTCTGGATTTTCTTCTTTCCAATCTAGGTATGTCGTTGATGTTGGTGGCAACGACATCGATGTATGTTTATTCTATGGTCATCCTTTGCTTGTTTGTCCCTGTACAATCATCTAAAGGAGATACAAAATATCACATTTACTACTACTCAATGGATAAGAACAACATTGTTTAGCAAACTCACAAACTTCACGTTGAATATCCATAGTAATAGGATCAATCAAGATCTTCTGGAAAATACCTTCTTGCCAAGGTGGTACACTGTCCATACTGTTGATGACGTCGACCATACGATCAAATGTCACGAACAATATTTGATGATCTCTCCAACTTTTGTGATAATTTCATCCTGCTCTAATACTTACTTGAAAACCAGTTTAAATGGATCTAACGTTTGGGGGAAAAAATAAGATTAGGGTTTCATGTGTTGTTTACCCAACCCAAGTATTATTATTTAATATGAAAAAGAAACATGGACAGTAATGCCCTTGCAAATAAGTTAGAAGACAAAACTAAAGACTAAATTGTATTGACAAAAACACCCTTCACAAGTAATGCATGCGAGATATGGCATCGAAAACATGGGATGGGGAAGTGAGATCATTGTATGGGTGTGGTGTGGGATAAGTACTCTTAAGATGTTCCCTAAATTCCAGATAAAGATAGCTTTTAGAGTGGGTAGGGGGAACAAGTTTCAATTTTTGGGGAGGATTATTGGTTTGGTAATTCTCGTCTCCAATCGTAGTTATCAAATCTTCTATTTCTTCAAAAAGAACGTACCTGTTCAGAATTGTTCCTTTTCTGAGTATTGTGTCTTTCTGAAGTCATTGATAACTTTCTAGCAGTTGCCTTATTTTTGTAAATTCAAGTTGCACCTGAATTGAACTTCATTCAATCCTTGCAGTATATTAGCTGTTCACTATCTATTCATGCTTTTATGAGGATCAACTAACCTTTCTTTTTTGTTGCAGGAGATTAGAGGATGGTGACATAGTTAACGTTGATGTGACTGTCTACTATAAAGGTGTACATGGTAAGAAGGTTTATGCCAGTCATTGTGTTCATTCAACACTTTTTTAAATTTTATTTCCTGCAAAGCGCTGTCCTTGACAATGGTCGAGCAAATGTGCAGGTGATCTTAACGAAACATATTTTGTGGGAAAAGTTGATGAAGAATCTCAACAGTTGGTCCGATGTACTTATGAGTGCCTGGAGAAAGCTATATCTATAGGTACTTATTGGGCTTACTTTTGCACTTACTGATTTTCTTTCTAAACATATTTTTTTGTTGGTATGTCTTAGTGTATATTGTGCTGTATCATTGATTTTTTAAACGGTTATTTGGTTCTGCTGGAAATGCCCTCAATGTGGTGTAGTAGCAAGTGTTATATTTTTTTTTCTTATATTTGCTTCATTGCTCCTATATAACTCATGGAAATTGAAAATTAGATGGAATTTATCGTTTCAAGTTCTATTCTTTTCTTATTTTTTTCAGTTCTTCAGTAATTAGTTTATAGGAAAGTGGTAGTGTAGTGCTTCTAAAGGGGAATATTTTTTACCAATAAAAAAATTTGATGGAGCCAATGGGTTACGTCTATGCAGCCTTATTATATTCATGGCTCCTATCACCTTTGACCTCATTAGAACATTTGGAATCAAACAATTCCAAATGTTCTCAGCATGGCTGATCTGAAAGTGGATTATTTAATAATTCATTGATTCTTGAAATGCCTCTTGGAATTTTTTTTTTTTTGGGCATGAATCTGACTTGAACTAACAAGTAACAACGTAGTAATTGGTGTAATAACAACCTATTTGAAAATTAGTTTCACATGTAGAGTGGACAATGTTGAGTTCCTTGTTCGTAAAACGCTTCATTCTAATATATGTTCTGTGAAAATGTTTTTCACGCCTCTTCATCAGTTACTCCATTCTGTGGATTACTAACCCGATTTAGTGATACTTTCTATATCTCAGTTAAACCTGGAGTAAGATTTCGTGAAGTTGGGGAAGTTATTAATCGTCATGCTTCAATGTCAGGGCTTTCTGTGGTAATGTGATATCTACTTGTACAATTAATCGATTGTACCATTTGCGTTGAAGTCACTAACATTTTTCCAATGTCTGTTTGCTGTGAAAATTGTTAAAATAGGCGAAATCATACTGTGGTCATGGTATTGGAGAGCTGTTCCATTGTGCCCCAGACATTCCTCATTATGCAAGTATCCTTGCTAAGCAGTTTTTTCTATTTAAAAAAAAAAAAAATCTGAGACGCCGTGTCATTGTAAGGGAAACTAAGTAGTGGAAAATTTCAAATGAAATGTCCATACACTTTGCACATAATCTACCCGAGCACTTATCTAACCATAAATTGCCTCACATTTTTTAGTAGTGTTGCTAACCTTAACAAAATCAGGAAATAAAGCAGTTGGTGTGATGAAAGCTGGGCAGACCTTTACAATTGAACCAATGATTAATACTGGTTATATTTCGAAACTTATTCTATAGCATGATTTTCAGTGGAATGTTTATGTGATCTCTGATAAAAAACTAAAAGTAATACCTTTATAGGAGTTTGGCGTGATCGGTTATGGCCTGACGGATGGACAGACGTTGCTGCAGATGGCAAACGCAGTGCTCAGTTTGAACACACTCTACTGGTATCTTCACATTTTCTTTTAATAATTTCTTTTCATGACCTCTCAGCCAAGTACTTTTTTAATATTTAAGTGTACTGCTTGTTCATGGTAGACCTTTAAAGATGACCAACTCTCTTTAGTGCCATTAGATGGGTTGTTAGTCTAGACTTGAGACAATAATCTGGCACTAAATAATGTAATTTTGATCAATTTGAGATCTTTCTAGGGTTGGAATATTTTCTTTTCTCACACTTCAAGGGGCAGTAATATGCTTAATAAAAAATTTAACCAAACCAAAAGTAGTGTATAAAAATTTCCCCTACTTGGGAAAATCTCTTCCTTGTACTTCTTTCCCTCAACTTAGATCGATATTCGGTGCATTAGAAACAGAAAGAAAGAACGAGAATAGAGTGCTTTTTTTGGATGAATAATTCCTATACCATGATGAGGTGGAGAAATGTGAATATCTGGCAATCTGGATTAATTTACTCCCATCTTAAACATGTCTGTCTTGTTCTGAAATTGCGGTCGAATTTGACACGTTTCTATGTTCTGACACTGCTCTGGTTATGCAGGTGACGGAAACTGGAGTCGAGGTTCTTACAGCACGGTTGCCCACCTCACCCAATATGTACCCTTGGCTAAATGCGTAGCCATTGCCCCGAGTTCAATGTATCGTGACTGAAACTCTCATCCATGAAGCTGAATATATAATTTTGGACAAGTGTTATGGTTGGTTTTTATTTATACTTTCTGCCAATACCTGTTTGCATAGTATAAGAAGTGACCCCACAACTGGTCCATCAATATAGATTGAGTTGGTGGGCTTCTTGTGCCATAAACCAGGTTTGAGTTATTTGACTGGCATTGGGTTTGTCGTAGATTGGCATTCCTTCATTTTTTCAGTAATTAGATGATAAATGTACTTTGTCATTTTGATAATCAACTATGAACATAGAAATTAATGTCCTGACCATAAATTTTACGATATTCTAAGTTACATTACGGGAATTTTTCAATATTCTGGCACTTAGAACGAAAAGGATGGTGTGGCTCTCATAGTAGTTTGGTTTATGTAATAGATTTCAAAACAACTAACAGCAGTGGTGGGATTCTTTCTGATGTGGCAGCTCTTCAGCCGAACTAGTGTGGTCTGAGTGTCATATCAGTATGTGGGTTTTTCTTGTGGCACGAAATATTTACTTCATTAATTCCACCCCCTTCTCATCGTTGAGATCAATGAATCAAGTGGTTGAGATCAACAATTCATATTATTGAGATCAGCTTTTGTGCTAATCGTCGTAATTGACCTTTTACAATCATTGACTTTGACATTTGAACATGAATCACTGAGATCAATTATTCAAATTGTTTACAACTGTCAAGATCAGGTATTATAAATTGTCAATCTTGACATTTGTGTATCATTGCGATCAATGTTTTAAATCCCCAATGGGCAATTTGAATGATTCATCTCAACTATTTGGGTTTCACGTTTTATGGTAGTGGGGCATTAGGAAGTGAAGGTTTTGCTGTACATGAATTATAAGCATACATATTAGGGGGTACCCATTTACCCGGAACCAAACCGAAACCAAAAACTTTCGGTTCCCTTTTTATTGGAACCGAGTAGAGCCGGGACTAATATGGAATCTAACAGATGGGAATCAGAACCATTAGGTTCTATCCTGTGGGTATATGTGGGTATTCGGAATCGATTTATTTTTACATTGTACACGATTTGAAGGTTTTCCTATGTTATAAAATTAACATATAAAGTTTTTTAAATTTCATATAAACTAAATATTAGAACTTAAAATGAGTCATTTCTTCCTAAATTTATTTCTTGTAAAGGAGATGAATTTTAATTTTTGAAAATAAGTCCTTAAATCATCTAATGAAACAAATTATTTACATTTTGCTAGTAATATGATACTTTTTAGAAGGATTTTTTTTTTTAATAATGATTTTTAAATATTTTTTCCTATTTGATTTTTGAGAATTGGAACCAATGGGTACTCGTGATTTTTTTTGATGGTTTAAGTTCCACTTATTTTAAAATCAAAATTGACAAGAACCAGAACCGAAAAATATAGTGGGCTATGATACTAATTTTCTTAGGAACTGACCACCCATTGACATTCCTAATTCATATGCTACTGCCACTTGCAACAGAATTTTTAAATTTTTTGTCTTACTTGACAAAATCCTGGCTCCGCCCCTGGCACATGGTTGTGGCCCGGACTGCATCTTCAATGGTGTTTTCAGGTTTAAAATCTCATCGACACATTGATTTAATCAGGAGAAATATCAAGTTCGTCTCAATTGAAACATCCTCGAGACAATCTGAAATATTTTCAAAACATTCAATAATCCAAAGAAATCTCATTAAACAGTACAAAACTTAAAACCATGGTTCAAACCATAAAATCTAAAAAAATTATATCTATTTTTTCTACTATTGTCAAGAAATAAGGGTCTCACTCTGATAAGGAAACAATGAGAGGAAAAAAAACAGGCAGAATGAACCAAAGCGACACTGGTTTGCTCACTTTCACGAATAAAGAAATCAAAATTTATTTGTAGTATCTCAGAGAAAGGGAAGCTGAATAAAAAGGTAATATACACTCGCGCAAGGAACTCCAGCAGATTCATCCCACTCAATAGGCACACGAACCACTCCACCAATTATCCATACGAAATGTCTACTGAAGAAACAAAGAAAACAACACAAAAAACTTGAATCTACATTGTTGCACATTCCTGAGGTAATACAGAAATCCTGGAGAGTAAAGATTACTTCTGCAAGAACTTCCTGTGGAATGGCATGACAATATCATGGGAAAGAACAGGGATGATTTTCCCTACTAGCTGAGCTTTTGGTAGAAATGGCAAGAGAAATTAGTCTCTTTGTCTTAGAACCCAGTTGAACCAACCAACGAGGAGTACGAAGCATTTTCATCAGCCACGGCTCTCTTCTCACAATCCTTGTTTGATTCTTTGGCAGAATTCTTGGCGAGTGTCCCCATTTCCAAACCAGCCATTTCATACAATTGTAACCTTTGGTGCTTTACTTCCTCTATGCCACCTTCCCAGCAGGTTTCAGAAATAATTTCAAGTGCTTTGTCCATTTTGTCTTCTGTGATAATATTTCCATTTTGCAGGAGGACAAGGTAAACCTGATCAGCAGAAGCCTTCCGTATCTGGAAGAGAACATGAGATTAGAACTGATTTTACAATCTCAAGGCAAAAACATTTATAAAAAAAGAAGTGAAAGCACCTCAGACGCAATCAAAATATATTGAACCTTAAAATGGGGCTGCAACCTGGGCGGGTTGGAGGTAAACCCAGGCTAAACTCAAATGGCAGAGCTCTCAAGCTGAGCATTGAGCCTGAGTTCATTAACCCAAGCTCAATCCGAGCTTGAACTTCTAAATCAGGTAGCCCGAGTTTAGTTTTTAGGAGTTGGACAGGTTGGTCTCGTTGAACAAGCCTAATTTTGTTTAGATTAGTAAAAAAATAATATCTTAAACAAGAAATACAATTGATATAAATAAAAAATTTATACCTTAAATAAGAAATAATTAAAAAGACACTTAAAAATAAATAAAAATATGTATATATTATTATATAGCCGTTCAAGTTGAGCCGGGTTGCCGGAACACTCAACCTGAATTAAGGTCGGGTTGAGTTATTCTAACCCAGGCTCAACTCATGTTCTACGTAACTCTGTCCAAGCTTGTCCATCGATCAGTTGAGCCCGGGTTGAGCTTTGGGCCAGCTTACCCAAGTTGCAGCCCTACCTTAAAATGCTGGACTGGCTTTTTAGTTGACTGTTTAATGTTGTAGCAGGAGAGAGCTACTTGAGAAGAGACATCCCGTGAAACTTCTCAAACAGATAAAGAATGGAAGCTTCTGCTTCCCAAGAGAAAGTACGTACAAAGCCAATACCCAAGGTTTATTACTCAGAGGTGTGTGGATAAAACTTCATCAAAGTGCATCACAAACCTTCGGGTATCGATGGCCAAGAAAACTAAGAAGCTGAGAGAAGGCCCGAGAGCTGATTTGATCCAAAATTGAAGCAATGTATCCCAGAATAGAAATGCCAGCATATAACTTGGAGAAATCCTTTGATCCTTTCAACTCAATAACCAAGGAATCCAAAAGGCCAGCAAAAAAGTCCCGGGTATGGACCTGTTTGTCATTATTGACAACAAACAATAATCAGATAATAGTTCACACCAAGGATTTAACCACATGATGAAAGAAGAATCGAAACCATCTGTAAATGAAACAATGATCCTGTTTTTCAACATTTTCGAAACTGACCAGCACATCTATCCATAGATTTCGAGTATACAATATATAATAATTGATAATACATCATAAAAAGCCATAATAATGTTTCCTTACAAAAATGTTTCTAGGATAAGCTTGACATAGATTAAGGGTCCATTTGGTAATTATTATCCTAAGAGACATTTCTAGACCAAGGTAGAAGGCCTAAAATCATATAACTTAACAGTCAAAAACAAATATTTGAATAAATTATTATTTTATCAAAAAGTGTGGTGGGCGAGCATCTTACACAAAGTTCCTAGGAAATGGAGTCTTAATCAAGGTATGAGGTGGCCTCAAATCATATAAATAATATATGAAAATAAATATTTGTTCGAAGAAGTGTGTTAGAGGCATGCGTCAGATATGACAAATTACTAGAAAATGGAGTGTCCTTGCTACCTAGGTGAAAATTAAAAGTAAAGGAAATGAACAAAATGAAACTGGAAACAAGGACATGAAACAACAAAAATATTAACATATAAAATGAGTAGGCATGGTGCAAAATGTGAATCAACTCACCTCCATGTTCAAGAAGACCTTTTTGCTGAAGAGAATCTCAATGGTCTGAAATTGAAAAATCAATTCATTTTAACAGTTAATCTTCAATTTTAATAGTAGAAGCACAAAGAAAGATGTCATAAAGCAGAAAATATGTATGAAAAGTAGGATTAAAAAATGCATAACTTCACAAACTTTAATATTCATATTGGCAACAATGAACAAACATCGGAAAATTAATATAAACCAATGCTACTTTTGAAATACTTGATACGTTACCATGCGGAAAAGGTAAATGCAAAGAACAAATTGGCCACACATGATCTGAAGCCAAAAGAAGAAATGTTTTCACCAGAAACTCTGTGAGAACGAGATGGGTAAGAAAGAGCCAAGAAGCTGATCTCAGCACTGGAGATGGACCACTCCAGGGAAAAACCCTGGCAACAAAGAGTTCTTAGTGTGTGCCAACAATTCCTACAAGTAGGGAGGTTAAGCCACACACCAGCATCCCCATTTTGGTATTTTGTTTTTCTTTAAATAACTAATCATATGGATTTTCAACTTAATCAGTTTTTAATTAGCAAATCAGAGGATAATCTATCAACAAATATTGGATGGACAAGATAAACTCTGAAGATTGATTGAAGGCTGAGCTTGGCCCATGTATAATTTAGTTCAGCAAGACTAAGAAGGGTAATAGTGGAAGACAACCATCAGCATTTGACTGAACTTTACTTAAGATTAAGATAGGGGCCGGGCGGGCAGTGAAGGCTCATTTAGTAGACAGCGAACAGCGTAGGAACAGTTTGTGTTACATGCATCTTTTTGGACAATGTGAAGAAACAAGATGCTGAGTTGAATAATTTCCTTACTCCTTCAAGAATTGTTCCTAAGTTTTATTGTCCTTGATTTTGTTGCGGAATTTCTTGTCTCAATGAAAGATATAAAAGATTTATGCCCGTGATGCTTACCAACAAGACTATTATGATCATTAGATTACTGGTTTTCTTCCCAGTCTTCGACCACATTTAACCAAGCTTTTAATGGTTAATGAGCTATGGTCCATCCATGAATAGTCATACCAATCAAGCACTATGGGATGATGCGGAGGTGGACCTTCCATACAGTACAGAATTATGGACAACAAATTACATCCCACGATGTAAAAGTTACCCGCAAATGTTTCATCTAATGGGCTGACAAAACATTTATTTTAAGAAATGGATGCCCGAGTTTTCTTTCTTTTGGGGGTTATGGGGCCTGCAGCCTTCCCTTGTTGCATAGTATGTAAGAAAGCTATAAGGGACATTTCTTAAATAAATCTAGGATTACTGTCGCTGCCAAAGTAAAACAGCTGTGCAGTGAACAATAAGGATTTTTCTTTCTTTCTGTTGATAGGTATAGAATTTCATTAGAATCAAAGAAAGAGCAACAAGGAGGATCAAACGACCAGCCTACGAAGGCTAAACAAACAGGGCAAAAAAAAAAGAGCGAGAGAAAACAAAAGGAAAGTAGAGGATCTAGCTCTCAGTTCGAGTCACTACCTCCTATCTAAAGATGAAATCCTCGAAAAAAGAGAGTAAATAACTTCATGCACATTGTAGTTGATAAAGTCGGGGTCCAACTCAAAACCAATTGGCAATGAATGGAGAGGCCCAAGAGCTTATAAGGAGAGAGACAAGGCAATGAGTGTCCAATGTGGGACTAAACTCAACAGTAGTAAGGTAGTAAATAAATCAAAATCATGTGTAAGGAGCATAAAAATTATTTTTACCTTCAAGGTGGGTATGATAATTCTATCACATCTCTTATATTGTTGGAGAACCCAAAGTAGGTCATTACCGAGCATATACTCTCTGGAACTTCTTGTTTCATCTTTGTCAGTTACTGTAACTTCAAGATACTCTAACAAAGCTGTGACCGATGCCTTCCGCAAAGAATCTTGCAATCCACCAACAGAGATAACTAGCCCAGAAAGCACATATCGGCTGTAACAACTAAACTGAAGTAACTGTACAAAACGTGGGTATGAAAAAGTGGGTACCTGCAGAGAGGTAAAGAGAGACATTTCAGTCAAAAAACCACCAAACACATTGACATAAACTGAGTGGCATATACTTACTGCCCACTCTGAATCCGCTTCATTGGGAAGAATTTCTTCTAAATTTTCCCTATAAGGTATGCATGGGATGAAGATGTTGCCGTTATACAAAATTCTTTGGAGCATCTTTGCAGCCAATTCTCTTATTTTATCCATCTTCTCAACAGCTTGCTTCACAATGCCTCCAACTAAATTGGTCGCAAGACATGGATCAAAAAGTGACTCTGACACACATTCTGCTTCAACTGTCTTTGTCGGGAAACCAAAAGATTCTCTCTCACAGAGGATATATGTACATCGTTCAAGGCCATCCATGGCAGCCTCACGGACCCAAGAACCTACATCACCTCTATTGTCCACAGAATAGTCACCTAGAGCCTTAAATAAAGTCTGCATCACTTCATTCTTTATCAGAAGATACACAGATGTGTCTTCCTTCACAGGACCAAAAATAGAATCTTTCCTTGCTTTTGTTAATATTTCACATACTGATACAAGTCCTCGCACAGCATTTACACGTGCTTCAGCATCCCTATCTTCAGGGTTATCCTGCATTTAGAACACCAATTTTAGCAAATCAACCGGCCATTAACTTCCTCAAGGTGGAAATGCGGGATAATGGTCAGATTAAAATTTTAGGAAAAAAAACTGGAAAATTACAAAAATTAAAGGTCGATATTTTAATTAATTATCAAAATAATAATAACTTTCTAAAAATTACAAAAAACGATTTAACACGTTGGACTGTCCAACTTTTTTTGAAATAGCTGGACAGTCCAGCGTTTTATGCTTTCATATCTACGCCCATGTTTATCTAAAACGCTGGACTGTTATTAAGTGGAACACTTTACATATTAACTCAGTAAGATTTCAAATCTTACTACGGTTACTGAACTCCCAAATTTAAAATTAAAATTTAACGGTAAGCAATAATATTTTTTAAAGTTCATAGAATTAGGTCCTCTAGATCCACATGGGATCGGATCACGTTTTAAAATCTTACTAAGTTAGTAAGGCTAGTCTTACTCTAATTTCTATCCTAATACACAGGCTGCATGAAATCGCTGGACTGTCTGGCAATTTCAAAAACTGCTGGACAGTCCAACGTTTTAAATCGGTTTTTGTAATTTTTAAAAAAATAATATTTTTTTTGTTAAATAATTAAAAAATCAATCACTTTTTGATAATTTTCCAAAAAAAAAAAAAAAAAAAACTACTAGCATGTGTACCTCAATAGCGCAAGAGCTACAAAGCCTTAATAACACAACCCTCCATCTTGTAGCCAAAAACTCGAAAGGCAAAACACCTATTGCCAATGCTGATCCCCGTCTTGCAGCCACATTAGGATCATCCAAGAGCTTCAGATACTTTGATATTATATCATTGGCAGCTCCATCATCTGTGCTCACAAGGTATGCTGGTACGAAGTGCTTTAGGGCTTCAACAGCAGAACTCTATATATAGTCCAGACATGCTTACTATGGATTCCTATAAAAAAAATATCAAAGAAACAACCAAAGTAATTCCTAATTAACAGAAGATGTACCTGTATCCGAGCATTGGGATGCCTCAAATTCTCAATAAGAGTATCAAACAAACTTCGTTTAATCTTTTCTGGTAAGAATATGCGAGTGGTACTGATACAGTCAATGAATCGGGAAACAGCAGCACGCATAATCTCTCCACCCTTCCCACGATAAAGGCGTGCTTTCTCAATAGCAGGAACAATACCAGCAACAGATTTCTGCTTATCTGTACATAGGAGGAAATTTAGATAGGCTTGCAAAGAAACTCTTGCCTTTCCATAGGCATAAACTAAACTAATAAGATCCTCTTTATATTAAAAGATAGCTTTTAACATGAAGGGAACTTTGAAGAGGCAGTCACAATTATTTTCTCAGGATAGAACAGTAACATAAGAGTCCATTATGAAATTGATTTGGCAGATTAGCATAAACTTGCATATTATTTTTACAGTGTAACATCCAAGTCAATTATTTATTTATTTGTTTGTTTTTATAGGATGAAATTTCATTCAAAAATGAAAGTGGAAAGAGGTCGAGCCGACCAGCCTAGTCAATTATGACGCTCGTCATTTTTGGGTTGCTCTAGTAACACACCGAAGCCGAGGTTTAATTCTTGTAACTCAGTCAATAAATACAATACATAAAAACTTCTCCAAAAAAATAAAAATCAAAAATCAAAGTCCAACATGATAATAAGAAAAGAATGATGTTGAGCTTAGATCCATAGTTCAGCTGGTTGACATATCAAAATGCAACTTTGAGGCCATGGGTACAAGTCCAGCTTACCCATCCAAAAAGAGAAAGAAGAAAAGAAAAGAATAGTGCTTCCATTTTATGTACAAAAACAGATGTTACCCCAGAGCATGAGGGGTTGAAAAAAATGGAAAATGAGATGAAACTACTAAATGAACAAGGAGGGGAAGGGTATATTAACTAAACTTAATGAGGAATGTAAGCATGTTCAACCTTGAGAAAAATTCTAATAAATAATGTAGCTTAGCTAATGAGGGTCTACAAGATCAATTCAAACAACAAAGAACCAATACCAAATACAACTTGGGATATATGAATGTGTCAAAGGAGGTTAAATCAACTGATTATGGGAATATCATAGAGGTCTTACTTTTGCTGCCAATATGCAAAAACCTATCCCTAGTTGCAAATTGACCCTAATCTCAAAAACAGCCAAGTAGATCTGTGAGAAAGAAGCATCATAACCAATGGAAATTTTCACTAGGCCAAACAGAAGGAAGACAAACAGGTATATAGAATAACAGTCTAAGCTTCACTCGCTGCTCATATGGTTCTTCTGACACATGAAAAACAAGGTAACCAGTCGCATAAAAGCCTCTGAATTATCCATAAAGTAAAACCAACACTATTGTAACAATTCAAACCATCTGATCAGTACAATATTGGTGATTGTATTAGACAACAAGGATCCTGTTCAGAATAAAGCTCTTATTCAGACAGTAAAGTCAAAACAATGTGAAGTTGCTTTTGTGGCAAAGAAGGAGGGCCTAGGATTTGGACAGACTGGATTGAGGACCAGGAGTGAACTTTTTTCTAGATCGACTCATAAGTTATCGGACAGTCTTGGCAGACAACCAAGTGTACCACATGGAAGCAACCTTGTTTGAGAAGAGAGCAAAGGCTGGACGATGGTCCAACAAACTGGGCCTATAGAGAAAAAAGGAGAAAGTTCACACAATGATCATGTAATAGGATTCTGGATATGAATACACAAACATTGTATTTTGTAGCATCAAGCAATTTTGAAGATAACTTTCAATTTAAATATTCATAGGTTCACCAATAGAAGGTTAAAATGCCAACCAGTGGAAAGCGTGAGATCACACTTATGTAGAGCCAAAACAAGTTCCCCGGCAGCTAAAGTTGCACCATGGCGCATGCACAAATCAGATGAAAGAGTGAAGGGGATTAACTTCTCCATAACGAAATCGGAAAAATATCCAGGATCATATCTAACAAGAGCCGACAGGGCTTCTGCAGACAGTTCTCTCAAGCCCTTGTCCTAAGGATATCAACAATGTGTCAGTAGATGTTCATAGAAATTGTCAGAAAATAAGCCATAGATGAAGATACGGAAAGGAAAAAAAAAACAGAAAAAAAACTTGATTCTCCCATGAAAGATGCCAAAAGTGGCATAACAAAAAGGAAGGCAAATGCAATTTCATGAGGCACGTAAGAACTCATTCACATTTGCAAGATAATGTAAGGCTATAAGTTCAATATCAAATTCCAGAAAGAGAAAATTAGAGCAATAACATTAACTGGATTCCAGTCTGGCTAAAATGCAAATAAAGATGCTTACTATGTAATGGAGAGCTACCTAATGACATTTTAGCTCATTGAAAATGGTACAAACCCTTGTTAGCAATTCGGCGTATAATTTGGTAAAAATTCACAAAGTTTTTGTTTTTTTTTTAATTGAAAGAATTATTCGGCCGCATGTTTGAATAATCCAGAAAATTCGGAGTTTTTAATGGTAAAAAGAATTAATCGGGGTTTGAACAATTTTTTAAAAATTCGGCCCAAAAAACCACTTACAAAGTGTACTCAAGCTGTCCCCTCAATACTTTCTCTCTCCCGCTGTCCCCTTACTGTCTCTCTCTCTTTTGTTGTATATGTCCTGTACTCCTGTTTAGTCTTTTTTTTAATCGAACTCTTTGTCAAAATTTAATCAAAATATGTGTATTTTGTACAGATTTTCAAGTCTCTATTCTACTAATAGTTTATTGAGTGCGACTATTCTTACTAAGCTAGTAAGAATTTCATTTTCAAAACCTTGTGCTAATAGAAAATGAAAACTAATGATTAATTAATATTAGCGAATTTTTGATTTCTGGATTTTTTAAGCATGAAGTATAATATGCGCATAAATCATATGCTGCATATTTACCGTTTTGCGAATGCTTGACCAGATATTTGTACTTCAAAATCGAATAGAACTCAAATTTTTCCCGTATTGAATTATTGCCACATTCCTAATTGCTAACAAGGGTACGAACAATTGTACAATTTTAATCATGGTGTACATTCATGGAATTATTTAATCCAATGATTGAATTACTATAACGTAATATTACTGGGGAAGCCTGAAAAAAAAAAAAAAATCTTTGCAATCTGACTAGTTTCTATATTAGCAACCACCAATTTTCACTAGATTAGTAACCACTAATTTTCACTTGAGTTCACACCGTGTACATCTCAAGTGGCCAATCATAATCTCAAAATCCTCATGAAGAAAATGGCAAGTAGAAGGTAAGATCAACAACAATGGGCAGGACTTACGACCAGGGACATGCAGGAACAATAAAATAGAGATTTATGTTAGCTAGAAAAATATACACTAGAGCAACTCCTTACATGTATTTCCAGATCCCAACAAAAACAATTTACCTGTTGACTCCCAAACAATTAACGTTTTTTTAATGGATAAACAAAAATTATTAAAGAAAAAGAATGGTGGTCAAGACCCGAGAGACCAACCCGTATTGGACCCCGACTCAAGAGCTACTAGACTCATTAAAAACTGATTCCTATCTAGAAAGATCTTCAAAAAACACCCCTTTGAACTCCTTTAATGTTTTACACCAAAAGAAAAAAAAGAAGAAGGCAAAGATATTAATAAAAAACCTCATGGACAAAATGATCATTTCCGTCAAATAAGCAACTATTTCTTTCCTTCCAAATGCCCCAATAAGGTGCATGTGACAATTAAGAAAACTCAAAATTGACGTGTTCGCTCATGAGGTGGACACAGGATTCCCATGTATAAACCAAAGGAGCATGAAATAAAATGTCCACTTTGGGGATAAATCCAATAACAATGCCTAAAATCCATGTTAGTAAATTCATATTGGCACATGTGCCTATGCGACAAATACTCGAGGCACTACAACAAATTCCAGTAACTGTTTATTCTCCACAATGTAAACTCAACTTACAAGGATTTTTTGTTGCCTTCCTTTGTGGTCCTTTTTAGAATTTCCTAGTGAAGTTATAAGGACAAGTAACTTAGAAAGTGCAAGGAGACTTGGCAATGCAGTTGACCATATTATGGATTTGGATCATAGTAAATTTTTTATGCATAATCATATAATAAGTGGTGCTAACAGAAGTATGCTGAAATTAGCTCAAGGCAGTGTACACAGACCATATATTTCCATAGGGAATAACCACCAAACTTCCTATTCTTTTCACAATAGAATTTCTTTTTGTTGTCTACAAATCATTAAAGTAAAACCACAAAATCAAGAACCTCTAAAAACGAGGAATATCATTAATAATAACCAGTTAACCTAATTATGTCCACTCTGCAAGAGAAATTTTTCGGAGAAGCAAGAACAAGAGGTCTAAAACTAGGAGCATACCCAATGACCGATTTTGTTGTATAGCAGTTCTTCGGCATGAGGATAAAGGTACTCCTTAAACTGAGCAATGCACACAGCAACATGAAGATAAGAGTTTACTCTTGAGGACAGAGAAAAATAATCCGCTGTATTCACTATATCAATTCCATGTGGGAAACTCCCTTGTCTTCCAACGTTCTCCTGAAAAGCAGCCGCAGCTGCTCTTCTACAATTGACCTAATCATCATTTCACGACAATGAGATCTCTGAGGAGCATTTACCAGACAGGAGAGAAAAATGGTTGAAGCACAAAAGGTTAACTACCTCACGGTCATAGCAGGCAACTGTTAGAAGGTGTGGAGCAAGTTGTTCCAAAATGCCTTTCATATCCGAGTGACTGTATGCACGACCGAATGCCCAACAAACGTAGGCAGCAGCATCACGTACATGTGATCCGACACTATGTGGACCTCTTCGAATATCATAATGTAATGCCTGTTACAAAGATTCATTCTTGGTAAGTGCATGATCTAAGGGAGGTGTACCACACCAAAGATTTACCAGTAAGAAAAGATTCAACCAAAAACATATTTTTATCACTAAATCCCAGTATGTGAAAGAAACGAAACCAAATGCACAATGAGCATAGAAGAAGAATAAGTTTAAAAGTAATAAAAAGTGCACACTACCTTTACAATAACAGGAACTACTTTGGGAAGACTAACAGGTAATAGCAATCCTCGGCGAGCCAGCTCAGCTAATGCTAAGCAACCCCCATGCCATGAACCATCTCCCTACAAAATCAAAACGCATAAAATTAACCAAACTTACTACCTTGCAAAATAAAAAGGACATGCATTGATTATCTATATATAAAAAAAGGACATGCATAGACCATAGGTTGATCAAGAAGAGGAGCATTATATATGAACTCTTTTTTGCTAGGCAAGCAAGATGGTTAATTGTCAATGTGAAAGAGGGTTCAAGGGGGTGAACCTAGGTCATGGGATCAACTCTGCACAGGCCTTTACCAACTTAGCTAAGTTGGCGCCTTCGAGCGTTACATATGTGCTAGTTAAGCTATATTGCCAAACACAGGCTTATTATGATGAAGCATATACTGACAAGGAGAGAGGGGAGGGGGGAGTAGTCTTAAAGCTAGTTGTTAAGACTTAAGCCAGCTTTTCTGATCGCTAAGCCTGAGCTTACTCCCTGCCCTGTCCTTGGTAGCCATTGGCAGCTCCTATTCATCAACCCTATCCATCCAAATGGTCACATCCCAGCTGACATTCTTCTCAATTAGCAGTCTAACTTTTGCTTCCCATTCCACTGGACCGGAAATCAAACTGATGGATAGATCACTGAGGTGGGAGAGCTGGTGGGGTAGGGGAGTGGTTGTATGGGAATGGATGGGTAGAACCTCCCTTATCGAAGAGCCAATGAACTCCCTAACACTGAATTTGAATATATAGTTAATCAGAAAATTCCTTGACTAATTCCCACCTCTCAAAGCACGATTCATTCAATTTCAACGAGTGAGCAGGGGCGAAGCTAGTAAGGAGCTGGTGGGGGCAATTGCCCCCACAGAACTTTGAGACACCCCTATATTTTCAACTAATTACGTGCCCCATTTGTCCCCACTCCCTCACCTCTCTCCCCATTTGCCCCCACACCCACATCTCCCTCCAATTTTTGCCCCCCTCCCTTCAATTTTTTGTTGATGACATTGCCCCTTGACCGAGCCTTCTCATATACTAATTGGAAATGACCCAAATATCCTATTCTTCAACTTCTAACCAAAAACCTCTAAATTTCTCTCTAAAACCATTCGGCTTCAAGTTCTTTAACTATACAACTAACCATAGTTTGCCCCCACTACAAGAAAATCCTGGCTCCGCCCCTACGAGTGAGCTTTCTCTTCCATCCAGGAACATGGACAGCAGTGGCATTCCTTTTTTTTCCTTTTTCCTTTTTTTGACAAGCAGAATTTTAATAGAAAAAACAGAGATATAAGAAAGTGATCGAGATGACCAGCCAAAACAGAAAAGGCTAGATACCCGATCCCATCTCCCCACGAAATCATAAAAAAAGACACCTTTAAATTCCTTAAATACTTTACTCCAAAAATAATAATAACAATAATAAACCCAAAATCGATAAAACCAACTCCTGCAAAGGCTTTTTGACACCCTCAAATACTCTATTATTCCTCTCTCCACAATCCCCAACAAATAGTGAATGAGGCTGAAGTCCATAAAATCCTCTTGGTTGATGAGAGACAACACGCCACTGAAGCCAAGACTGCATTAACACCTGGATCGAACTAGGGAGACATCGTACTACACCGAAACGAGCCAGGAAGAATGCCCAAATCCTTTGGGCCAAAGGACAACGAATAAGAATATGCTCCGCCATCTCCTCTTGTTCCTTACGAAGAAACAAAAAAATTGGATTAACAAAGCCTCTCTTGATTAACTGATCAGTAGTGGCATTGACATGTAAGCTTATAGCTCAATTGGTTGACTCGCATTGCAACCATGAGGTGCCAGTTTCCATCCCAGCTTTACCACAAAGAAAAAAAGAAAAAGCGATCGAGGAATTCTGGTAATCTCGAAAAGAACACTTTATGGAACAAGAAAGTAGCTGACCTCGCCCGGTGAAAAAAGCTCCAAAACAGATGAAAGGACTTCATCTGAAAGGGAAGATGTCAGACGTGCAGTGATCCGTCCAATACCTTTTGCTGCAGACCATCGCACAACAGTGTCCTGCACTACCAACAATCATGGAGTTTGGTTTACAAAAGTCAGAGATGCATATTGCAACATTTACAGAAGAAATTCCAGTGGTGATGCAAATTTTATCCATTTGGTAGACATTTTGGTGGACCCCAAAGCATAGTTGGCAGTATTTTTAACGCATAATAATTGTGTTTAAGGATTCGCAACCACTGGATGAAAGTTTGCACTACTAGCAAAATGACCGAAAAATATTTCACAACCATTTATGGGAGATAAGAAACACTTTAGCGCCTATTCCAGTGTGAGCTTTTCAACCGTATAAGTCGCTCCAAACAGGCCCTTGGAAATGCAACTAAATTTTTTTATGTTAAATAAATAGGCATCTCTTATACTCTTCAACATGTATTTTAAAATCTAACTTCAACGTCAACTTCAAGACAAGATAAGCTATAAAAGGTTAAATTTTAGACTACAAAACTTAGGAAATCCTAGGATGCGAGGATATATATAGTAACCTATTAGTATTTATTTCCTTCTTACAAATAATGTCACTTTAATGGTCAAGAAGGGAAAATAGATTATCTTGGAAGACATACCACTATTAAATACAAGATTAATGAAATAGTCAAAGCCCAGAATCAGGTAAGCACATAGTTGAAGATATTCATAAATTTCAAGGACCTAAAGCCACCCCGGAAGGCTAGGATGTCTGATTAGAAGACTCCCATTTACTATTTAGTGGTTAACTCTTAAGACTGAATATCTTAAACAATATGTTTACTTGATTCTGGGTTTTGACCATCTCATTTAGGGCTGCAACTTGGACAGGCTAACCCGAACTCAACCCGATTGATGGGTGAGCCTGGGTTGGGTTGTATGGAAAATGAGTTGAGCCTGGGCTAGGAAATCTCAACCCGAATTGAATTCGGGGCGAGGCTCCGGGCATCCCGAACTCGATGCTATATATTTACATATAAATATATATATATATATATATATATATATATATATTTTTAATATTAGTTTTCTCTTCCTAAATATATTAGTAAAATTAAGGGAAAAAAATATAATATAAAAATTAATGGATTTGGAGGTTGTGTGCAAATTTATTTACTAGTGATTTTATTTTTTTTATATTGTATTTATTTTTTAAGATATAAAATAAAATTTATGTCTTGATCAAAATGAAATTAGACTAGCTCAATTAGACCAACCCGCCCAAAATTACCTAACTTGGGCTAACCCGAGCTCAACCCGATTTTAGAAGCTCAATCTCGGGTTGAGATTGGGTTAATGAGCTCTAACCCGATGGTCGGGTTGAGTTGAGCTCAGGTTGAGGGTTCTACAACTTGGGTTGAGCCTGGGTTGACCCTCCAACCCACCCAGGTTGCAGCCCTACTCATTAACATTGTTCCCAAGTAACTCTGTTTCCCCTTACGAACCCAAAAGTCTCAAACCCATGAGCTGCTCAGTTTGACATGAATATAAAATCAAACAAAATCTCCCCCTTTATACTTACCGTATCTCTCAATCCTGAAAGTAATAACTCAATAATTTCCTCCAAAATTTCTGGAACCTCCATATCTTCTTCTTCTTCTAGGTAACTAGGACTTTTTTGCAAATTATACGAGCCTGCATCCAGACAATGATTGCGTTGATCATTTTTGTCGTTTATACTCACTGAAATATTTTCTCTTAGTGAGCTGTTTCTTGCCTGCATGGACAGTGAAAATAGATCAGACAAAAGAATAATATCAAAACAGCATTTAATTAGTCCCCACAAATCTCAGTGCCAAATCTAGTTTAATTCCTTATATGCAATCCTTCACAAGAATTTGAGTCCTGGAAGGGTAGAGATAAACTAAGACACCCAATTGTTGTAAAAATTACTGAAAGAAAAGCCTTAACATACATTCAACAATATAAATTCATTAACAATTACGAGAAACAACGTCATAATAGAAGCAACATACTCTTTTCCAGAAGTAATTTTAATATAGCAACAATTCTTTCAGAGTTGATTAATTCTAGGATTGATACTACCAAAACAATTATGACACAATCAATTCTTAAAGAAATGTTACCAAACAGGTGAAATTATTTTTTTCTACCCTTTCCTCACTCACTTAGTTATCTCCCTCTTCAAAGTCCCCCCCCCCCCCCAAACCAGAGACAGACAAAGAGAGAGAGAGAGAGATGATCAACGGCATTTCAATGATGTGTTCTGTCAAGATTATACACTAATGATTGAAGATAGACTTTTGTTTTTGATAAGTGATTGAAGATAGACTTTCAGTGCGTACAGTTGTCAATGATTCAGACTGAATTGGTTTTGGCATGAAACAGATCTGACAAGAGTCAAATTGGACTGGATCTATTTCCATACTTATTGGGGTCATATCAGGATCCGATATAACAACTTCATTTTCCAGTAGGTTGAACCCAAGTCTGTAGAATTACCACTCACAAACTTTTTTCTGTTATGCTTTCTTTTGTTTCAATATAGTACTTGTTAAAAAAAGATGGGATTCAATTGTAAATGTAGCCTTTACCTCATAGGTACTTCACACATTCTTCTTGGCCTTTCTCCCTTTTATATCTTTACCAATGAATAAATAAATAAATAACAACATTTTTCTTGATATCTTGGCCTATACTCTATATTGGAAATATTGCTCTGTTCTCATCATTTTTCTTGATATTTTGGTCTAAATATGTGATATATTACTCAGGAGAAAACTGTCCAACATCTTAATCACCCGTCTCTAGCACAAGCCCTCTTGTTCCACTGGAAATTCCCACAGGGTTTCAAGATTATCATATCAATGAATAGGAAGTAACATTTCGATATATGATGGAGCATTGCCTCAACAATCAACAAATTATGGGGAAGAATGTTCCAAGCCTCTATGCAAAGCCAAACCTTCAGATCTTATATACTTGTGCTATGGACTAGCAAATCAGCCATTAGGCACATCTTGCACACTTTATGCAAAGTTAAATAACTTAAGGACTTAAACCCACAAGGCATGTGTGACATTCAATGAACTTGTACGCAAATGAAATAGGTTCCCACTTCCACTAACAGTGACTTTCAAGTATTCAGAACTATTTAATAACTAAATGGTCTTAATCCATGTAAAAAAGAGTAGCAGCATACAAATAAAAAAAACCAATACAAGTTTCAATGAAAAAAATGTTGGAAGCTCAAACAATTGAAACTACATAAGTAAATAAAGAAATATATAGGTTTCATAAAAAGCAAGCATATGAAAAAGTTAGAAGATCCCCCTGGTTAATACAAGTAATGGAATTTCAAATTATAGAGAAAAAAAGGTAGAAGAATATGATGAATTTTCTAAATTCTAACCACATAGCGCCATGTCGGAGAACGAGGAGGGAGGCAAGTAAGCCCAATACGCTGAGTTAATTTCACAAGAAATTTGCGAAGCAAAGAACTCCGAGCAGCAGTGTTGGACTTGATCAAAGTTGAGGTGTCACTCCAAACAATAGGAACTACATCAAGTAAAACTTTTCGGCTGCCAGCCTACATTACAAATAAAACAAGAGAAAATTTTAAGAGCTAAAAGTGCAAGTAGTAAGTTAAATACTCAAATAATAATGAAGAAGGGGAGAGAAAATAAGACAGCAATTTAACAAAGACGTGAGCATGTTTTCTAGAGTGTCAAACACATTTAAACCCAATATGCCACTGGGGTCAGCTAAACGAATCTTGTTTCTCCATTCCACCCTATCCAAAGCCAAGTCTTTCGTTATTAAGAGCGAGTTCATATCTGCTTTCACTGCCTCCATTCTAGTCCTTTCGGGTATTTCTCTCGCTCTTTTAGGACCTCCAACTTGAATATTATTATAACTAGGACTGTAATTAGCCTTCAATGAATTTTTTTGATAAGAGGTAAACATAAAAACAAGATAAAAGGGTAAAATCCCAAAAGAAAATTGTACAAGGGGATCTTAGAGGCTGAGATGGTGTACAAAGATAAAAAGGACCAGAAAATTATTATTCCACACGTAAAGTTAAGTCCCATCTAAGTACAACGTCAACAACGAAAAGATCTTCGCATTCCATAAATATTGAAGACCATTTAAATTGAAGGGCTTTGATTCTCAATATTAAGGAGTGTAGCTCTAAATTTACCATAAAAGGTGCATCCATTTCACTCCCTCCACAAGCCCCAACAAACATCAAAGAGGATTCTTCAAAATACAAGCCTGAGAAGAGAAACGTGCATGAACGAACCTTGGAAGACTTCCAAGAACTATAGACAACTATTTACCTCAAAAGACCAATCTAATGGGGAAGGCGCAACTATGAATATAAGAGGATCACGGGTTGAACTGGGGAACGATACGTGAGCACGTGACACCCAGGAGTGGAGGCGGATAACGCAACACTCAACACTCCCCCTCTCACCCATAAGGGTAGAAATTTCTTTCAAGAAGACTCGAACCCGTGACCTATACGAACCTAGCACACTGATATCATGTTGACAACCATTTACCCCAAAAGACCGATCTGATGGGGGAAAGGCGCAACTATGAATAAAAGAGGGTCACGGGTCAAACAGGGGCACGATACGTGAGCACGTGACACCCTGGAGCGGAGGCGGATAACACAACACTCAACAAGAGCCACCAAATAAATGCCGACTGAAAAAGAAAAAGAAAAATGCCCAGACTTGCCTTTGATAAACAAAAGGATCTTTGATTAATTAAATTAATTACAAATTTATAATAACCCTAAGAGGGCTAATATAGAAAACAAGAGAAAATCCTAACTACATTAACTTATTTGATAACCAATATGGCAATACCAGAGCTAATCTCTACCTAATTGACCTAATCATAAATGTGATTTGATGTATTACATTACACTTTAATACAATGCTTCATATCTAATACTCTAACACCCTTTCCAAACCACATTGAAGGATGTAATCCACTGATTCTGCATCTGCTTCACGCATGACTAGTTATTAAGGACTATCTTCTTACAGCTAATGAAGTGATCGACCATCAAGATTTTTTTCCAAAACAAGAAAACCACTTGAGAACCCCATGTTAAGGTAGATGGAAAACAAAGGGGGGGTGATTGGTCCACATTGCATAAAAGGATGAAGCACATAAGGTACCACTCCAATAGTTTACGATGTATAAAAAGAAAAAATATAGATTTTTATTTAACAACATTCTCGAAAAATATATTAATAGATATTGGTAGTTGTCCGGTCGTACCCGAACAATAATATTCCAGAGGGAAATGCACCTAAGATCAAATATTTTGAACCAGCTTCTGTAGAAAATTCAGACTTTCTTTTTTATGTTGCTATCACATAAAAACAAAAAACTTTGAGTCTTAATGGTTAAATACATGCCAATTGAATCATGAGCCGGGATCATAATTCATAAATTATGACTTCTCAACTCCTAAGTATTCCCACTTATTTGGAGTACCATTTTGACATGAGAAAAATGGACTATTTTTTTTTTTCTGGAGGGGGGGAGGAAGAAGTGAAAAATTTACTAAAACAAAAGTCAGATAACAAAGGATTAGGAGGTTGAGCAGGCCTAACTAAGTACCATTGGACTAGGAATTCCAAACTCACTAGGAATCAACTCGTATCCATGTCAGATCTTTCAACCAAAACTTTCTAGTTAGATGTCAGCCTGCCCCTAGATTTTACAAGAAAACTGATTGCTCCCTCGGCATATTCCCATTGACAAGTGAAAAGTTGAACTTCTTCCTTGCCCCCTCATGATTACCAGCAGAAGAAAGAAGTTTAGTTCCTTTAGTAGGTATAGTGCCACCTATGATGTTGACTGAAATTCTAGAGCTACTAGTAACCCTCAATGAAAGGCACCTATTATTGAAGTGACAACTTAGCTAAGTTGGTAGGATATGTGGAGTGTTGTTCCCCTGTCGTCCTAGGTTCAAACCCCCTTGAACCCAACTTCACCTTTACCTGTCCCAAAAAACGGCACTTATTTTAAACTCAGACAAAGTATCAATGCATGTGATCTAATGTCATACAACTGTGTAACAAGAGTTCCCCGCTGATCTATGGAACCATTATGGTTACATCATTGGTTGTGAGACCCCAGAATGGTATAGCTCCTCCCCTGACCTCTCTAAACCTCCATCTGTTATGTATCCATGGCAAAGGCTAACAAGGTTTATACTTCCATTCTTTCTTAAAAGAAATGTAAGATCTGGAAGAGCAGTTATTGTTAGAAATTGGATTTAGCAAGTTATTAGGTGCAGATGGACCAACGAGGAGCAGAATAGTAAATGGTCATACCATAGGGAATGACTAAATCACAGTATACGGACTCCTAAGCCAGAATCAGCATAAAAAGAAGCTTTCATGCACATTAAATCAAACCTTGAAAATGGCTGCCAGTGCTTCCGCAACACCCAGTAATCTAAAGTGATCCATGGCAGCATCAGTGACAGAAGAGAGTACTTCATGTGTCCATTCAATAAAGCTGAAGAAGAAATCCATAGGAGCTACTTGAGAATTATGTTGAATAAATGACAGTTTGCAAGATTTGTAAACAAAAGTTTTAGCTTTGCATTGTCGGTCTGAAGCCTAGATGAAACAAAAGGAACAAGATTCACGTAGTCAATCCCAAATAACTAGGAAATAATCAAAATAATTCCCAGAGAACTGAGATAAGGCAGTGTTGATGATGATGATAATTACATGATGCAATGAAAAGCAACCCTTTTTTTTTGGGTGCAAGCTACAAGAGGAGTTCAAATGGAAGGAGGCTTCATAGGATTATCCAACTTTGTTTTTAGATGGGAGTGTCATGTTGACTTTGAGTGAGTAAGCAGTTTGGGTGTTTTGGCTTCAGCAGTTTGATCGATGCGCTTTGTATCTTGTCCTGTTTTTTTATGTTGTTCGGTTTGGGTTGCTTCTCCTTGATCTTCTTTTCGCTTCCTTTCTCTTTGTATCTGTTCCCTTCTAATGAATTGTTTTGTCTATCAAAACTAAAAGGCATCTTGCAAAACCAACTTACCAGGCATAGAGGAAGTATGAGCGATCCAAAAAAAAAAAAAAACAATAGAGGCATGGATTGCGTATTTATTAACAAATAAACCAATCAAAATACAGACAACTAAACCAAAAATACAAAGTCCTCTTAGATCAAGAGACTAATTATGATTTTCCTGCCTATTCTCTAGGCATAATAACAGATGGCTACCAAATCTTGATCTTGCATATGTTGTAACATAAGTGTTATGATATATGTAACAGCAAGAAGACAAACTTCTAGAATTTTTTTCCGTCCTGTTGGACATGTGTCAACACATGTATTTGTGTCGACATATTGACATATAAGGCATTGTCACTTTTGTTTTGGTGATTTCTACTAAAAGTTTCTTTTGCAATAAGTCCAGTGTATTTCATTCTACATATAATAATTTACGAAGATGTTAAAGCACAAATACATTAATTATATTTATCAAGTTATTGGATAGCTAAATGGTTTTAAATAGATGTTGTCGTTTACTTATCACATATTTTAGAAAAAAATTAAGTTAAATACAGCTAAAATAAATACGCATGTATGGACGTGTCGACGTTTCAGGCTTCTTAAAGTACCAACAAAAATTACTCAGAAGAATAGAGTAGAATTTCATTTGCACAATATAAAATAACTAACATCAATGTGTACGAGTGACATTAACCGTGTATATCACAGTAGGGATTTAGAATAACCTGATAAAGGCCTTTGGCATGTCTGGACGAGTTAGAAGCTTTGAGAGCAATAATCCAGCTATAGTACGCATCGGTCCAGCATTTGAGAGATAATCCTTGGAGAACTGCAATATCTTTAACACCAAGGGTGAAGGCTCAAGTTTACCCAAATAATTACCGTTTGCAATACTAGTATCCACAGAAGAGAGATCAAAAGGAATCAAAACAAGTATAGAAAGCCACAGAAGTACTACACATTTTGCCTCCATTTCCCCCGTACTTTCTTGCCTCAAAGCTGACACTACAGTTGTGTGATGGCACTTCTCCAAAAGAGAGACTGCTAGTTCTAAGTCCGAAACCTGATGTGGGTAAAACTTGATAACGGCCTTGTATCCACATACTGTAACCAAGGAATAAATAATAATGCACAACGGCTTGATTACTTCGAGAATTTCATCTGAGACTAACCCTAGTTCAATTGTTTTAGAGCGAATTATGAGCATCAGAGGAGAAATAATGCTTTCTAGATAAGGCTCTAACAATTGGCCCTGTTCTTGATACTTATCGAGCTGCACGACAAAGACAGAATATTTTTCAGGATAACTGAAAATTTGAAACGGATATATTAATGCGGAAACAAATGAAACAGAAGCGAACATAATCTAGGTTGAGTGATCACAACTAATTTATTTGACAATTGTTATTTGTTGGACAAAATAATTTCTCACTAGAACATGTGCACATGAAAGCAACATTCTTTAGTTTCCCCAATCACCAACTGATCATAAAAGATCGAGTTCATGCTGTAATCTACAGACTATATACTCTGAGAGCTGTGCTTGTGAAAATGACCTACTGAAAATTATGTAACGTTCAACAATGAGAGAATGTTAGCAGGTAGGACTAGGAGAGATCCAAAATTGTTCATCACTATTTTATTTGTCCAATTACGGAGTTTTAATTAGAAATGTTGGATTTTTTAACTATAAATTGGTGAATTAGAAATCTTCAAGATTAATAAATCATAAACAGCATTATCTCTCCTATAGATTGATCGATTATTTTACTTGATAATTTGCTAATCAAAGTGATTGCCACTTCTGATTCTTCGATTCTGCGACAAAATAGAAAATGAGGATCGAAGTTCCACATGTGGAGAGAGAGAGAGAGAGCTTACGATGGAGCGGATCTTATTAATGGCCGAGGGATCAGAGACGCGGCCATTGACGACAATTTGGTCGAGTAGAGACTTGACGAGTTTCCATTCTTGAAGGAAGTATCTTTGAAGGAACCTCTCCTTGGTGTCTTGCTCATCGTCTTCTTCATTTGCTGTTGTTGGGTTTTCTTCTTCTTTGGATGCCATTAGAGAGAGAGAGAGGCGATTCGCGATTCCTTGTCAAAAATGACTGAGTAGAACTTCGCGGCAACGATGGATACGTCTCGGCAGTCAGCCCTCACTGTAAAGCTGACATTTTGTGATGGAGACCGCAGATCCAAACAACGGTCTACGAATCGAACATGAGCTTCTGTTATAAAACATACATACTTGTAGAGAATGAAATTAGGACATGGCTCACCTTATTTTTGTGGATTATTGAGATTATAACTTCTATTGCCACAACAACTCTTGCTAACAGCATCCCAGTGTATCGTAACTGGTATGTCTGAAATTTCTCTTGGGGGTGTATCCCAATTACGTGCGTTGAATATGACGAAATTTCGAGTCTGATACATTATTCATTTTAATTCCCAAAACATGTTTTTCAGTGAATTCATCACTCTTCTAATTAATGAATTCACTAATAAAATACCAACAAACCCATTGTTACCTGTGATCTCATTGGTAATTTATCAACAAAAATTGTTGATTATAAAAGTGACGAATTCACTGAAAACCTTGTTTTGGGAATTAAAAATGAACAATGTATCGAACAGGATTTTTTTCTTTGAGTTGCGCACATTTTAGGAAATTGCTCTTGGTGGTTTACCTATGAATTGGTGTGGCATTAGCAAATGTTGGTGTTAGCAATAGAACATATCTATTGAGATACCTTGCATGTTATAATTGTGAAAAATACACTTAGGTCCGTGTAAAAGGCACTTCAATTCTTAAGAACGATAAACATATTAGTTTTTTTTTTTTTTTCCGGTAAACATATTATTAATGGCACCCACAAACTTATTTCCATGATTTGAGCACAGCCAATATATTTCAGCACCAACCCTTTTTTTTTAGTAGACATGTTCAAGTTAATATAAGCCAAAAAATTCTTTTGAAGGCATGCTGACATGAATATTTTAACATAGGTGGGGTGCTTTAATCATGGTAAAACTTAAGTTTTCAATAGTTCATGGGCACCCTTGTTAATATGGTGCCCGCCCCTAGCCACAATCATACCCTTAACCGTGGTCTTTTGTCGGAGGCTAACAATTAAATGATCAAAACACCCACGGCTTCAATTTCTTGCAAAAAATAAAAATAACTTTCTTTTTTCCCTAAAAAAATCCATTGCCTTCAATTTTAGATTTTGGTGTGAGAACACTCTGCACGATTTGATTAATGATTAAATTATTACTATCTTTTCGTCTTTTAAATCGATGAAAAGTAAATAAACACAAATTTCACCTAAGAGGACTTTGCCAAATGAATTAAGGATCTAACAAAAACTAAGCTTATTAAAAAGGGTAGCGTTATTTTGACAAAATCATAGTCAACATTCTAGACAAAGTTTTGTCTTATATGGTTAAAAAGTTTCAAAATGAAATGATTTTTTGTGAGGATGATTTCTATGGTCAATAGATCATCCTCACAAAAAATCAGCTAATTATGAAACTTCTAACCCCATGAAAAGTGGTTACAAATTAACGGTAAAAATTGACGGTTCACGATTCTTCATCTTATAAACTAGGGTTAAAATTTTCAGAATCTGCTGATTTTTTGTGAGGATGATTTTTTTCATCATAGAGATCATCCTCATAAGAAGCTAATTCCAAAATTTTTGACCCATATAAAACAAAATGCTTTTTCTATAATGTTGGCTAGGATTTTGTCAAAAGCAAAATGTAAGATGTTGATGAAGGTGGATCATTGCTTTTTCTTCTTATTTTTGGAGGTGAGGTGGGGAGATCAAAATGTTTCTAACATTCAAAGAATTATATTTTTTCAATTAGTTTATTACTAAATATCATTATTAAGCATGTTTTTTTAACTCAGTATTTGGTCTCGTCTCGTTCAACTTTAATATTGAGTTGACTAGGACGATACATCTCATCTCGTTTGACATTGAGACAATGGTTTTTAACCATTTAAAAAATCTGAAAATTTTTAGAAATTATTCCTATTAAAAAATAAACCCAAAAAAAATATATAATTAAAAAAAAATCATAATATATCTATCAAAATAAATTGAGTTCCATGTTTTTTTTCAAAAAAAAATGTTTATTGTGTTGATAGATAATCACAGCTGCAGTGTTGTTTGTCATGCTTCTTTTAAATAGCATTTCTAGCCCTTGTGGAATATATTACATGTTTACATTCTAGAAACAAAGCATGCAATTCATAAATGTTTGCACATTGATGTTGTTTGTAAGAATGTTTTTTAAATATTTGAAGGCATGACATGAAGCGTTTCAAAAAAATATAAAATATATAAAATTAAAAAAAACTCGGTTTTTCACTTGGTGGAAGATGAAGAAATAATGGAAGAAAATTGATTTGGGGTGAAATAATTGAGGATTGAAA
>NC_141386.1:30863755-30868755 GCF_017979445.1 Akebia trifoliata
AGGATCAAACAAAATATTCCTAAAAGAAGTAAAAAATGAAGACAAAAGTAGTCCATCTAACCTGGAAGACAAGTGGTTTATCCAAATCCATAGTAAAGCTGTGTGCAACCATCTTAGAGCTTCTTTTATGTTGGTGGAGGTAAATTTTAAATGACAAGTAGGTTAGACAAGAAGTAAAAATTATACTAAAAAAAGGGCTATGGAAAAAAAATAAAAATTAAAACTAAAAGGCAAAATTAACTTCATTGGATTGACTCATAAATATGTAAAGAACTGGAAATGTAGTTTAATTATGATTCAGAGAGGGGACATGATACAATTGTTCATCTGTTCGAAATATCTAAATGTTGATTGTCAGGATCATTTGAAGATTCCAAAGAATGACATATTAAAGAGATGTGATTAGCAATTCAATAGGATGATTCCAGGGACTGCTATAGTAATTTATGTAGGTTCAAGTTCATCAAAAAACAATAGTGGAAACTCTAGTAAAGAAAGGAAACTCTAGTAATTTTTCTAGTTTTAGTTATAAAAAAAACTTGTTTTTAGATGTGTCCTATCTCGAGTGTTACTAGAAAGTTAGTGGCCCCAATAGATGACATTAATAGAGGGAAAGTCAATTGAGTTTTGATCATGTGTAATGAAGAACTGTAACATCCACAATTAGATTTAATGTACAAGCTGTAAGGTCTAATTGAAAATGACCTAAATATAAATTATTTTAAGATATGAATGACAAATGCATCAAGGACGATAACCCAATCATGGTTGGTGACCTGGGTGCCTTCATTAGAAGGGTACATCAAAATAAATGCTTATGTGTCGAGTGCTGAAAACATAAATGGTTTTGGCTTCATCACAAGGGATCCTAGAGGGAAGTTTTTGTTTCTAGGTGATGGTCCATCTGGTTCAATGATATAAGCTCCGATTGAGCTTGAAGCAATCTATGAAGGGCTGTCATATAATATTCAAAAGGGTATGCTAATGTGATTGTCCTAGCTGATTCATAGTATCCAGTCCAGTAGTGGACTGCATTACCTCTGTTTTCAAGGCCTTGTGGAAGCATATTAACATCATTTGGAAATTTGAGGAAGCTAGAAGCAAGTGTTCAACACCAACACTAATACAAAACTGAACCTTGCACCTAAGAGGATTTAAAATCAGGATTACTAGGGATTACCAACACAAATCCAAATATGCATGAAATCAAATTTCAAATAAAAAAATCAGAACGCATGTAATATATGTGTATTTGTATATCCTTAGAATGTAAATATGCACTAATGTAAACATAACATAGCAGTATCAAAATGAATAGCTCGAAGAACTCGTTGCGGATCATCCAAAAACTTCTCCATCGGAGGTAAAGGAGTAACTATCTTTCCAGCTTTCAGATCATTTATACATGAATAAAGAATGATGTGTAAAGATACAATGGATAAGTAACTCTTGCAATGGAACTAAATAGATCATCAAAATAACAAGATTGTTAAAAGATTACCTTCAACTCTGGGATAAACTGCTATTTTTTAATCGACAACCTTATTCACCTCTCCCAGCAAAAATTTCAAATCCACCTGAAGAGTAGTTCAACAAGTACATCAAATCAAATTCAACTTCTGATATGCATATTTACACAATACAATCAGCAAACCAAAATTAAGAAAAATCAAATGGCATTGAGTACACACGACCACACTGACAGTGATGGCACAAACCTCAAAATATGCTTCAATTGTGAATTTCTCTAAAATGAATGTTCTACTGTTTTAAGAATTTTTTCCCCATGAATTCAAACTATTAAAGTATAGAAATTAATATTTATATAGGCAATGACACTTCTAAAAGAAAGTAAGAAAGGAAAGCTTTATTTATATTAAATATTACAAATTGAGAAACTTACCAACAAATTTTGGATTTCTATTGATGTTTTTCTAGAGAGTCCAATACTTCAAGTTTCCCACCTTGAAGAGCTGTCACAGAAGGAATGTGTTGGATCATCCAATGGTCCACTCCTTCTCTTTCACGATGATGATGATAGTGGTGGCCATCCTTGGTAGCTCTCCGGGACAAGCTCACCAAAGGTACTTCATGTGCTATAAGTGGCCCCCATAGGAAAGACAAGCCTGTTTTAGTAGCTCCAAGCCCTTGTCTAGTCCCTTGAGAAGGTCCCAACTGATATGCTTGTTGATATTAAGACCTTGAAAGCCCAAACCTTGATCTGCTTGCACAATGAGAATCTTAGATTTATCAAATGGGGGTACATTGAGAAGCTTGTCATTGGCAATTAGGATGGAGCCAACCACCACACGAGATGCTGCTTCATGCAATTCATCTGATATGCAGAAATCTATTTTAAACATAAAATCAGACACACACACACACACACACACACACACACACACACACATATATATATATATATATATATATATATATATATATATATATATATATATATATATATATATATATATATAGAAAAGGGGAAAAAAGCCCACTTATCCCTTACAGATACATAAGCATTGAAATTGATCCAGCACCCATTAGCTTAGAAAGGTTGGGTTTTAGTCTAATTGTAATAGCAAGGAAAGAAACATGCAAACTCATAACTGTGGAGCAGAATGCCAGCTGATTGAGCTAAGTGAAGCTTACTTCACAGTTCAACCAATGCTTCTCATAAGCAATACTATGCTGCTAGTATAAGAGAGAGAAATTGAAAATGACCATACTAACCATCAGAAGACCGTGATTATCTTGCACTCCATGTTAACCATTATGAAAATGAACACTGGTATTGTTTTAAATTTGAAGTGCTCAAGTGATTTCTCTAAAGAAAACAGGAAGCAAAAACAACAAATACTTGGCATCTAAATAACGATGATACCTGCGTGTGGCTACCACGACAAAGGTTCAAAACCCACCTTTCACCCACTACTTACTAACTTGTATCTCACTTGCCAAGCAAAGGAAAGAAAAACTTCATAATTCAACTTGAGATGATTTAAAAACTATTCCTACTTGTGATATTTCCATATTTATTTATATAGACAGCAAAAATAACTCTTTTTAGAAAAATAGCATGAACTCCAGCAATGCATAGCATGATGCTAGCGTAGATACATACATATATCCAAGTACATTAAAATGCATGTATTTTTATAACTTCATTAAACAACGATGGATTTAAACAAAATTGGACAATTAGAGACCCAGACAGAAGAAGCAACACAAATTACTTTAAATAGCAAACAAACAGATTAATCCTTGAAACAAATGCATTTCCTGATTTTGCTCAATCTCTTCTGGCAGCAACAATTCCGAATCATATTAGACAATTTCACTCTAGATCTTCTGAAGTAATTTGTTGAAAGCATAAATATCTAATACGTCTGTTCAGACCACATTTTTAAAACTCTTCCAACAACAAGATTACTATTAGTCCATTTAGATTACCAATGTGAAACACATGTTAGAACATGACTTGGGAGAGTCATCTATCTGAGTCTTGGAGGCATTCAAGGCAGATATCTACAATGAATCACCCGTCTAAGCCTTGAAAACTTGGTCAAGTCGATCAGTTCTTGCATTTTTCATCATTTTTGAGAATTTAAATGGTTATATTATATATAAATTATATTTTATGATTGGGCATATATTAATACAGCTTATAATATGAAAATAAACATTGTTTAATTATAAAAATACATTCATAAAAACAATTTTAAATCAACACGATAAACAATGCATGGAAATTACAAAAAGTTTGTTAATCTGAAATACATGGCAAGAGATAACAAAACCAAGTTCGTGAATAAATATTTTAAAAATGATGCATGGTTTAGTAAACAATAACTCTAATAGTCTCAGGGATTGAGAGAAAGTATGTCATTCACAGATTCATTGTCAAATGTGATGCCTTGGAACAAAGCAATTCAACATAAACAAAGAGAACACATTCTCATTGAAATAGCCAAACAAATCATGAACATCCTGTGAACATATGGTTCGAGTGAAAGGTATTGTCCGTTAATACTTGAGGCAAAAGGAAAACAAAATGATATCTCTAGCATTAATTCCATAAAATTATGGACAACGGAGAAATAAATGGTACCTTTAAAGCTGCACGTTTGAATGGTCGAAGATATGATTTGACTAACTTATAGATCAATATATCTAAAGGCACAACGCAGCTTCCATCTCGCAACCATGGGTGAGCTGACAACATAGAAGTGTTTGTTAGTTTCCAACATGCCAAACATAGGCCACACCCAAATGCTGTCACTAACAATAGATATCCCAAATGTTCAACATTTAACTGAAAGCAATAGCAAAAGAAGAACTAGAAGCACAAGTAAAATCCAATGACTACTATAATCAACTAAAAAGATGGACATACAAGAAAAATAAAGAATAATAGGCTTTTAACATAATTTTTTTGGATTTTAAAGCAAATTAATGACAGAAACTACAGGAATCAAAAAAGAATAATTCACTTCACTTTTAGTCATCCAACCCAATATAAAACATTATCTAAAATAGAAATCAGTTTATAATCTATCAGAAATTAGGAAAAAAAAAAAACCTTTTTCATCTCCATATCAGGTATCCAGATAATCACACTTGAGGTTGTTCCCTATATTTGGTTAGATTTTCTGTTTCAGTCTTTTTAAGATTTCTAAACTAAATAACATAAACAAGCATAAAAAGCTTTTAATCGCATAAAGAAACCATAATAGGCATCAAATTATTATAACTCTACAATGTCAATGTCAAATAATTTTCCATGGCAGATGGATTCGGGCTTCCTTGCCTTATTAATATTTTCACCTCTTAAAAATGAGTTCCCATGGATACATACAAGAGTGTTAGGCTTTTTTCTTCAAATAAGTTGGAACTAATATGAAAAACAACAATTCTGAATCCAAAATTAATTAAAAAAATAATTCTGGACTATAAACTATTTTAATAAAAATACAAGAAAATCCTTTTATCCCCAA